>NC_069712.1:17977500-18315000 GCF_027358585.1 Pangasianodon hypophthalmus
GCAATACAATATATAGTACTTAATAGCAAGTATGAATCCAACTCATAGATGTGAAAAATTCTATTTAAATAACTAGATACGCTGACACTGATTATACTGTTCTACTCTGATACTGCTCTTAAGTAAGGCAAGAAACACCAAAGTGCATTACTTCATTACTACAACTCATAAGGAACTTAACAGAACCTTGCAAATGAAACATAATTATTTAATAACTGACAAAGAATAAAGTGATTCTTTTAAACTGCCAAGCTAGTATCAACATCTACTACCTATTCAATCATCTTTATAATATTCAGTAGGATGGCTTAGATAGTGAATGAAACAGCAATCTTTACTTATGTTTACTGATAAATAGGACCAGCAGTTTCAACTGAAACAACTTGGCATCAAAAATTAAATAAAATAATCACGCCAAAGCCATCACTCTGAGCAAATGCATGCTTTGGTGAATTAATTTAAAGGTATTTATTAATACATGTGCCCATATATTCTACAGAATACATTTTTCCAGATAGAGCAATCCTTCTAAAATATCTGCAGGATATGTGCTGTTTCATATTCAAACTTGTCAAATGTATGAATGAATGTGCTGTTTCTTCCATTTCACCCACTTTTTGGGAGATCTTTATGATTGGGTTTCACAAGCTGAGGTGTCTTGTGTAAGAGCGTTTTGCTGTTGTTATAATTGACAGCTGTGAGCTTTAGGTAGCCTCCTTAAAACATGCTTTAATGAAGACCAGGTGTGTTTTAGGTCTTTGTTAGTAATGCTAGTATTTCAATAGAAACTCTAAAGAGGACATTAAGGCAAAGCGCAAAGGGGCTGTGAAGATGCGAACAAACGTGCAAAGCAGAGTTTGCCAATGGTAATGCTGGACTGCCTGGGTTTACTGACTTTACATGTGTTAAATACGTCAATTAACTGAAATTAAATACGTTAACGAGCTCATCCTAAAGACAGCAAGTGTATTTTCACTAATGGGTTGTTCAACTTTGCTGCTGAAAATAGTCTCATTGTCTATCTTATTGGAAAAGCTGAACTTTGATGTATTATATGTTTGTATTTTAGAATCTAAAACTCATAATTTATCATATATTGAACAGCTTCTCAATAAAATACACTAGAGACTGGAAAAGTTCTAGAAATGGACAAAGACAGACACACAACAGAACAGTTCTGAGACAATTACCGGAAAGCCAGCTCGTCCAGGAGGACCCTGAAAAAGGGTGAGAGAGATGGGTACAAAAATAAAGAAAGAACCTGTCATCAATCAAACATCCCAACACCCAGCCAAACCATAATAAAATTCTAAATTCATCAGTCTGTTTTATATTACAGGAGATTGGAAATTAGAAAAGAGTCTTAAATTTTACAATGTGAGTTCACTGTGGCAAGGCCTGAGTGTGCTAAAGCAATGCAAGAGCACTCCACAAACAGTGAAAACATTCCACTCCAACATTGTAAAATTGGCATCTGAAATCTTTTTCCATAACAGACTGCTTTAAGTTGATATGCACCATTTCCCCTACTAAGAATAAAACTGGAAACCAAATAAAAGACTAAACGCTGTGATTTTACTGTGGGTTTTTATATCAACATGAGAGTATAAGTCTGAATAGATTTCAGATGCACACACATGCAAAAAGCATATCACAGATTGTGTGGTCATGCAGGCAGAGGTTTTTTTATTACCCTGAATTATTAATTCCCGTCCTACCAGAAACCTAATTAACCAAAGTTATTTAAAAAAAGAAAGATATCCATACTACCGTGATTGTTCTCCTTCTAAAATGTGGGTTTATAAGATTATACCACATTACAGCCAAAACCTAATAGCTGTTATATCACTCATATGGAAATATTCTTTTCGTGATTGAATGCCATCATGGGAAGTGGTGGTCATAGATCATTCAACCCTGAAAGTGTGTTTGGGTCTTATTCTTGGCTTGCTATTGAGAAAGGGAAGTCATTTATCAAGACTCAGCCAGAGAGGAAACTGTTAGGGAGACAAAACATCCTTTCTATCGTCTTTTGGATCAGCTCTTTGATCTGCCCATAATCTGTTCAGAAGTAACAGGTTGAATTCAGCCATAAACTGTAGAAATGACTCAGTAATTCACAATAAATCTGCCTTTTATAGCTTGAAGAAGCTATAAGCCATTTAAAGAGTAAAACTGCAGAGACGTTTTATCACACTGATGTTTCTCTAAGAGAGCATATTGTTAATTTGGTAGGGTGTAACCAATTTTTTTCTCATTTGCACTCGGTTGCTGTTTTCATGCGCAGAAATGAGAGTGGAACTCTGTGGCTTTGACATTCAGAACCGTCAAAAGCAGAGGCAGTTTTAAACTGACTTTGGTCTAAAATTATGTGAACACCTGCTGAGTTACCCGCTCTTAGCACAAATACAATGCCAGAACAATACCTTTTTCTGATCTGAACTTAAAAACAACTGCTCGGCCATCTCACTTTAATTTAAACAGGCTGTAGATTAGGTTAAATTTAGAAGCCCCTAAAGGTACTTTGGTTGTTCCTTTGGAAGAATCCTTAAAAGTCAAACGTTCTACACCCTCTTAAAGGTTCTACAGTCTACAACATGTTTCCCTACCAGAAAGGGTTCCAAGTAGAATTCTTTTAGGAAGCTAAGAACCTTGACTATCAGAGGAACCCCTGAAGAATCTTTTTCTAAAATTTCTACTTACTTTTCTTTTCTGAAAGTTAAGTACTGCTTAAAACTAGCTGAATTGTTTTTTTATGTAAAAAATAATAAAAATAAAAAATTCAGTTGATGAATGTTAATTATTTTTGACGTTATTATGCTCAGAACATGAAATAATTAACAGAATCAACCCTTCTTTTTTTTTTTTTTTTACAATTGCACTGATCTTTGCCAAGTTACCACCTGTGCCAATAGTCACAGGAATATGAAGAACATATTATGCAATTTTTTTATTCCTTGCTTATCTTTTGCGCTTGCACTGTGATCATGAAAATAGGGGCCCTTATATAAATCTAGTAAGACATATCTCTTTTCAGCCTACAGGCAAGGTTCTGATATTGCAGAGTTGTAGATCTGTTATTTATGGGTATCATGACAGACCATGATGAGTGTTTACAAGCTCTGAAAAAAAGAGTATGAGAAAGAACAGTGGTGTAAGTTGGAAAGCATGTGTGAAGCAAAATGCTTAAGAGAGAAAATAACTAATCTAGGCAGCATGGTGTGCAAATAGCTGTGTGCGTCCTAGAAAGCAGTGTGTTTGTGAGTGAAACAGAGAGAGACGGAGATGCGATCAAGTGGGAACAGTGTGTGTGTGTGTGTGTGTGGTTAGGATGAAGTGTTTGTGTAAGTGTGTAGGAGTGTATATAGCCTGCTTTGAGGCTTAAAACCAGATGCTGAGTGGGAAAAGGCCACCAGTGGCTTCTGGGCACGTCTCAGACTGGCCAAGAGATGTGTCTGGCAAGGTCAAAGGTCAGCTACCGGAAAAGAGCCTCTCATTTGTGCTACACGGTAGCAGCACACATGTGGCACTCATTACAGCTACAGTGCTTCTGGGGGAATGATTAGGTTCCCCACAGGGGCTGAGGGGTTACAGTACCACCACGCTCAGTGGTAACAGTGAGACCCTAAACATCCAGACATTCACTTCTAGTGAAATATATCAGATCGAAATAAATCCACCTATTTTTTTAAGCACAGAATGGTGGGATCAATTTTTCTCCAACAGATTTATACCACACACCTTTATTGCAGCTGCTGGAATATGACTTATGTAATGAGAGTAAAGATTTTCTTGGTGGATTCTTTAATGAGGATAAGCCTGGATAAGCTCTCTCTAACTGCACCCTGGTAAGAGTTTGGGATTTTAGATAAACAGCATCCACCATTTAGCGTTTAGCATTCTTGTCACTTTCCTTGCACACACATGTTTGTATTAAACTCCTTACTGACAAAAAGACTACTTGACAACATATTTAAAAAATTGCTTATTTCTGAAACAAAGAGTGGCATTTTGGGGTCTACGTAAATACAACACCCAAAGGGCTGCCATGAAATGTGCTATTTAAATGACGATAGGTTTTGTAATGATGTGCATAAATTTAAGCTCATGTCTGTTTCAAACAGGATACAATTTTCAGTGTGCAGACTTTAATGGCTGTGGACTGGTGACGCTTAAAAGCTAATTTGAACTAGTCCTGCCTCACACCCAGCTAAAGGCCATGCCCACGTTAGCTGACCTGTAAAAAATGAGAGACAATTATGTATTTAAATCCATCAATGTGTCTGCTTTCAACAGGAAATGGTCAATTTCTTGAAGTTGTAGAATTGGAATCACATCTGTAAGTATGTTATGCTAACTGACTTGTGTAAATGTTGGTCTAGAACCTCACCTCCCTGCTCAGTATTATCACTCGTGCACCATAGTAGTAGATCAGCACGAAGCCAACAAGCTAAGAGCTGAAACCATCCATCACTCAAGAGGAGTGTTTGACTGTTTCCAACCACATCTGAAACAAACACTGCACTTGTCACTTCACCACTGATTGCCAATTAATCACTCCTGACACTGACAGACCTCAAAGCTGATTTTGATTTGAGCATATCACTAGCTGATGATTACAAATTTAGCCATATGCATATTCAGTATACTACAGTGCTGTTGAATTCTGGAATCTCAAGGTTTTGATTAATTTTCTATTACAGCATAGAAGTCTCTGACTGTTAATAAGAAGATTAATAAATGGATTAAGAAAATGTGCTGATATTTAACAAAAAAAAAATGTATAATCATTGATGCATAGTCTTGGTGAAGCTTTCTGAAAGTAGACGTTTATTTAACATATATGGAAGGAATCTCGGGTGTCAGTAAGTTTTCCACTACGGGAGAGAGTCTTCAGGAAAGAGGACTTCTCGGTTTCTCAGTAACATGACAAGAGAGGCTGGGGAGGGAACAACTGTTTACAGCTGTTATAATGTAAGTGATAACAGGAACTAACTTGTCTCACAGATTAAATGTATAGTCAGATTAATGTCATAGTCATATTAAATGTAACTATGAATGGTTAAAAAGTATAGTGTTCTTCATTATTAAATTCAAAATTGCAATTGTTGGTAATTTGCTGTGGAATAAAAAGAATAACACACTTTGGGATGTGCTGTTATAGTATAATAAACCACTTCACGGTGGTGAAGTGGATTATTATACTATAGTGGATTATAATAACAGCCTGTTATTGATTATTTCCATGTAACATCACATTTTGAAGTGTTTATTCCTTACTTTCAGTATAGTAACTGTAGTTTAATTATTATTTAGAATGTGATCTTGCTTGCTTGTGCTATTAATAATATGCACATGGGTTTCTTTTTTTATCATTGTCTTTCCATAAACTGCACACCAAGCTAAAACCTTGGGCGTGGATTCAGTTACATCTTAAAAAGACCTGAATATTTTATGTTACTCCATGGAAAGATATATGCATTATTGTTTGCACAAGAGACAGTTCAAATATTGTTTTGTTTTATAAAATATTGCTAATTTTTGATTTTGTGTTTTGAGTAGTTATTCCAGTTATTCCTCTTCCAGTGCGTTAAGGCTGCCTTTTTATTATGTCTGTGGTCGTTGTTGTATCATTAATCACTGCCAGGGCTTAGAGGAGGAGCTCGACCTTCAATCTCTAAAAGCATGGACGCAGCTGTCCATAACCACACCTAATTTTAGTCCTCTCAGTGCCACCTCTCCTCTCCTCATCAAGGTATGCTTGTTGATCTTCACATCAGTAAGAATGCTTGTATTTATCAGCTTGAGTTAATGTCTATGTCTATTCATGCTTTATTTTAAATTTTTTATAGCACTTTATATATATATATATATATATATATATATATATATATATATATATATATATATATATATATATATATGTATATACATATATATAAAGATGAAATATAAACATAAAAGTGGAGACTAATCAGGACCAAAATACTGTGCTCACACAGTGTGACACACAGATGACACTCAAACTCTGGAAAATAATCTACAGCTTCAGTGTTAATGCACCATTCATCTCTGGCCTGAGTCAAAGAAGTATAAGAGAACTGTGGTTTGTAATGGTGGTTAAAAGGTCTGAATGTGTCCTGCTGTTTTATCACACATATAAAGTCCTCGCGTTTTCTCTCCTTTCATCTGCTTAGCCATTTACTGCCTCATATTTTTGAGATTTATTATGCTGCAGAAAGACTTACACTTTTGAAAAAAAAAAAACATTTATGGTTTCTACGGTTGTCCCTTTACAGAACCCATACAAGGTCTATGTACAACCCTACAACAGTGTGTTTCCTTATCAGAAAGTCTTCCAAACATTTTTCGTAAATTATACAAAGCAACCCTTCTAACAGTGTAGAAAGAATCTAAAGAATCTACTCCGGAATGTAGTTCGCATTTGATATCAAAATGTATGTAAAGGTGACAAGGTGACTTGTGATACAACATGCTAGCTCATATTCACACACAGACACACACACACGTAGCACAGCACAGCACACACAAACAGACACTACACAAAGTTTGGGTCACTTTACCGCAATCCAGGCAACAAAGACAACAGGTCTATTGTACTTACAGGAGGACCTGCAACAGAGAAAAAGAGAGATTGGTGTTAGTCATATGCAGTAACAAATCAATGTGGACATTAATAAGGTTCAGCAGATCAGTTTAGTGGTGTTTCAATGATTCATTTTTTGGGATACTGATTGAAAATTGTGAGTTGAAAGCCCAGTCCCACCAAGCTAACACTGTTGGGTGTTTGAGCAAGGCCCTTATCCCCCACCTGCTCAGCTCGATTTTACGTCGTTTGGATAAAATCATCTGCAAAATCCATCCATCCATTCTCCGTACCACTTATCCAGTACCCAGGATACTGGGTTACGGGATTGTGGGGGAGCCTGGAGCCTATCCCAGGGGACTTGGGGCACAAGCTGGGGACACCCTGGATGGAGTGCTAACCCACTGCAGCGCACAATCACACACACATTTCGGACTATTTGGAAATGCCAATCAGCCTACAACGCATGTCTTTGAACTGGGGAGGAAACCAGAGTACCCACAGGAAACCCCTGAAGCAAACCCCTGACCCTGTAGGTGTGAGGCAACAGTGCTAACCACTAAGCCACCATGCCTTCTGCAGCTGCAAAATGAATAAGTGTAAATCTAAATGAGTTTAACAACACTAGACCCTTTACCTCTTGATGTCAGCTAGTACTATATTTGACCTGTATAAACTAATACGTGATGACTCTGAAGATCCAGACAGCATGCCTTGGCCATGCTCTCTGTCAGTACAGGTGCAATCAGTGCATCCCTGATGACTCTTTTTATCCCGCTCAGTCTAAGACACACAGAGGAAAGTTGTAGGGAAGGTAAACATCTTCTGTACTGAGTCACACTGTCGGCCCTGCACATAAATAAAGCAGTTTAATTTCAGAGCTGTGTTTATAAAGTAGTAGATCACAGGCCTGATGTCAGTGCCCGTCAAGAGATCCAGCTGGTTTTTCTGGCAGTGTGTTAGTAAGTCTTAAACACTGCTGACAGGAGAGGGGGAGGCGGATGCTCGTGTACCACAGCACACTACTGGGACATAGTTATCACACACTGCACTTAAAGTGAAAACCCTAACTATTTTATCAGAAAAGTAGTACTTTTGCAGCTGCTTGGCTTATCATATTTAATTCTACAGTCACTACACTGCTGCTTTTTTTTCCTTAAAACACTCAGTGTGTCTGTTATTGCAAAGGAAAGAAAGAAAGAAAAGCATCACAGCAGAGTAGACGATGGTAATATTCAGAGTACCGCATAAAATAGTGTTACTAACCCTAAATTTAACCCCAAATCTAATCTAATCTAATCTAATCTTTAATCTAGTTTCAAGTGAGTACCATATCATATATACTGCATCATGGACTGATAAAAGGCAGTGCTCTGGAATCGTCTTATTAAAATGTTCTCTCATGAAAGTAATGTTTGCAATTACTCATAAAGCACTGTTATATTCCGAATCTTGTCATAGACAAAAGTGAAAATCACTTATGACAAATAAATACCTCCTGTCAGATAAAATTATTCAGATCATCTCATTCAGCCATCAGTCTGGAAAACTGAACAAGCACAAACTAGTCCATCAAACAATTTGTGACAGGTAGCTATTTTTTCTGAAAGTAAATGATTATATCAAGCTGTTTTCCTTTAGGCAGAATGCATAGGAGCAGAATAATAGATTGCTTTCCGGGCTGCTTACGTTTAAAATAGCGTGAAAATGGAAGTTGGCGTAGGACAGCTTTCCTTTTAAATAGCCCATGGAAAAAAAAGGACACAGACATGGACATGAACCAGCACTCCATAATGGAGATAAATGGAATGAGAAATGTAAAGAAATGATCTGTAACTTAAAGTCAACTGACCTAAGAGACAAAGATGTACGTCTCCTAGGTCTATGTAGAGAAACATCTCAGGCGAATGTAACGTACTCCAGTGAAAAAGAAGAAAAATATGCAATAA
Source organism: Pangasianodon hypophthalmus (assembly GCF_027358585.1). Classification (NCBI taxonomy): domain Eukaryota; kingdom Metazoa; phylum Chordata; class Actinopteri; order Siluriformes; family Pangasiidae; genus Pangasianodon; species Pangasianodon hypophthalmus. Next base: position 17,986,057 of record NC_069712.1, read on the forward strand.
TTAAGGGAGGCATAAGTAATGGCACGGTCACCACAGTGACAAACCTTTCCTATGAGTCTATGAATTATTCTTTCTTTTCCTGTTTTTAGAGCCCTGTGTTTTTCTAGTAATTAGAGGAGATATTTATCAAAACCACTGCCAAAGTGGCAAGTGGTATTTTTGTAGAAAATGCCAGAATGGAGCACACAAGAAATCCGTGGTCAAACAAGAATAGGCAGCAGTGTATTGAAACCAATTAGCAGTAAGTCATTAGAAGTAATAAGGTACAGTTCCATGTTGCCACACTGACCCTGAGTCACCCCAAAGCAATAAAATATGTAGACATCATGAAAGGACAATACTCTCAAAACCTCCATAAAACCTTATACTTTACAAAGAATAGCTTATTGAATAAAAAGATTCAGAACCTGATTTATTAAAAGTTTGCATGTGTAAAAATGTGCAATCTTGACAAAACCTACAAAAGAAAGCAAAGTAACTTCGTAATAGGATTGCGTGGGGAAAATAATATGCCTGAAGAGCAGGTATTAAATTTGCATAAGCCTGTTTCCACCATTATGTTACCAGTGTTATGTATGAGTATCTCAAAATAATGAGAAAGTTTCTTTAAAGTATGACTAAATATTTTCATGGTAAAATGGTTTCATATTTGATATATTCCACATGATTGCACCTCTGGTGAACACAGGATTCAAACAGAGTATGTGAAAAGATTTTATTCATATTCATATATTATGAACAGAGCACTTTTTCGACACCTCACACTGCCTTTAATACTGTTATACATGCACAATTACAGACAATGTGACAAGTTTCATTTTCACTCTTTTGGTAGTCTCTTCGAAATGTAGTTAAGTTTTGAGTTCTGAGTTGTGAGAACACCTAGCACATGCTAAAACTTTGTTTGAATATTGTTACACATGCAATTTAGCATTCTTTATTTTGGATTCTATTAAATTAGGGCTTTCTAATTTTGGACATTATGGCTTACAACTCCTTTCTTAAATAAACATGGACAGTTTAATTTATGCAATATAATTTTACAGATTAGAAATGTTCTGGCACAGACCACAGGTCTACATGGACTTACTAAATTACTCAGAAAGCATTTTCGTACTCCTTAAACCTGACTGGGAATGTATTTAATCAGACCAGGCATCAGAATTATTTACTCCCTCACTGAAGCCATATCTTCACACCCGGCGAGAGCCACAGCACAATGTGGAATGTGCAATAAAAATGTTTGTCAATCTGTCAGCGGAAAACACTTTAATGCTACTTGACAAAAAAAACAAGCTAAAAACAAAATCACCACAGACACATGATAAACAGGAAGCAAAAAGCAGAGAACCTTCTATGAATGATTGGCAGTGGTACCAAAAAAGTGCTGGCATGAGTAGCCATTTTGGTGTAGAGTCAGGCCACTGAGGTCAGAGGAGTGGTGGCTGTGAAAGGTGAAACCCTATATACAAGCATGTGGAAGTGTATACTCAGATTCCTGACACATTCTGGGCTCGCTACCACTTCCTGTTCTGCTGGGTTGCTCTGGGACATCTATAGACAACCTTTATCAAAAGGCACATAAAGCACTGGCTTTAAATACACTGTGTATGAAGGTGTCTACAGGAATCCTGTTCAAAAGTGTTTCTCTGTTTACTGTGAATTACTGAACATTTGGGTTATTGCATATGCTTCTGTAAACATATATTAAAGTGCAATATTAATGAAAGTACAGAACAATTTAGAAGTTCTCCTCTCTCCAGTATTGAGTCATTTGCAACCACCTGTTGCCTATTTTTCTCCTTATGCAATGTCATGTAGAGACCATTTGAAATTGTTACACACAAATACAACAACCTTCTGCCTTGAATCTGTCCATAGTGATAAACAAAAATAAAAAAAATCCAAAGCCATTTGATGCCTTGCATAGGCCACAATTCTTTTACATGCATGTCTTCACAATTTGCAGTATTTAAAAAAAACCCCATAAAATATGGATAAAAAAAATAAAATTTCTGTATAATATGAGGAATATACTCATTTTTCGTAGGTGACACAACATGGGCGTGACCTTTTACCTTCATTATCGTACAATACACTAGGCGGCCCAGACCAAATGGGACACCATCTTGAGAGCGTCTAATTCCCACTCCAGAGATCCTGGAATACTATACCCCAAAATACCCAAGCCCTGCTTCCCACCACTACTCCTCTTATCCTGGGCCAGTCTCTCAGATTCCCCTCTCCTCTGAAAGCCCCTGTAAAGACACCACACCAGCCAAGAACACATGTGTCATCTTTCCGCCTTCTGCATTGTAAGCATAGTACAGGAATGTCACAGCAGTGGGGAAGAGAGGAACCTTAATAAAACACTTGGCCTGGGGTTCTGTTGGCATGGAGAAAGTGCTGTGATGTTTCTCTAATCTCAGATTTTAGGTTTTGTGAAACATTGACTTACCCAGAACATTATATCACTGCAAAAAATGGTATCTTGGCAAGTTAAAATTTCTCTAGTCTATCTAACATTTCTAATTATGGGATTATGAGAAAACAAATATAAGATTATTCTGCCTATTTCTAGATATTTCTTTTCTAATTTTCAGCTTGAAATGGTCTTGATATATTGACAGAGAGAAATAATCAAAATTATCTGCCCTTAATAACAAGTCAATTTCAATCCTGAAATAAAATAACTGTCTAGCAATAGGGTGAGTAATCTTATATTTGTTTTATCAAAATCCTACTCTATATGGGCAAAAGTATGTGGACACGTGACCATCACACCCATATGTGGGCCTTCCCAAAACTGTTGCCACAAAGATGTAAGCACACAATTGTCTAGAAACGTGTTTTATCACCACTGTGCACAAAGCAAGGTCCATAAAGACATGGTTTGCCAAGGTGGATGTGGAAGAACTCGAGTGGCCCAAGCCCTGACCTCAACCCCGCTGAACACCTTTTGGATGAATTGGAATGCTGATGTCTCACCAGGCCTTTTCACTTGACATCGGTGCCCGAATGAGCACAAATCCCCACAGCCACACTCCAAGATCTAGTGGAAAGCCTTCCCAGAAGAGTGAAGAATGTTATAACAGCAAAGGGGTTTTGAAACAGGCACATATGGGTATGATGGTCAGGTTTCCACATATTTTTTTGCCATATAGTGTATAATGAGAAATACTTGATAAATGTGTCTATGTTTGTCTAAGAGTTTTTTAACTGCAGGTTAACTTTCTCAGGTTTGTTATCAAAGCCACAGGGTTCACAGAATGGCTACAGTATGGCCAGTCTAACCTTACGTTACCTCTTTTACTGTTGAGGTCATTAAATCGGTGTAACATCTTCTGTGGAGTTTGGGTTTACTTATAAAATGAGTTCTTCTTTTAGCCAAATATGTATAAAACCAATGTGAGGGTGTATTGAACACATTAAAAAAGGAACTTTCATGGCATTTCACATCTTTTATATATAGCCTTGTTAAATATATTTCTCCAAATAAAAATACTTTTATGAGACCCTTCTAGAAAGCTGAGGAGATGCAATAACTTGCTGGAAAAATGGGTACCATTCTCCATGCACCTCTTCTATCCTCATGGAGCTAATAAACTGTAAACAAAACCCAAATCAGGTTTAGATATTTTCAGAAAAATCTCACGTGGAGAGAAGCCATCAGTCCATCATCCACACTCCTCCTGTATGCAGGTCGAGTCAGGTGAATCACCACACAAGTCATTTTCACTTACTCTTATGTCCCCTCTGTGCTGGCATTATAAAATTAAAATGTGAAAACAGGGAACCACATAAGCCAGCAATGCTATAAAACAACTTCTGTAATCCAGAAAATGGTTCCATTTGGCTATGCAGTTCCAATGATAATTCCATTAGTTATTGGTAGCACTATATTCTCTGCATTTTTTACCTTGTCTCAACTGCAGCTTTTCTCAAAAGGCCAGAAGGCTAAAGTTACATGCACTTATTGCAATCTTTCAGGCTCATTTGTGGCAAGATAGAAGCTGTAATATTTTCCCAAACAGTCCTTAGAGATGAAGAACTGAGCCATTAAGTCTGAGATTAAATAATTATAGCAAGCCTCTTACAGATCACCACAAAGGCCCCATTGTGGTGGTGCCAGAAAAGCCACTATTAACCTGACTTTACCATCACTCTCCCAAATTGCTCTCAGGAGGAAAAAGTATACATTAAAAATCTGACCACCTTTTCCAGTCTGGGTGGAAGAAAAGCTTCCTACTCCAATCCATTGAGATGATTCCTGTGCTGGAACAACACATAAATCTTCATTTTTTTTTCTGTTCGAAAATTAAATTGCAGCCCCAAAGAAATTTATCCATAATTGCAGGCCTATGACGTGTCCAGAATCCAGAAATGGAGCCTGCACAAGAACACCTATGGTTACTCTGTAATCCAATTTTCACATGACTGCACATGCTAACACCACATCACACAGTCCACATGCCCAGTGAATGGATGTTCCAGAGATTCATAGAAACAAGGGAATGGTGCTGCTTCAAACTCCAGCTTGCCTTTTGTTGAGTTATGATGTACCATAAAAGTGTGGGTAGACTTCGCTATGGTGCACAGAGATTAATAAGGGCTTGTTCTGACTTCACTTCCTTCAATGGACTGACTGAACTGAAATGCACCAACTCTGCTTGACATGGTAAGCTCTTACATGCTCCACTTTAATTGGGTCCTGTTTAGTGAATCAACAACACAAAAGAAAGAGCCAGGAAGTGAACAGAGATTTTGAGTTCATTATCAGAAAAACAGAGCACTTTGAAGTGACAGGAATAGCAACAGGGCCACAGGGAGAAATACTGTCACACTTTTTATCTAAACACAACAGGAAATTCCTTAGTTACAAGTCCTGAGCTCAGCTTATCAATCACAAATAAAATGCAGATTTAAAAGAGCAGGGTTGCATTAACACCTACCAGATCCTACACATGTTTAAGACATTACATTTTAGCAGCTACTCTGCCAGGGGCTTGAAGAGAAAAGGCTGCAGGTACAGAATATAAGAAACATATACATAGTTGATGTATATAGAATGCAGCACAGTGAAAGTCAAAACCTTCTCCACCAAGCTAACCTAAAGAACTTTATGTGGTCTCACACTGGTGTTTGCATTGCTTCAAATACCTGATGTAACTGAGATAGCTTCAAGCAACATTTATGGTGTAAAACTATCCAGTGTTAACTTGGATCTCAGCCCAAGAACCTGGATGACTGAAAGGTGTCAGAAAGAAAAAGAAACAGTAGATTGAGAGGATACGGACAGTATAGATTGTGATGCAGTATTATGGCAGTTCTTATTTGATGCTCATTGCTTAGACAATGTGGAAACATATATGACTTTATCCCATAACTGAGAATGGTGAAGTTACATCAGATGCCATCAGGTTTCATCCAGGAGGGTCAAGGTCCAGCAAAATTTAGTGATTTCCCTGCTTTCACACAGCTACTAAGCCCAGTAAATAAGGTGTCTTTAAACTCTTTAAACCCGAATGAAATGATTGAGCTCTGATTTCACACTATAACTCTTATTCACAATAAAGATAAGGCCTAGGAGCAGCCTGGGACATGAAGGAGCCATTTTTTTCCTACTCAGACACACACACACACATGACCATTTCTTGAATAACAAACATGTTGCTTATGGAAGACAAATGGCTGCCTTGATAAGGTTAAAACAACATCTAAACTACAGCAGGGCAGAAGGGTTTTACACGTACAAATCTGTGGTGTTTTATGGTTCTGCTACAGAAATCCTAATTGCCATGTCCATATTTGAAAGGCCATCTTTAACCCTTGGGAAACTTTATTTATGTTGGGAGGGTGATAAAAGACAAGATTAGTGCTCTTGTTTTGAAACAGATTTCTCTTTGTACTCCAGGGGAAAAAATCCCCCCTAAAAGTAAAGAAAGTACACAACACAATCCATCAGCAAGAGAAAAAAAATCACTCACGTTACGAGAGACTGCTGACAAATGTTGTAATTTACAAGCAGAATATGTTCCTGAAACACCAATTATTCTTCCTTATAATTCAGCCTTGTTATAGCCTAAATGTGCTCATGATGAAATTCATACATGGGTAGGTATCACATAGTTTTTTCCCCTAAAACAGGATCAAGTCAGATAAATCTGTTCCTGAGTTTTGTCAGATCAGTTAAACGAAAGACTACAGATGTAGGGACATCAGAGGACCACCATGCTGAGGGATTAGCCACCTACAATTTGCATTCAAATACTGTAGCCCAGGGCATAAAAAAGGTGATATGGTGCTTAGGGAGCATATCTCTACTACTATTAGGTTACTGAGAGAAAAGGGCGGCACACTGCCATGACAAGAGTTATTAAAACAGAAGCTTGATGAGCAGACTTCAGTGGCATTGCTGAAATAAACGTTGAGCATCTTGATGCTTTTACCATGTGTGTTCCAGAGTGGGCATATGGCCAAGAGCACTCTACACATCATTGCTGGTGTTAAAAGTGCCTATCAAATGAGTGCTGCCTGCTGGCTGATTGCAAAACCAGAGCTGTTGGAATAAACATTACACAGGCACTAAAGTGTTAAAAGAGCTGCACAGCCTCAGACCTACTGGGGAGCAGGAGTGCAGTCAAATGGAGAGTTACTGGGCAGAATGACCCATGTAATGTATTTATGATTGCAAGTATTTCTATAATGAGTAAAAACAGAGCTCAGCCAGAGAACACACCACCAGTACAGTAAATAAATGTACAGTGAATATGGCTTACAAATATCCTTCGCTCCCGTCAGGGAGGGCACACCCCTTGTCATGTGAAGTGACACTTGGATCAGAGCCTGAGCCAAGGTGTTCCTTCAGCTCTGAGAAGAGAAAGATGAGCCTGCGTCTACATGAATCTCATATGGTGCTTCTTTTGACACTTGAAATTCTGTGACATTCACGTGTCAGAAGGGTGTTAAAATAATGCAAGTCACTCTTTCTGTTAAGCCGCTTTCATTTCTACACCCTTGCTTGTGTAAACTACACTACTTTTCTTTCCTTTCATGATTGTTAATGTTTAAGCTAGATTCAGTATCTGCATCAATGAACAATGGTCAAGCAGGCAGGTGCTAATTGTTTGAAAACTGAGCTAACTGTTGCTTAGTGTTGGCAGTAAAGCAGAGCATTTTTTCCTGGTGAGAACTGTAGTAAATATCTGACTACAGAATCAAAAGTGCTTTCTTTTAATCTAATGTGAACCAAGAGTTCCACCTGCATTTTTACTGATTAAATCCTTTTGCTCCTAATATATTGGAATGCATATCGAAAAGGATTTTGTTTTACCTTTAAGAGATTTGAAACAGTTCATAATGCATTTAAATCTTCTGTTCGAGGCCACGGGCCATTGCTTAGTCACCCATTACCAAAAAAAGGGGTCTGCACTCGATCAGGCACTTCAAGCCCCTCTAACAGGGTAGCAAAATAAACCTAGACTTGTTGAAGGATGATACATCCACACAAAAGGCAAACAGGACTAAAAAAGAGAAAATCACATGAAAGTATCAAGTTTCCTTCAGATGAGAGAAACAGACTCGACCTCGAACACTGAGTTCGATCCAGAAACGTTAAGGTATGAAGGACACATGCACATTCCTTCATTTCCCAAACACAAAGCCATCGAGTGTTCTTCCACAGCCTCTGCTGTACAATCTGTCTGAAAAAACTCAAGCTACAACAAAAATAATCAAACTCAAACCAAGCACAATCTGCTTGTAAATTGTTGCTGCTATGTCCAGTGACCCTGTATAGCTTAGTCTGAGACTGTTGCTGTGGTATACCATGTATTTTCAACACGCTTCTCAATTACACCTCAAAATAATCCCTAGTGACACAAACGCTAGTGTCCTAGACCTGGAGTTTCACACTGCGTTGTGTTACACAGGCAGAGTAAAAATCAGCCATTTTCAGTACAGTAAACAATCTGACAGTCAGCTCTACAAGATAAACTACAAGATAGCCTAAGGTCAATGACTCAGGAATTTGCAAGATCCAAGTCTGGTCTGAATGTAAAATAAAAGGAAACAGCATCACATTAATGTGATTCACGATACCAGGTGGATGTCATGCAGAGGAAGCATTTGTGAAATGTTTTTTGGAGAGAATAAGCTCTGTTCATTTCCTACATTCAGGAAGCTTCAATACTGATCACAACAACTTTCAAAAATCCCAGAATACACACAAACCAAAATCCTCCCAATCCCAAATGTTCTCTCTGTCTTTTCACTTCTGTGTTATTTATCTCTTGTTTCCTCTGTTACTCCGAGTGATGTAGGACGAGAAGTACGCCTGTGTTCTTTAATGCTGCTTTAGTTGAACTCTATGAATTCAAACAGAGTCCAACTTCTCCTCATCACCTTACACCACTGCGTGCCAGCCTAGGCCCTGGAATCCAAACACTCTGTCTCCCCTGAAGCATAAACTACACTGGCCTGTAGAGAGGCACTCCAGTCTCCTTACTCCAGTAAGCCCACAGTGAGTCTGGACTCAAATCTTAGTCAGTGCACTAAAGACATGCACAAATGCTACATGGGAATCAAGCAAATTCATAACTTTCCTATATGAGCAGTATTTCATCACTGCTTTAAAATGCAAATAAGATAAACAGACCAAGATGAGTGCTCTTTGTATACATCCACAGTCCATCATGCATGCACTGTAGTAAAGTCACACACTTAAAACAAACATGGAGCAGGCCTCTTGCTTGGCTTGAATGTTTTTCACCAGAGCATACAGCCTTTCTCTCATTCAGCAGCAGAATCCTGGAATGCTGTGCACAAGAACTAAACGCTTGCCCCCAAGGCATTTCAACATCGGAGGAAGTCAGCAAGCTCATTGTGGAAAACAAATGACCTGCTTTGTCACTCATCCAAAAGTCTGTGTCCTTGAGCTGCTCCAAGCCTGAGAAGCAGACATCAGGCCCCCATAATCGCGAACTCAATTACCTCTTCTAAATGCAAATCTTTATTACAGAAAAGTCATGTCTAATTGGATGGTATTCCAGAATCAACATTTCTAATGGGAAAATGTGCTTTCATGAGATTTGGCTTTACCACAGCTTCTTTCATCTAAATAATAAAACAAAATCTATAGTGAGAAATAAATGTCATATAAATAATCCATATACTGGATCTGAAATTCAAAATAAGATGGATCTATAAGCTCTTCAACATACCAATGTGTGTGTGTCAAACCACTTTCGCTCACCAACCATCTGCTACTAGTCTGTTGTGCTCACAACAATGTGAGCTCCTGCGCAAGTTATCCTCTCTTCTACAGCTCTGATCCTCTGATCAGCCAAGCAGAACTTGGAACCAAACACCAGCACTGCTGACTGGGTCTCCTACAGCGTCTACCACTCACACTCACACACACACACAATACATTTGAGATGAAGGACGCCATCCTGATCTGATCATGCATACAGCCCTCCAGCGTCACTCTGTGGTGTCCTTCCCAATCCATCCTCAAGGCCTCACACGTCAGGAAATCCCTCTTAACACACGTCACTAATCACAAAAAAACAGGCCGAAGCTGAAGCGTCAACCGTGAAGGCAAATAACCCGAGTCAAACAAAGAGAGCAATGTTTAGGCTACGGGACAAGGTCATAAAGGTGGCTTGCCCTGAGGTGATCTCATGCTTTAATCCCAAAATTCAGGCTGAATGGGTACAACAAAATAAGGTGATGTATTCAGTGAACAGCAAATCAGACAGCTATTGTTGACCTTACTGTGTGAATGAGCATGTTTCTGTCTGTGTGAGTTTGTAGGACATGAGTGAGTTTGTATGACAAATTTCTGCAGGTCTTTAGTAGGGAAGCAGGAAAGTGGTTGTGTGTATTTCATGTCTCTTGAGTCCCTTCCATTTTAGTTCTGTATACTTTTATGAACCGCAATATTTCAACAGTCCACAAATTACCAAGGATGCCAAAGAATAGAGGTGATTGCCCTGGCCAGCTTTGCCTCAATCATGCACGCATACTGAATTTGAACTCTAATGAATAATAAAATTTCATAGAGAAAAATAAAAAGATAATAAAAAGAGAAGTCTATAAAATATCACTATGGGTAAAGTTAATATTTTGGCATTTTCACTCTGCTATTATATAGGTGCCATGCTCATTCTTCAAAGCATTCCAGCTTAAAAATATCCCAATCAAAGAATTCATCTAATAAAGCTGTGATTTATGTGATCTGTTACCATGGGACTAGATGCTATTGTTGCATATTTCTAAATCTCAGGATTAAGATAAGATCATTAAGATCAGGTTTTTTATTCATAGTGAGTTGATGCTGATAGATGGCAAATACAGAAATGGAAATCTCTACATGACAAAAGAGAGGCGCGCACACACACACACACACACACACACACACACACACACACACATACACACACACCGCAACTATGTTGCATTATCATGGTGCCCTTTGAAAAGCTAAGAGTAAATCTCTACCTCTAGCTCCCCAGGCATGTCTTAACTGCTTAATGGCTTAGCCCAAATGCTGCTCTGAAGCTACAGTAAAATATGATATCAGTTTTTGAGGTTGCCCTCCAGTCTGCCTTTATCTGAAAGTTAAAATGAGAGGCCCCTGTGAGTCTGACAGAAGGGCATGGACAGGCCAAGCATAGAATTGCAGCCTTCAGCAATTCCAAACACAGATCAGAAGCAAGCATACACAGATATGGATAGTCAATTCGTGGAAAAGAAAGTGAGTCTGTTTGAGGTGTGCTCTTATGTCCTATAAACTACACTGAAAGGAGCACATATGTAAACATTTTCCATTCCTTAGTTGTTTTTTCCACCTCACTAGATCAGAGAAGCACAATCTGTTAAAGTAAGTGTCTTGGAGACATAAGGTCTCAATTAGATCATCCCTGTCACCATGGTGGATGGTGTGTATTTGACTTGTCCAATCAATGTTTTGCTCTGTGTTCGAGAACAAGGCTCTGACGCTGTCCCACGCTTGTACACATACTCATTGACACACACCGTGAACATACCTCACCCTGTCCTCCCAGAGGAGGGCCTCTCAGTGAGGGGCAAAGTATCCCCTCAGCACTGTAAATAACCTTGTTTATCTAGAGGACATCAAACGAATGCTTTGTGGTGAGATGAGCAAACCAACTGGGGCTAGGTTAATGATGAGGAGAGAGGGGAAGCTGGCCATGTTTACATCTCCAAGCCCAATTGCTTTTCTTTGTTTGGTAATTCCTGTCACCTCCTTCTCCAGCAATGTTCACAAATATACATAATCACACACGCTATACACATGCAAAAGTAATTTCCCAGAGCTTGCATCACGAAAAAGTCTCACAAGGTGACACACAACTGTAGTTGGCCTCTGACCTCATTTAGAGGATATGCATATACAGATTAATTCAATTCAATTCAATTATATTTATATAGCACTTTTAACAATGGACAATGTAACAAAGCAAATTTACAGAAATCAACAAGTACTTGCTATTGCATTAAATCAGAATTGCCCCTGTTCTTTGCAATGCTCAGTAACACTTTCACTTCCTTCAAACAGTATTTTTCATTCATATATGTCATGAATATCCTGTTGCACAAGAGGTGACATTACAAATCAATGGATATGGTGGAATCTACATTTCAAACACATGGGTTTGTTTATTATCAGCATCTTTTCTCTACTTACGCTGATGATTTGTTCATAAATGACACATCCCCAGCTGTACCATCTGATGAAAAATTCTGTTCTCAGCACAAATAGGCAACAAGTCCTTTTCTGAATCCGTCTACATTCCAAATATTTCTTCTGTTATCATATTTCCTTGAGTTTTGGTTGTTTCTCCTGTTGCTGCTTTACTGTGCTAATATTTCAAATAGGGCATGAGCACTCCTAATAATTTCTGACAATGGACTAAGTCTGGTAGATTGCTGCATCCTGTGATTTTGTCTATTACTTGTATTCAACATCTTCTTGAATAACTGCTGTTAAATTCCTTTGTAAAAAAAAAAAGGGGGGGGGGGGGGGGTGCTACACCAGACACAACCATAGCTCTGCACTATTTTGTAGCATTTCAGGGCTTTTAAATATAAAATAAGTCCTGTCAGAGATATTAAATATAGAGCAACATTAAATATAGACATATTTAATAAATAGAAATGTATTACTTTATATTACTAGGAAAGCTTTTTTTTCACATGTTCTGTATTTGATATAAAGGCTCTGTTCTGCTTAGCTGGCAAAATAGGAGGTGAGTTTAGTAGACAGGATACTGTGTTGACAGCAGTCGAGACCTCTCTGCAACACTAGCCTGTGGGCCTCGTCTCCGTCTGGATTCTGGTATTTGTGAATTGATAATTGGCTATCCAAGCTCTCTGCTATTGAACATGGTATATTACATTGGGTTATTTAAATTAGCAAACATTCCTACCCAGAACAACAAATAATTAACTGCTCAAAAAGGAAGGAAATGTCATAAAATTAAATTAAAATCAGAAACAGAGATAGACCTTTCTCTTAGACAAGTGTACTGATAAACACGTAAGCCCCCCTTTTTTGGTAGACCTCTGTGAAAATGATCAGCTTGTCTTGAGTAATGCCATCTTGTGTTTCTGACGATGTAACAGGACTTTCAGGTAAATGAGTTGTGGTGAGCTCATTATCGAGTCCTTCTCATGGCAAATGAACCAAACAGTGGAACTGGCTCTGAGTATAAAAAGAAACCCTGCTAAGTTAAACGTGACTCTTTTTCTGTCCCTAATCGTTTATCTTCCTGGTGTTTTTTCCACACTCTCTCCCTCTCTTTCATAAGGAAGTCAACCTGAGGTCCCTAGTTTTTTTGGCGACAGTAGGAATGGAAGCTAGGTCTAGCTCCAGGGTCTCTGTTAAATGCATAGAACTCCTCGCCTCTGAGACTTTCCTCTCTAAAAGCTTTGCAAGACAAAGGTAGAAAAGCAAGACTCTATGTGGGAGTTTTTTTGCATTCTCTAATGAATAAAGAATTTAAAGTACTTTAGAACACAAAAGTAAAAAAAATGACAGCAATGCTTGGCGTGATAATAAGTGATTCAACTGTTCCTTTAAAAGATGAAGAAAAGTGGAACCACATAAAAAACACGCAAAAAAAATAAAAGAGGAGCACAGGTTTTTAGATTAAGAAAGAGAACAGCAGCCATGGGTGCTACTGCTCAGTTGCTTAATCTAAAATCAGCAAGCAGAACTTTTAACTTGTTGAGCAAATGTTACTGGTTTGGTGATCAGTAATCCCTAACTAATTAACCTCCTCAAAAATGGCATTGACAACAAATCTGCGACAAAATCTGCCTGTTCTCTGCCAGTGTAGTACTTCACGTGACAGATTTCGATCGACTCATGCTATTGTGGATAAATTCTTTGACATAATCATTGGTTTACTTTCTCATGCTCTCAATGCTAACATGTTGATTCACTGAACATAAACTGAGTTATTGCATTAATCAAAGCCAACAATTACAACCATTTGATTTACTGAAAATACTGAAAGCCCTGAGAGGCACAGCTCAGACTCTTTTCTTGGAAATATTGAAGAACAAAATCTGGCTGGCTATGAGTGAGTGATCTGACTTATGAACAAATCATTCTTTTGAAATGATTCTTCCAATTAATCTGTTGTGAACCAGTTCATAAATTCATCCAAATCAAAATTTATGTAGCCTCTACAGAACTGGAGCATTATTGATTTAAGAGGTCTAGGACAACTTTAACAATCTTATATTTTAATCTAATAAAATTGAACAGAGAACAATATTTACATGTTGTCACATTTCTGTGATTTTTATTAGTTTATTACATAAACTATAAATGTAATAATTAAACTATAGATTCAATTAAGGTCAGGTTTACATATATAATGCACTTCATACATTCTTCAAAAAATCTTTCTTTTAAGGTTCTTTGGATAGTTATGGGTAAATTTATGAGGGTTCTAGTTGGAACCCTCTCTAACAGGGAAACATAGAACCTTTAAGGATTCCCCCAGAGGCACAAACCAAAGAACTTTTAATGGTATATATATTTTTATGGTATTCTATATTTGATCTCTGTTCCATAAGACTGTAGGGTGTAAGTGTATTTTAAAAATAATTTTATAATAGTCTGTAAAATTCCTTGAATCTACTGAGAAACATCTTGTATGCAGTCACAAACTGGTCATATTACAGACCCCAAAATAGAAATCTGGTCAATTTTATTGCCTACTGCTACCTATAAATCCGATATGCCCGTAAGGCACGCTGATAAAACCATGAAAGCCCTCTAATAAAACACTGGCTTTGTATCATAAACAGAGGTCCTGCTGACCTTTATTTATCCATATCCCCCTTATTATAGCTTAAGGGAAGAGGTGTTGCTTCAAATAAAAGAGACTTTGGAGCAGAAACACACTAGAGAAAGTAGAGAAGAAGGGGATGATGAGGGAAACCATTAAAACAGCAACAAGAAAGAGATAAGAATCTCGAGACATGCAAGGTCTCTTAAGGTAATGCTACTGAAAGAGCAAGGGGGGTAAAAGGTGACAGGCCTGAGACACAACAAGGCAAAGGAGAAGAAAAGTTTTACATCTCTAAGCACTTCATATGGGGGTGATAAGTTACGAGGAGGAAGCTGATGGGAACTCTATTGTGTTGACTAACCAGCAAACCATCACAGGACAGATTATTTGTAGGTTATGAAAGCAAGAAAATAAAAAAAATAGTTCATTTAACTATGAGCTGACCTTTATAGAACAAACCCTTCATTAAGACGCAGAGTTCGCTGACAGAAGCCTACTTCATCCTCACTAAGTGATTGTAGGTAATTCTAGAGATGAGGGGTGAGAGGTTAAGAGTCAGAGTATGCCCTGAGGATCTTCTTTAGCCTGTAATATAACACCCCGTCATCTTCACTCACGCAATGACCTCAGTGGCAATAGATGTTGGTGTTTGTAACGCATTTGTAATGCATTTGTTAACCTCTCTGTCTATAAAAGGACTATGCAATGTGCACAGAAATAGCACTTTTATAATCTTGTGTTAAAACATTTATTAAAATAAACTGAAGAAATTAGGGCATCTAAGGCTTTTACACAGGACTGTAGGTCATGCAGAAGTCCCTGACACCACCTTGCTTTACATAGATCATGCATCATTATAGATTTGGACAAAAAAAATATTTAAAAATATTTCAAATATTGTTGAAAACCATCAAAGTCAGATTAAATTAATATGTCTTAAACATTACCATCAGGTGATGCAATATTTTCATGGGTCATTAATAGCATGAGCATAACATTATACCTGAGCATTTATATTTCATAGGAGAAGGAAATTAAACCAAAGAGGAAATGGCAAAAGCCAATTCACAAAATCAAAGCCTGATGTGGACATAAAAGATGAAGGTAAGTCATCTAGGTAAGGCATTCTCATGCACAGACATCTGGTTTAGTCTTTATTCACATAAGGATAGCATTGATGGCAAGGTTTTAGCCAGGAATCTGATTCCTTCATTACTTTTACCCCTACCTTCAAGTCTTTCTATTTCAAGCAGAAAGGTTCTCCTTTTATGTCATGATTTTACCATGTATTCTTGCCCTGTCCATGTAGGTTGCAAGGTCCAGAATCACCTGTGAGCTATTGAGATAATCAAGACCCTGAAGAATAATTATCTTAAAACATAACAGCTCTCACTACTGTTGTTTCACAATGACTGAGAAACTCTGTCTAGGCTCACAACAATCATTTCATCTGAAAATGACAGTTTATGAAATGGTCACAATGATGGTCACGGTGGTGAAATTCATGTTTTTTTTGTAATGACTGCATGGTTGGAAAGATTCTATCACTTCCTTACAATATAAAATTTCATCTGAGGCCGTTCGTTACCAGAAATTAGTGGCTGATGCAAAGCAGATGGGCTTCTGTTCCAGCACAGTTTCACAGAGAGACGTACAAATTCGTGCCTTTAATGGTGCTTAATAACATACAGACTTTAACAGACCTCTTTTACACTGCATAAAGAGCCCCTGGAAATGTCAGGGCAATTTTGCAATGCTTTAAAGGTTGTGGTTCACCTATGAAGGGGGACCTGTTTCTTATTGAGGGACCGGC
Source organism: Pangasianodon hypophthalmus (assembly GCF_027358585.1). Taxonomy (NCBI): domain Eukaryota; kingdom Metazoa; phylum Chordata; class Actinopteri; order Siluriformes; family Pangasiidae; genus Pangasianodon; species Pangasianodon hypophthalmus. Next base: position 18,002,203 of record NC_069712.1, read on the forward strand.
AACATCCTTTACCCCAGAACCTTTGAGCCCATAATTAGACTTGGACTCCAAAAGGTGATGCATGACCTTCTGAAATGAGCTACTACAATTCCAACTACCGGGGCTGCTGTGCCCAGTGACAGAAATACTCCAGAGGGAGATTTTTTTTCCAACTTTCAGATTCAATATAAAGTGTTGTTTTTGGCAGTCAGCCTAGAGCTGTTAACATAAGAACGGGCTCCCTCAGAGCAGCGGACAGCAGCGTGTGCTCTGATGCCCACAGGAAGTCTGCTGCAAGCAAGGGGCCTGTTCAGACCATGCCAACACACACTGCTTTGCAGGAAGCTGAAACCAGGGCCTACACATAATATCAGTAAGAGGGTTTTAAAGATGTAATTATGGATAAAAGCTTATAACCTCACCAGTTTTGCAATACGTAGTGAGACAGTTTGCTGTGGTGGTCAACTTTGTAGCATCTTTCAATTTCAATTTTATTTCAGAAGCATGCAATTCAATTATGCTGGAACAAATACATAGATATAGGCAAAAAAGTAATTTTGCTTCAGTTTGGTTGCCCGATGGGTTCTAGCTGATTTGCAAACTGTAAACTAATGGGACAGTCTACAGCATATGCTAAAATGCTAGACTGTTTTTTAAATGTCTGTTAAACATTCAACTGTATTTCAGCAATATATCTAATTTAAAGAGTGACTCTAACACACATGACTGGATTGCACTATCCACATTGCAATTGGATAAACAATTTAAAACCATAGGATGCATCCTTTACTCTAGTGAGTAACTGAAACATCCTCTTCAATCATGGTGAAAATAACCACATATCTGTTATTGGCATTTCATTTACACAAGAGAGTTATTGTATTGCTTGGACTTCTCACCGTTTTAATGGCATCTGTAGGAAGACTTTAAACTGTATGTGTAACTGCTTACTTACCTACTATCTACACTATATGGCCAAAAGTTTGTGAACACCTGACCATCACATCCATATGTACTTGTTGTATATTCATCATAGATTTAGTCCCCCCTCTTTGCTGTTATATTAACCTCTACTCTTTTGGGAAGGCTTTCCGTTTTTGGATTTCGATTTTGGAGAGTGGTGGTAGGGATTTGGCCATTCAACCACAAGAGCATGCCTGGGGTGCAGTCTGTGTTTCAGTTCATCCCAAAGGTGTTCAGTGGGGTTGAGGTCAATGTTCTGTGCTGGCCACTTGAGGTCTTCCACTCCAACCTTGGCACACCATGGACCGCTTCATGGACCTCACTTTGTGCACAGGGGCACTGTCATGCTGGATCAGGTTTGGGCCTCTTAGTTCCAGTGAAGGGAAACTATGTAACTCTGTGCTTCCAGCTTGTAGAAACAGGTTGCGGAAGGCCCACATATGCATGTGATAGTCACGTGTCAACAAAGTTTTGGCAATATAGTGTATCTTAGCATTTATTCTTTATATCTGGCTTTGTTATTAATACATTACACACCACCAAACAATAATAAATATAAAAGCACATTTCATGCTTTTGTCATTGATAATTTATCTGCTTGTGGCAGCAAACACTGAAGGTTTACAATAAAAAACAACACAGAAGAAGTATTTGCACACTAATTTATCATCCATCCATGGCATGTTCTTCCAAAACAGTGTATACATTGCCATGAATTAACCTCCAAATCCAACACGCAAAATCGTGGAAATAATTTTCCAGCACTTAGCACGCCATTGTGTTTATTTATCCAGAAATTAAACTGTGCTCTTCCAGACACTCTTGTTTGCAAATTTCTTCTGCTAAAAGCTGTCCAAGAGTAATTTTCATAGCAGGCTCAGTGGCGCTGGGCTAATAACCCCGTCCACACATTCACTATCATGCATTTATTTGTAAAAGCATAACTAGTCACGCGTTTGGCCACACACAGAAAACCGTCCATGCATTTCCTCTCATTATTATTCAAGAAACATGCCTGGAATGAAATAAGATGAAACCAGACCCAGATATTCAAAGCCTAATGCATGGGACAACATGATTTAGATTCTGGCCAGAATGAACAGTTCAGAGGGCCTTTCACAAGCACAAAATTCATGTGGAGTGCTGATATGCTGTGTAACCACTTTTAAAATACACAAAATGAAATGTATTTGGTCAAATAAACATAGATCTCTGTTCAAGCCCTATCCTCCTCAGTCTCATATGGAATATATTATGTATATAAATGCATGCCAAATCCTGCAAAACTGTTTGTTATGAAATGAGCATTAAATGGTGGCTGGCAAATTCCTCTCAATAAAATAATAAGAAGTTTAAGATGTCATTGTTTTTAAGAGCATGGGCAAGTAAGGGGGATTTCACTAGCAGATCCTCGGTCAATATTCAATGAGAAAAGCAGATGGCTAACCACATAGTGTTCTCCTTCATTTCCAACTCACGCGCGCGTTCCCTGTCTGTCTTTCTCCTCCTCTCACATTGTCAGTGCTCTCTAGCCACCCGTTTTTTTGTCTACTACAGACTTTCCTGTGACTACGCTCTTTCCTCATACATTCTCTATCTCTCTCGGGAGACTGTGTGTCTGCTGGGCACAGTTAGCGGACAACACCTCTCCTCCCAGTAAAAGTGTTCTCTGGCAGCTGAGCTGTAAACTAATCACACGCCAGGAAAGGAGATCTGCCACTGCCTCTTCCTGTCAGCAGACATGACAAGTTGAACTTGGGGGCGCTTAAATGGCCAGAGCCACTGACCTCTATGCCTGACCTCAGCATGGAGTTTAAAGCTGCCTCTCATTTACAAGGGTGAAGCGGCCTTGCCTCTTCAGGGTATCTGAGGGGTATTTTTAAATTTGGATTAAATGGCTTTACTGGACTGGCTTAATTTGGATATGCGTCCCATGTGCTCTCGCAGGTGCTCTCTCATTCTTTCCCACCCTCTCTTTCTCCTTTCCGAATCTCTATCTCTCTAACTTGCTCACACACACAGTCATTCTTTGATCCAGTACAGTCTACGTGGGTCTGTCATCAGACAGTGCACTGGGCGTTCTCTGAGTGCCCGTCATGCCAGGTGCTTGACGTCCACCATTGACCTGTGAAAGTCCTGACACAAGAGGGCACTCTAACGAGACAGTATGGAACCTCTGCAACCAAACAGTCTAAATGTCTTCACGCAACACTGCTCAACATTCATGACTGTCTTGTCCTCACTGCTAATGCCATTAATCAGGGTATAGGATGGTTTGGCAGGTCTGATCACCTGTAATTTAGACTTCAATACAAAAGGTTAGTGGTTCTTAAAAATGACAACTGTTCAATAATTTTAACAGGAAACACTAAAATATGTTTCTCCTGCTGTGACAAAGACTTTTAAACACCAAGACAAAGGGCCATACCATTTTCTGGTATGGTTAATATTAACTGTTAGTATTTCCTCAAGCTTGACTCCCTCACTAGATATACATTCACTGTAAAGAGGAAATGTAGTTACATAAATCTTTATGTGAAGCAGCTGGCCAGAATAGTCATATAATATAAATTCAACTGTGTAAGCATTTTCCACACCAGTAAGCTCATTTTGGTAGCTTGTTTTGTGCTGCTTAAATATATAATACTAGCTGTATTGCTACTAGTTATCCAACTATAGGCTGCCATTTGTAGCCCTTTTTGTGCCAGATTGTTCCACATCTCTTACTGCCACTATCAGTTAAAAAGTGACTGATATTTCACATTCAGTAAAAAGCTAGCTAACTAGAATTACCTAGCTAGAACCTAGCTAAGTGTATGATAGCTAGTTTGCATGCTGACCCCTCACACCCACCCACTGCAGGTGTTGCTGTATAATTTGCACTCTGCTACAAACGTAAAGCAATTAAACTCAGACTGAAACAAGTAATCTTAGTTAATTAAACAAGCTGAGTGTGTCTAAAAAGAGATGTTCATATTATCTCTATACTTTCTCACATACTGGATGTCTCCTCTTGAGTTTCAGTAGAGATTTCCACAGTCACATATTCTGTTCGGATCTGATAAGTTTCTTATGTTTCAATTTCACAATATACTAGTAAGTTTACTTGCGGACATACTAAAGTATAATCGGAGAGATGTACAGTTTAATTTTGTAATTATTAATGTACTATCATGTCTAACTATATCTGAAGAAACCTACACTTTTGTATTTTTGATATGCTATTTGTAAATATACTGGAAGACACACTAGGTTTCAAGTAAACTATTGTTTTAGTTGCCGACACAGTAATACAGGTATTAAAGAAAAGTATTTGAGTATGCTAAATACTCAGGTCTACTTATTTATTGTGCATATTAAATTATTTATTAGGTTTTATGTGAGCAAAAGACTTACATTTATGTGAGCACCTGAATAAGATATTACCGTGCAGTTCTTCAGCCAACACTTGAAAAATAAATCAATAAACTAACCAGTGAACAATAGAAGGAAACGTTTTTGCTCTGTGACCAGAAGATCACAAGTTCGAATCCTGCTGATGTACAGTCTTTCAGTGTTTTGACTGCTTTACTCTAATAAAGAGTCTCTTTGTCTCTTAAGGAATTTTATGAGAAATATTTGTGACAAAGTGGACACCTAAATAAAACACAAGTGAGAATCACTATTAGATATCAATTAGAAATCTTCAGGAAAATATTTTTTTTCTCTGAATAGACATAATTATTAAACAAATAATTGTGTAGAATAAAATTTTGAGTAAACAATGAAAATTTGTTTGTAAGAGTCTCCTCTGGCTGGCACATTTTGTGCAAATAATGTGTTGCATTGTGTTGTGTGCTTTGCTGTTGCTATTGCTGGTGTGTAGAAGCTGCTATGACAAATATGCCATACTTAGAGACCGTGCAGTCCAGCTCTGGTTTCACGCACACTAGACATGGCCTCCCCTCGGACCCTGGCCGCATAAACTGTCAAAGCTCACTTCCGGCAGCTGGAAGGGTGCGGCTTTAGAGGCTTTTATCCACTGGCCTTTCCTGCCATGCTCGCTCTCTTTTCTCCTCATGGCTAATCCACTGCAGATGACCTCTGTAGACATGAGACTCTGCCCTATTCTTTCCATGAGCCAAACAGCAAACACAATCCACTGGATCTCCAGATGAGTCAAATTAGTGAGTGTGACATACACATTTAAAGATAGACTCTTTAATAAACCAATGCCTGCCCGTAGTCCAATTTCATTCACAAAGCAGCTAAGTACTTTGGGAAGTTCTTTGATGAGGCGGAAATGAGAGTTATGGGGGTGTGTGGTGTATGAAAGTGATGGCACAGCGGCCTCTTTCTTCTCCTTTTCCTGAAGCAATGTCCAAGAAAATGCCACTCGGCTCTTCAGCAAACAATATGTCGATTCAAGAGAACTCCTGAGGCTGAGACCTGGACTCAATCTAACAGTCATGAAAGTTTTCCTGTTCTCTCACACGGCCGTTGGCTTATGTCCCATGGGAAAATCTCTTACTAACCAAAGAATATCCAGTACTGTGTTATCACCTATGATATTTGTTCTCACCTTGGTTATCGATCGTTGCTTTGATCCATATGGTAAGTTAAACACATTACTAACACTAGCCAACACTAAATTATGGGCAACAAACACACCTAGCCACACATCGATCTTTCCACATCAATAAATCATTGTTTTTATGTACAGCACACATGTATGTCTGTTTTAGTACATGGCTCGTGCAACAGTGATCCAATCACATACTGTGTCACTATGACACACTTAGCAACACTATCTAAGTCACAATCAAACTGATGCCAAATGCTGAATAATAATGTTTACACATACTCGTCTGCTTGACTAAGCTCACAGTACAGTTGGATGTGAAAGCAGGATTTGACTAATAGCATTACAGTTAGATTAACATTAACATAGTTAACATTCATGAAAATCTGGATTTTTCCATTCAAATTAAAAGGATCACACAGATTCAAGATCGGTTGCACAGGCAACCTATGCTCTGAAGCTAATCTGGAAAATGGCAGGTTTAGCAGTGTTAAACTGACCGCATCTGTAGGATTTAAATTGAGAATCAGTATATCTTTAACAAGCGCCATAAATGTCCTGCAATTTAATTGAACATCTTATACAGATCAACTGAGGTTAACTTTTTACCCATTTAAAGGTTTAAAAACTCTCTGAATTAAAGCATACCTTCTTCCTGGAATAAATCCAAGGTCTAAGTGGCATTTTCTTGGATATTACTTCAGGAAAAGGAGAAGAAGAAAGTGACTGCTGTCCCCACACCTCTAAACACCACAGTTTCATAATCAGCAACACTAAATACTCTTTCTTAGGGCAGCTTTCATGAGCTACTTTTCATAAATGGTGCTTAATCTGCTCTTCGAAGGCAAAAGGTTAAGGTTGGGAACCACTACCATTTTGTGGACGTATGATTTTTCCAGCTGGCTAGAGAATGACAGCATAGCCTATAATGTGTGGCCTAAGCTATAACATCTAAGCTATAATATAATATCTCATGATGTTTGCTTGGCTTAAAAAAGATAGATATATAGAATACAGAACATTATAATCTTGAGCACTGACTTTCAGAAATTTGCTATTTGCCAGTTACTATTTGACAAGTCAGTCAGTAATCTTTGCAAAAGCATAACTAGTCACATGAAAGAACACATGCAAACATTTTGCTCAAATTCTGAAAAATGACACACCATTTTTCTTCACTGCAAGCAATAATTAATCACGTTTTTCAAGGATCAGCTATTAAGGGCTTTTAAAGTTCGCCATAAACACACACACTATCCTGACACGACCTATCGTGGCACAGACCTTAGTGACCAGTGACGCACAATGCTTGATTAATGTCAGGTGGACTTCACTGGGTCACATTCTTATGATGCCAAATTTTTTAGGTGGCATTTAGAAAACTGCAGTCATTTCTGAATTTGCTTTAAAGAAAAATAATGTTATTGATGGAGTATTTAATAATGTTTCACTATTGTAAACCAGGCTAAACCTTGCTTTAAGCTCCTATTTATGCAATTCATTGAGCTGTTAACAAAGAACAGCTAACATTACAGAGGCAGTAACACTGAAGCTTTTCCATATTAACACACTGTGACTGGATGTCAAGGCCACTCAACAGAAATCTAACTTTACCAACTGGACCACAGAGTTGACAAATTCATGTGAGTTTCCTCATGGGAACTTGAAATAAAAAGGGGGTATCTAGATAGGCATGTAAAAGCCAAGACGGGGGCTTTTCTGAATAAACTCAGATTTCAGTTTGACTTCAAACGTGTGGTGGATGCACAGTTAATGGGAATAAGACAGTTCCGTGAACTTAACTGAAAATGCAAGCAATAATCTGGATAATTATGAAATTAAATTCATTTAAATGTGGTGAAATATTTTTCTTGTATTGTAGGTATTGTGCAAGAGCTTAATGACCCTGTAAAATATGTTATGGGAAATTTATTTTAAGGAAATAAATGAACTTTTTTATATGCTGGGGTTATGTGATGATAGATGATATCCTTGGAGAAGTTTAGTTGTCTACCAAGCAGAAGTCTGTGTTTTGTATGTAAGCATGTGTGCATTTCAGGAGAGCTGTCTGAGGGCCGCGGATGGGGGCCACTACTGCGTGTCCCTTCGCACTGAAAATAAACAAAGGAATGGAAGCAATCTGAACACGGCCTGAGGGAATGATTGACAGGCAGCAGCTGGACGAAGGAGAGCACTACATATACATACATATTCATATTATATTCACACACACACAGTAAACATATACATTAGTAAGCATACATGTAACATAGACTACTACTGGAATCCTATCTAACAGAACTTTCCCTGCAGTATTTTACACTAATTATTTATGCATAAACATGTCACTTTTATATTAAAGCATTGACTAACTCAGAATCAGAAAAGACAGAATTCACACAGCAACAAATATAACTGTGGTCATCGTGAGACCAGGAAGTCTCTCACAGCAAAGTCATAAAGTACAAACATGTTCAAACACAGTCACCATCTGGGCCATCCGGACAGTTAACACACTGATGGCTACTGCTGATGGGCAAATTAACACTCAGATGTGTGTGCTGTCTCACCTCTTTCTCTTTTTCTTTCACACACACAAGTTAATGGCTTGCACCTGGAGTCTGGAGTAAGGAAACAAATATCTGCATGACTGACACTCTTATTTACTGAGTGTCCTGTTTTCCAGAGAAAGGTAAGAAATTACAGATCCAGAGTTATGCATCAGTAACCAGACAATAGCTAAAAACTCCTTACTTTTATGCCCACATTCCTCCCTTAACACTGTGGTCACTGTTATATCACTAGACCACATTGTGTTCCTATTATTGTATTACTCAGGTTATATCCTAGGATACATGACCCCACTGAGCCAGTGTGACTTATTAGCCATCAGCTCTGGACTTTGACGGTTTGCTCTGCAATGGAATTCTGAGATGATGCCATCCTGTCACTCTGTTTTGCATCATAACCCACCATGACACAAGTGAAAGTCAATGACTGCCAACAGAGCCCAAAATATGACTGCACCTGTCACTATAGAGATGCCAGATCAGAGGCACAAGTGCACTCTGTTTAGTTTGGATAAATAAGAATGGACTTTTTCTACACACACTTTTTACATCTTTCAAATTACAGAGGGACATGGAATCTAATTGACATCAGATATGTTTTCATCCCACAGCCATGCCTAAAAATAGCCATCTTCAAATATACCTACAGGACCAGAATAGGAGTGGGATTTGTGAATGGAAGTCTCAAAAAGCCTCTGTGAAAGACTTAACCACAAAGCAAAGCTAAACTGTGGTAAGCACGGCTTTCTTCAAAAGCCAGGTGTTGTATAGTCAGTATGGTTGGGTTCACATACAAATGGTTAGACCTACCTGGTGGACACAGACAGGCGTGGGAGACATCCCGAGTCTCTCTGGTCTTGGGCAGACGAGACGCTAACTTCTACAAAAGAACAAAGAAGACTTCAGTTATACCAAGAATGACCTTACATATGACTAATCAGGATCATCAGACACCCAGGAGGATATAAAATAATATCAAGCTTGGTCTGAATAGAATTTAACAGTCAACCTGAATACATAAACAATATACCTTTAGCAAGGACACTCCATGTTTTCCATTTGCATAGCAGATGGAGTCATTCTTTATCTGGGTTCTCTGAGGCCACTAACAAGCACAGCTAGTAGCGCTATTACTGTAATAATTCATACATTTATTATTACTCGAACACTACTTTCATGCCCATTTAAGGCACATTTCTAATACATGGCTGCAACACTTGATATATATACTTCAAAGACCAATTTTCCATTTACCACGGTGATATATGCATACTGAAGCTACTATTCATCAGTGACCATTGATGTGAGGAACAGTGAAATAAGGTTTAAGCCCTTTTGACTAAGGTCAGGATCAGAATCAGGATCAGGATCATTATAACAGTCAATGCCGTATTATTATTTCTGTTCGATAGAAAAGGGAGATGTGGCAACTTAGTACCTGCCTACAGGTGACCCTTTTGCAAATCTTGTAAACAAATTCAGTTACTATGACTATGATTAGAACACAGCACATGCCCAATAATGTACAATTAAAATAGTTGTGTTAAATTATTCTTAGAGTTATATCCAACATATTTCTCTGGCCCCAGTTTACGCTAACCACAATTCATTCCAGGGGTTTATTTGGTTGATACTGGCACACTCTCTTCCCAGCTGCAAAAGTCTTTACACAGACCAGGCTCAGGCACTACAAGCAAGCATTTTTCCCACAACACTGACACTGATTGGAGTATGGTTGAGTGTCTTGTAAAACAAAAATAGAGCTAATGAAGATTAATAAGAGATGAGCAAAATGAGAAACGTCATTACAGTAAACTGTAATAGCTGGGTTTAGCAAGAGTCTGTTCTTGAAGAAGTACAGTGAGGCTTGGAAAATATCTCATTTGAAAAGCATGCATACTTTTCTCAAATTATTTTTCCAAAGTAGTATTGTGCACTGATATTTCTAAAAGTGTTTGTCACGATGATTCCCATATTTTCCAGTTTCGCAGTCTTTGCTGAGACCACTTGTTTTTACACGGCAAAACCTTGAACACCCACTGTAATTTAATAAGCTTTTCCGTTTGAACAGACACATCATTATTATTATTATTATCATTATTATTATTATTATTATTGCATCTTTCTCAGTGTCAGTTTATTTTATGATTCAGTGCCTCCATGATACCTGGCACGTGCTGTGGCGTGAATAGTGACATTACGGGAATCACAGTAATAAGGCAGCTGCTGTCAGAGTACTTTAGCCGAAGTTATAAAATTAAATTACATTTTTTAAAATCCAATGTGTGGTTATTTCAATGAACCCAGACTTTGCAGCCAAGAAAATATCTCTCTCTGTTATATTCCAGTAGTAAAAGAAGTCTATTGATTTTATTAGTTTGGAGTCTGGAGATGATTTAAGTTGTTTTTCTGAAGTTAAAGATTGAGTAATGAAAATTGAAATGCACATATTAAACATAAGTGGCAAAAATAGAATTAGTTCATGGTGACATTAACCTGACCACATCAGATAAACACTATAAGTTCAAATACAGAGCCAAATCATTAGACACCTGCACGCCACTGTAAATGACTGCGATGTGTTTTTCAGCACTAACCCAGACCTGGAATGAGTCCCACTCACTTTACTTTAGCACTGAGACATTCCGGCTGCCTCTCTTGCAGTCTGCTTTGCTTCATTAAGGCCTTGACTGTCCTCTGCAGTCCTGACAGCTTTACTAACTATGGACTGAGATTCCAAAAGCAGGGTTCTGTCTTCCCAAAACACAACAGCACAGCACATACTTTACACACTGCTGGGTGAGTGACCATTAGAGGCCTGTGTGAGGAAAGCATAGCTGTGAGAGTCTATATATCTCACTTTTCTACACCTCACTGTTTCGCACTCAAAACTGCACAAATTTTGTGTGTGAGGCTAGTGCTGAAAGCACTTAGAGGTTCATAAAAATGTGAAATGGGATGCTTAAAGGTTAAATGGTGGCCTGTGAGACAAGAATTAAGGCATTTTAACTGACCTTTTTCTTGACACTGATAGTTCCTAGTCTGAATTTAGGATTTTTTATGTGGAAAAATACAAATAAAGAAGATGGGTGGCTCACATGATTGGTAATTGCAGGAGTAATTGAAAAGAAAAAAACTGCACACTATGGAATAGAAAAAAGTGCAGCTCATTACAAAACATATGATCATACAAACTAGGCTAAACATGTTTAAAAATCATTTCTTGTCTAAATAACCATAAATATTGTTGCAACTGAAAAAGCACACACTGGTGAGCCTAGGATGTGAAATGTCAAATTATACAGCATTATTCTGACCTAACTCAATTTTTCTCAGAGATTAAATTAAAATCAGAGATCACTTAGAATGTTCATTAATTACGCCCCCTACATACAGCAATATCAGCTTTGCAATGGCAAATGTTGTGGAATTGAGTAGCAAATAGTGTAGTCCAGGTGCTCAGTGGAAGTGAATGGTGCACAAACAGATGTAAAATAACAAAGAGAAAGGACTCTACAGGGAGAAGAGCCGGCTAGTGGAGCCCTAGTGACCCACAGGTGTCTTAAAGTCCTGTTAAAAAGTTTTTGTTTTTTTTTCTTAGGTGAATTATTTTACAAGGCCCAAAAAGTTGCTTCTGTGGTATAAAAAATGCATTTAGTCAAGAGAAGTAACGTTTCATGCCTAGCAAAGATCTCTAAGCCAGAGCACAGACATGTCACTAAAGCCTAATAATGTGATATATGATTTAAAGTCAACTTGATCTAGATAAGACATTAGCACCAGCCCAAGAATGTGTCCTAAATTCAACATCCTTGCAAGACATATCTGCAACAACCTGATTGTTCTTCATGCATCAAAAGTACCATTTCCCATATCCTGATTTCAGCAGGCTCACAAATGCACTGACCTCTTCCAGCATCTGATCCAGGCGGTTTAAGAGCACTGGTTCCACCTGCTCGAGAACCATCCAGGCTGACTGCTGAGGCTCTCTGTGCTTCTCCAAGCTGTTTACCCTGGCCTGTAGCTCCGAGGTGCGCAGATACACCAGCACACACACTCCGAGAGAGAAGAGGCAGAGCGCCACACACACCGCCACCGCGCCACACACCTCCATCCGCCTCGGCCACGCGCCACTTTTACACGGATGCTCGGCGCAAGTCCTCTCTCCAGCAGAATCGCGAGAGACTTTGGTGTCTTGTTCCATTTTAGGCAGAAGCGTCTCACCTGGCTTTTTCCGAGTTTCTTCACCAAGCTTATAATCTACTCATCAGAGGGGATATTAACCGGCAAACAGCGCGAGGTTTGAATTAAAAACCAGCCCCAACTTTAGTCCAAGACTTACTCAGAGAGCAGGCTAATTAGTGTCGCGTTAAAGGAGAAAAAGGAGTTATAAAGGAGTTAAGCGCATGGTTCCTGATGATGTGTACAGGTGGGTCGGAAGGCTCTAGCGTTGTGCCGTGGGAATGAGTCGTGCCATCTGAGTGTGTCCTTCTGAGCTCCAGTGTCTCAGTGCTGTAGTGATCTGGGTTGTGAAACTTGAGCCTCTTCCCTGCAATCCGCTTTAGCTGCAGTCTGTTCACTGCACACTCCACTTTAACTGCGCCTCTGCCCTGCGCTCCCCGTTAAACTGCGCTCTCACGCGCCCTGCGCCTCTCCTGGACGCCAAGCTCCTCCCCGTGCGCGCGGTGTGCGTGTGTGCGCGCGGTGCGTGCGTGTGTGCGTGTGCGCGCGGTGCGTGCGTCCGTGTGTGTGTGTGTGTGTGAGTGATCGTTGCTCATCAGCTCTGGGTGGAACTGAAGCTTCAGTGGAGCCGCGCGCTTCTCCGCAACCTCGCCGACAGGATATATTTAGGTGCCAAAAGCCCACATGTATAAAATGACCCTTTGATCTGTGCGGCGCAAATATTCTATATAAAAGTGTGTGGTTTTGCAAACACATTTATTTTAATAAAATGCTTATTTTAATAAAATGCTAATGAAATAATAATAATAATAATAATAATAATAATAATAATCATTATTATTATTATTATTATTATTATTATTAGTAGTAGTAGTAGTAGTAGTAGTAGTAGTAGTAGTAGTAGTAGTAGTAGTCCCAGTCACACAGTTATTGTAAACCAGCCAGGGACAGTCGTGGCCTAAAGTTTAGAGTCTCGGACTTGCAACCCAAAGGTGAACCTGAAGGTTGTGGGTTCAAGTCTCAGGTCCGGCAGGGATTGTAGGTGGGGGGAGTGAATGACCAGCGCTCTCTCCCACCCTCAATACCACGACTGAGGTGAGACCCTTGAGCACCGAACCCCCAACTGCTCCCCGGGCGCCACAGCAAAAAGGCTGCCCACTGCTCCGGGTGTGTGTTCACGGTGTGTGTGTGTTCACTACTGTGTGTGCACTTGGATGGATTAAATGCAGAGCACAAATTCCGAGTATGGGTCACCATACTTGGCCACACTTCACTTCACTTCAAATTATAAACGCAGCCTAATTATAAAGTGAATGTCATTTTGCTGTCTGGATTCATCTGTGTGGGGAAAAAGGTAGCATGTTCAAGATCTATACCTTTTTTCTTAAAAAAAAAACCCACTATTGTACACCAGTGAATAATTACTACGCAGTTATTTGGGTGCAGATTACCTAACGCTTTTTTCACCCTCTAAGAGTAGACAAGAATGCTAATTTTATTAACACATTTTGCCAATTATAGTCATGTTAATTCAATTCAGTGCAGTTACTTGTTCAATAAATTTGCACTTGTCACAAAAATGAAAACTGCCCATACTTATATTTGGAACAGTTATTAGTATTATCTAAAATCAAGATCAAGAAGACCACTCCATGTTGAAGACAAAAGAATAGTTGACTCCTGCACAGTCCATGTGAACTGGCATATACTAAAGTATTTGGCAGTTAATAACTTGAAAAGGACTGACTGAGCAGACAAAGTGGCCTCTTAGTTCTGGTCCCCAAAATAAGGTACATGTGAATGTATGTGTGTAATATGTGCCAAATCAACAGCTGACAGCACCCAGAGACTTTCATTCCATTAGTAAATGAGCAGTAACTCAGAAGATTTTCCAAAATGTGTCCTGTAGCAGACTGTAGCACACTGCAATCTACAGTATCAGACACATATGATCCAACAGGGTGAGCACAGTATACAATGAAAAAAGACATCTTTGCAAGACATCCATTAAGTTTCTAGAGCTCCTACTGAATATGTTCAATACCTTTTTTGAAGACAGTAAAAAATGACTCTTGTGGCCATATATAATATATCAAACTTAATATGGATCAAAAGTTAATGTTTGTTTAGTGACCAAATGAAGGAACCAACAACAATGCCTTTTTAAGGGCCAATCTAAATCAGACCAACTGCCCATTAATGGTCATCCATAGAGGTTTCTTGGTGATCACTGGGGTATTATTGCAACTTAATTATGATATTTCCTCTGTACAAAGAGAACTTCAAAGACTACTGGCAGATGCTGTAATAACCATTACCTTCCTGTCAACAGTTTGTCTGGCCTGTGAAGACACATTCTCAATTACACATGCTCTTAGTTCCTGTTTTGTCCGATTTCCATTAATCCTTTCATTAAAGGTCATGTCAGTAGTAATTAAAATAACATGGTTACTGTTTCTGTAGGAACTAAGGCTACAGTAAGAGAGTAGATGAGCACTGACTCACCAGAACCAAGATGGCAAACTTAAGGAGTGGCTGCTCAAACTGCATTTACAAAACCACACAGGAAGATTGGACCATAAGTCCCAGAAAAGCTTTAAAAACGTAATGGTGAATTCCCTGACTTTTGTCTCCAGCTGTGATTTATTCAAACCAAGAGATGTTCCTTCCACTTTCAGCCACATCTAAAACATCTGATAGCTTTTTTCCCGCATGGGTTAGGCACTCTCTAATGCATTTAATGAACCAAGTGTTGAAAACCTCTGTAATTATAACATAAACTTCTGTCTCAGGAGTGAAGCAAATGAGGCCAATGATGAATATGCCATAACGTTAGATGATTTTTTTGCGACAAAATGGTAGAGTGAAAAGTTGCTTTCCAGTATAACAAATTGAAGCCTAGATTAATGGATTGACACAGTGTATATAATGTAATGTAAATAGTGTTCCAGTCGAAACATAATTATTGAGTTCATGCAGCAATCTACAACAACAATAATAACTGTGCAAGACAAACAAAATAACATTTAACGAAATTAAACAAAACTCAAAACATAATCAACAGGAACAAGAAGGAGAATGAAAGTAAAGAGAAAAGAATAGTGTTTAAGATATAAAAGCAAAAGACTGAAAATCAGACTTGAAGAGACTGAGAGAGAGAATTACACAGTTTAGGGAACATGCTATTATCTACCCCCACCTGTGACCCATCTGAATTTAAGGAAAGCTAGAAGTCCAGTGGCAGAAGAACCGAGAGTACAGACAGGGAAGCAGGGGCGAAGAAGCGCAGTTAAATAGGACAACATTAGAACATGTAGGGCTTTATATAATAAAAGCAGACCAGAAAACTCTACATGAAAATGAAAAGATAGCCGTTTTAAATGATAACGTATTGGAGCCAGTAGTTAAGAAGTATATTAATGAACACTTTATTAATGCGTGGACCAGAGCTTACATATATTTCAGGTTCAGCATGGGGCAGAGACATGCAATTTACAGCAGTGGGGGAAAAGGGCTTTTTACAAGTGCATTCATGGGTGTTGTCAAATCTGAAATCATGCAAAATGCCTTTTAACAGAACAAATTCCATATAACACAGTCAGTCATTCCACTTATCACTCAATGCCATTACGCAGAACCACTTAATATTTTTATTCGCGCTCCCTGTAGCTGTTTGTATGAAGTAAAGATGAACTAACAGAACTTCAGCTGGAGTCACATCAGGGCCAAGTACCATCCTGGTCATTACAGTCTACAAAGAAAAGGTGCCTGTTAATACCACCACCATGCTGTACTACGTCCAGAACAACACTAGTTTTTCTATCTTTCGATCTAGGTGTGTGTGTGTGTGTGTGTGTGTGTGTATGTTCCAACTAGGTATGTGTGTGGCTTTTTTTCCATGCAGTTAGTGTTTAGGGTAAGGCCTGTGTTATTTACAGTTCTTCACTCTATTATTGTTACTACAATAATAGTATTACAATTATTATGTACTATTAATTATCAATATCACTGCTTTGTGATTAGTGTAGCATTAGTATTAGTTAATTTGTGTTTAGACAGCCTCTCTCCCTTTCACTTGTTTCTGGAAAAAAGTGGAAAACCAAATGAATAAATGCAACAAAATGCCATGTTTACCTAGACATAAACAGAATTATAAATTTAAGACATCTGGACATGATCTGAACATGACAATTTTCTGGGCAGCTACTCAGTAATCATGGAATAAACTCAACAGCTTCTCAGGACCATTAATCGTGGATGATCTGAGGCTGGCCTTCACAAAATTACAGCCCAAAATTACAAGGTTTAATCTTTTCTTAAAGAGACTGAATTAGCACTGAAAATGAAGGAGAGGACACTTTTATTTAAACATAAAATAAACTTTTACCTCTGTAGTCTCTGTTAGACCGCATGGTCCGGTAGGGGCAGTAGGACTCGTATACAAATGGAAATAGAAGTGAGGCGTGCATTTCCCAGATATTCCCCAGATACCGTTTGTCTGTTTTCAGTTATTTGTTACTGCATTACATTTCCAGAGCATAGAGAGAAGCAGAGGAATATTACTTAATTTTTACCTCCTTCACTCTCCGAACTGGTCCATGAATGCTTGGTGTTTGAAGGCTTATTCAGGTCTCTATATGCAGATTGTCTGCTAATCCATTTCCCGGCTGCCAAGAAGAATCAATGCGTCTCCCAGTAACTGAGAAATCAGGAATATGACAACTTCCTGTGGTCGTTTTCCATCTTTTAAACTCCTTAAGTCAGGCCTCACTGCCCAGTAAAGGCCCCAATAAAGTGCTTAATGATAAATAGTATGGGAACTGACATTTAAATCATATGTGTAGCGGTTGTCTTTGACCAAGTTTCCTTTAGAAGGTTTAATTCACATTTTATCAGATCCTTTTTCACCCATGTTAAAAAAAACTCATTCTTCATTTTCCTTCTGTATTGTGAAGAAAGCTTTTAGGAATTCAAGCAGCTTTTCCTGTGTACTCTGCAATTTAACAATTTAGGAGCAGCTCGCCATGGAATAAAGAATGAGTTGTATACATGGAGTAAAGAAAATGATAAGGGAACTATCAAAAGTGATTAAACTAAAACACACAAATAAAAATTGAGCAGAGACAGTACATTTGGATATACCTGACGTATGAAAAAAGAGAATTTCTTCTCAAGACGTTTGCGTGGTTATTCAATGAACTATAGGAAAATCAGTGGCTTTTATTTGAAACATGCTGCCTTTCTCCAAATGAGGAGGCTGATTCTTTTGTTTTTTGCTGTGGTTCTACATGTCAACTGAGACTGTGGGTTCATGATAGATAATATAATATAAATCTAAAATACATGTATCTATTCAAAATAGACAACAATAACAGTGAGCTAGCAATATGGTGAATAAGGATAAGGTGGGAACATTGATCTTCCAGTGACTTGTACATGAAGAGTCTTATGTAGGAAACCATTAATTTTTTTTTTCCAAGAGATGTATTGTGCACAATTACACCCACTGTCCACTTTATTAGGAACACCTGTATACAATCATGCAGTTATCTAACCAGCCAATCATGTTGCAGCAGGGCCATGCATAAAATCATGCAGATACAGGTCAAGAGCTTCAGTTAATGTTCACATCAAACATCAGCATGAAGCAAAAGTGTGACCCCTGTCATAAGGGCTAGTTTGAGTATTTCAGAAACTGCTGATCTCCTGGGAATTTCACATTCTCTAGATTTTAAACAGAATGGTGCAAAAAAAATTGTTGGGTGAGTGACAGTTCTGTGGGTGGAAATGCCTTGTTGGTAAGAGAGGACAGAGGAAAATGGCAAGATTGGTTCAAGCTGCCAGGAAAGATAACTCAAATAAGCACTCTTTACAAACGTTGTGAGCAGAAAAGCATCTCAGTATGCACAAAACATTGAACCTTGAGTCGGATGGGCTACAACAGCAGAAGACCACACTGGGTTCCACTCCTGCACGCCAAGAACCGGAATCTGAGGCTATCATGGGCACAGACTCACACAAACTGGACAGTTGAATGCTAGAACAAAAAAATCAGCTGGTCTGTTGTTGCCCATCCACCTCAAAGTTCAATGTGTTATACATTCTGAGATGTTTTTCTGCTCACTATAGCTGTAAAGAGTGCCTATTTGAGTTACTATAGACTTCCTGTCAGCTCAAGCCAGTCTGGCCATTCTCCTCTGATCTCTCTCATCAACAAGGTGTTTCACTCCACTCACAGGATGTTTTTTGTTTTTCACACCTTTCTGTATAAACTGTAGAGAGTGTTGTGTGTGAAAATCCCAGAAGATCAGCAGTTTCTGAAATACTCAAACCAGCCTATCTGGCACCAGTAACCATGCTATGGTTGAAGTCACAGAGATCACACTTTTTCCCCGTTCTGATGTTTGATGTGAACATTAACTAAAGCTCTTGACCTGTATCTGCATGATTTTATGCATTGTGCTGCTGCCCCATGATTGGCTGATAGATAACTGCATGAGTGTGCTGGTGTTCATAACAGTGTGGATCGTTAGTGTGTATTTGTGTTATATTTTGTTTGTTATCAGTATAAATAAAGCTATTACGTGAATGAGATAATCAGTCCCATAATCTACTATATTCAAATATATTTATATAGTCAAATATATTCTAAAGACAGCCCAATTCATGAAAAGTTTTGTGAACCAAATCATCCCTACTCAACATATATTTTATTCCCCTACTTCTGTCATTGATAAGTGGCCAAAATGCACATCTGCCCTCTTTTAAATGGCAGTGTATGCCCTGCTCCCGGGTTTCACTGGTTTATGTTACAGAGTCAGACCCCATGTGGCCCATGTAGTTTTCTCACCCTTCCATAATTTGTCCACTGGTCCACCCTCAAAGTTTTATTTCACACTCAATATTGTGGATTTTAACTTACAATCTGGGTTTTACTCAACATTTTAAGACAAACAAGTTACACCGAAGACTGGAAAAATCAGCAAAAACTGCCATATGACTGAAAAATGGGGGAAAAACACATGTATTTTAATACATAACACAGCAACTTCATCTTATACTGTAAATAATGTTTAATTAACACAGTTATTAGTCTAATACCATATTTATATTCAATTCAGCTATATTGTACAATATAATAAAACACTTACTCACTGGTCTCACAGGTGCAAGCTACACAAAACATTAATTCATTCATCTTCCTTTACCACTTTATCCTGGTCATTGCTGCGGTGGATCTGGAGCCTAGTACACCACAGGACACACACTCAATCACATTCACATCATTCACATCTAGTGCATTCATGGTAGTTCAGATAATTATATTACCAAATACATTAGCATTTTCTGACAAGGAGGTATACACTAATTGACAATAATATATCTGTACCAATTTCAATTGCTGAATTACATTTCAACAGACCAATTTGATCATTTATTATAATTCATTTAGTTTGTATACATCTGGATTCTCTCTCATAACTGTTTTTACTGTGTAATGCACCACAAAGCAGCAAGTTAAAAAAAATACTCATTACTCCATCATCTGTTTGAGGTCTTGCTGTCTTTAATAAAGTGCTAGGGAGGACAAATTGGAAACAGGTATCCTGTGGTTAACAGATGGAAGGCCTGCGATGTAGAAAAACAATCACTCAGCATAGTGAAAAGCATTTGGAGATGATCATTGCGTTAGGTTAAAGCTGTCTGAATAACACACTGTATGGATCTTCTATGTCAAAGTGTGTCCATTATAACTGTGTTTATTTGTCTAGTAACATCTGATATACAGTATTAGCTGTTTTTTCAGCTGTCTTCTTTCCTTTAGTGTCTCACCCAATAGTTGAAGCTACTTACCCAGTTCACAATTTTAAATATATTTTAATTTTATTTTAGGTATGGAATAAAGGGTGAGATAACAAGAAGTGAGCAAAATGTGCAATGTTGAATTAACACCTAAAAAGTTCATATTTGTGTCCATCCAGGCTCGTATAAACACCAAAGATGCTGAAGTTTGCTGCATAAAGTTTGAAGTAAATAGTGAAGCTCCAGGGCAGGCATGTCTATTAGTTTTAAATGAGCGCAAATATAGAGGCTTCACTTTATGCTGTGCTTCATTTAAACCTTTTTTTTTAATCTAAATTAAACTATTCTGCTGGCTGACCATTTTCTAATCTACCATCTGTACTAATCAGCACTGGTAATCAGAAGAAAACATAACCGCTTACTTATCATATATCATTACCATGTATCATTAATAGGAACTTTGGTGATATTTCTGGACCTCCAAAATTAAAAGTTGGGCTTCTGCATTACCGCACCACAGAGTTTAATTACATTGGGCTGATGGTGGGTGAGGTCATTGGGCGAGGTTTGTTTTGAGTGGCCTGACTGAGTGAAATGAGCTGCGTCTGCATCGGCTTCTGGCCTCGTCCTGGCCAGGTTTAAACTGCTTGCTGTTTGGTCATGCTTTTAAGCAGTGCATGCAATGTTCTCCTCTGGAGCTTTGGTTTTGCTACCCTTTTAACTTACATGTGAGTTACATGAGTTTAACTCTTGGTGTGCAACAGACTGATTGCAGAATATTATGGCAAATAAAAAATGTAAATAAAGTTTGTCACTACACATCTGTCCTATAAATTTTAAATGTATTTAAACATCGGATGTACAATCTTTTATTTTAAACATATTTTTTTCTTTTCTTTGTAATTATACATTTTCTTTAGAAATAGATTCTTTTCTCTTCTGTAATATAAAAATCATGCCAAACTTGAACATTTTTGTTGGTTAAATGCCAGATACAAAATGTATTACAAGAATGACAAATATAAGAGAAAAATACACTGGTCTGCATATCCATCTTCCTCTCCAGTTACTATGTACTGTGCTACTTGGCTTCCACCTAGCACTTAGAATGGCTAATGTGGAAAATAGTCTCTCTCTCTCTCTCTCTCTCTCTCTCTCTCTCTTCTGCCCCTCTGCTTTTCATCAACCTGCTGCTGCTAAAATCACATTTTGAGGTGGAGCAGAGGCAGACCAAACAGGTGTGGAGAGAGGGGGGAGGACAGAGAATAGGATGTTTCCGGCACCTCAGACAAGTCCATCATCCATGGCACAGAGACTCTGCTTTCACGCTGTCATTCTTCATTTCTGCACTACCTCTGTACCCTATATAAGGGATCTTCTCTTTCTGTCTGTAGGACAGCACAATTTCACATCAGCCTGATACATTAGACATCCACTTCTTTTAGCTAAGCTGGTTAAGTTATTTTGTGACCTTAAGTGTAAATTATATTTTGTGAACTGGATAGCTCCCAGCTGGTAAGAACAACACAGCAGAAGGAGATTAAACCTTTCTTAGACAAGACTAAAAGTATTAAACACCGAAAATATAGAAAAGATTGTCATGTACCTGTGTTCCTCAAGATTTTCCAGTAAGAATTCTGACTGGTGGTGATTTTTTAAATGTTTTTCTCACTGTGTGAAGTTGATTTTGTTCTTGGTGAAGGCTGCAAAAGTATTTGTGAAAATTGTGCAATCTAGTCATTGTGAACATTTCTGTCAGCCTTTCACTTCTCTGTGTTTTATTGGAATTAACACTTGTTGAAGCTTTGTTCAAGTTATCTCTTTAACAAGGTTAAATAAAATCATAATTAAATGTAAAATTTTCTCTTTTGAAAATGCACTGTGAATAAAGTTACTATTAGAGATTCCCGGTAGCAGATCCTGTATCACATCCTGTAACAAATGGCCATTCTGCAGGTACTATTATATGCGCTCAAAGAAAAAAATTATCCTTACCTGTCTGATCCCTTAATGAGCAGAGAGCAGCTTTGCTTGTGTGAGGAAAAAGGGGGATTTTTCTAGTGCTGTGAAAATAAACAACTGTCATGGCCACTTTCACCTTCCTTTTGTAGTAATAGAGACTAAAGGGACATTTGTTCCTGGATCTTGACTGTCTGTGAAACCATGGCTAATTCTAAGCCTTTGTTCTTAAGGGGGATGGGACAGCAAAAGACACACACTCACACACACACACACACACACACACACTCTTCTCAATTTCCAATTTTAATTATTTTGTTATTACACTGAGAGTGAAAATATGTTAAAATTTCCTTTTGTTAACAAAAAAAAAAAAAATCAAGAAAGATACACTCATAATTGTAACTACACTTACCATCACAAACTGTAAAGAGAACATACCTTTTTGCTGAGGAACAATTCCCGTACAGGGCAGTTTATGGATGCTGGGCCATGTTTTTGCTATTAGAGGAGAGAGGATGGCTAATTGCTGGCCTGCAGCTAGATTCCACTGAATGTCAGCTGAGAAAACATGTGCTTGTCTCGCAATCGCAGAGTGGAAGGGCTAATCAAATGCCCCAAGAAACAAATTAGAATTGCAGGCATCACAGAAATGCCTTTCTAAAGCAACTCACTCTGAACACGTTCTTTCCATCAACACCTAAAACACTCCTCACAATTAACATGGCAATGTGCAGCACAGCACCTTTGCTTGCTGAGGAAAGGTTTTAGTTTCAAAGCACTGCCATTATATGTCTGACTAAAGCTAGCTTTTGAATAGTGGATTAAATCAGCACAAATGGAAGTGGGGGTGCATGGAGAAGTTCAAAACTATAGACTAAACTGCCTTTTTGACCCCTTCACTGCTTTAAAAAAATAAACTGTTAGATTAATGTATAAAAAGCAGCTGCTTTATAAATTTTGCTTGCCGTCAGCAAGCTCAATTAAAACCTTTGCGGGTCTTATGCTAGAATAAATCATTTTTTGTCACACTAATTCTACGAAGCAGAATTGGTCCCACCTCAGCTGTCTATATTTATATTTAGTGTTAAGGGGTAAGTGAGCAAAGCCATAAATTTTATATCCTCAGAAACTCAGCCTGCTGTCTATGTCATAGTGTGTTGTTTTAAAAATCCATTAGGGACAGGTGCTTTTTGAGAAGCTCTGTTCCTCTCAGAATTATCGAAACATTTTGTTTAGTCTAGTACTCTAATCACTCATTATACCTTCTTGTTAACCCATCGCCATGCTAATAGTGCATTCCAAAGCTAACTGCAGGTTACAACAAATCAAACTTCCTCAGAAGATGTTTTCGGTGAACATCTAATCAAAGTCTTGTGTATGGCCTCCCTTCCTTCATTTCCTTTTGGATAACCATTTACGTTCATCCATTGTATTATTCAAGGCCATTGATATATTATTTCCTATTTATTTTGTTATTTTGAACTGTTCCTATATATTTGTTTTTTTATTTTTAACTTGTGCTCATGATAAGAATTTTCACTTTGAAAAGCATTCAAATACAACACTGAAACAAATACAGCTTATATACAAATATGCATATGAAAAGGTTATTGACAACTTTCCTGCAGATCAGACATGAGTTTTACAGTGTAAAAACCATCAACAACACATGACAAAATAAAATCTACACTCTAACCATAAATGCTGTATCATCACCCAAAAGGATGATCAACACACATGTCTTGCAGTTGGTCGTTTTTGTATTATTCTGAGTGCTGAAATCCCATACAGATAAATTTTAGGAGCAAAAGAACAAAGAAAACTGTGAATCAGACACAAGTTAGATATTTTCTACTGCTGACATGGTGCACTAACTTAGTCACTGATTCTCAGCAAGTTTTCTCTAAAGAGACAAGTTGTGTTCGACTCAGGTCATCAAAAGGCTCAAGAGCTTTACACATTTTATCATTACGGGTTTTGATTTGCCTTGTGGCAAATGATCACAGGTGAAGGTTAAGGGCACAACACTGGCAGCTTGGCAGAAACAGGATTCAAACTCACAACCTGCCAATCATTAGTACAGAGCTCTAACCACTGAGCCACCACTTTATTGTAGTGCTGATGGGTAATTCAACATCACAGAGGGATATCATTACCAGGCCATTCCATACATTGTATAACCTTCCTGCTATATCCTGCAAATCAAACACTGGAACAAATATAACTGCTGAAACCTCGGTTTGCTGTTTACTTTTCAAGCTTTAAGAAACTTGCTCTCAGATATACAAACAGACACTACACAGAGGCAGATTATTCTGTGGCCACCAAGCTTCAGATGTTTCACAACCAGGTAACATAATAATATCTGCCAACTATAACAACTTCACCAGTGGATGAATGTGTTTTTTTCAGGAAAAACGGTCTGTCCAACATAAACATTTACTGGTTGCTAACAGTTTTAGTGGGGTTTCATTCTTATCTATCATTCTGCCAACTGTCATCATCATCATCAAGGATTTTACAACTTCTAAAATTTTTTACAGACCAACAGGATTGAAACCAGCCAAAATAATACTATATAATAATACAAAATAATATATATATATATATATATATATATATATATATATATGTATATGTATTCAAAATCAGCTTTGCAACCTCAGAGGAAGATTAGATAGCAAGTCCCAGAATCATAGGATAAGAATCATATGATAAGCAGCCTGTTCAAGCTTGAAGGATGGTCCAAGAATAACAGACCTTTCACTAATGCATTAAGGTCTTGAAATAAAGAGTTAATGGTTTATAAGGAAAGTCACTTAGGATAAGCATTTTAGATAACTTGTGAATAGGGCTTATGAAATAAATGCTTTTTTTTTTTTTTGGTTGCATCTCAGGGGATGATCTTTGTGGAAACAAAGCAGTGTTCTATGATCTTATGTTAAGACATTGCCTTAAATGGACCCCCATTCAAAGAAAATATGTTCAGGATTATGCTGTTTCATTTTTACTTCTCCCCTGAGACATTTAAGAACACTGCTATAACAAAGCTAATGAATAGACTTGAGTCTATAGACATAACTTCTGCAAAAACAGTTATCTCAATCCCCTTTAAGGAGTTAAGCAACACTAACATTTCTCCTGGCATTGAACCTCTTTTAAGAAACACTAAAAAAATCTGGGGCAAAAATAGTCAGCATGTTTTTGTGTGTACTTAAAGCAAGCATTTTCATGAACACTCAGAGAGGAGTGATAATTGCAGTCATGCTACACTTGACTTGACAGACTGAACTGCCTGTTATGTTCATTAGGTGCAGGGACAGATGCTGTTGACACAGGTGCTAAACTTATCATTAAGGACTAATACACCATATTGTGGGGGGTAATTGTGTTCAAAGCTATGCTTTTCTTGTTAATCTTGTTACACCCTGCAGACTGGGCATGTCTCTGCTAAAGTGATGAGAGTGTGCTCTAAATAAATTGTGTAGGAGGTGGAATGGGGTGCTTGTGAAGCAAACCATTCCTTTCACACGCTTGCCTCAGGCACATCACCTATGTTTTATTTTATGGTTAACCCAGTATGATCACTCAGATGCTAAACTGTAGCCCCTCTGATGACCCTGTAAATGATATAATCAGCACAGGCTGTCATGTCTAACTAGAAAGTACTGTAGAAGGGTACAGTGGGCTTTCGACATTTTTAAAAAATTTTACCTGAAATCTATACTGAATTATTATGATTCTGATTAAACCATGATGCAGCTAATTTGGACTCTTTAATTTGGGCCTGTCTTTCTCCTTTTAGTGTCAGGAAGAAAGCATGTGGAATTACTCAAGAAGTCAGAGAACTTGGATATGACCCAAGAGAGCATGGGGCTGATTGCAGCTGATAAAATCTTGCGACTGCCATTATAGCCTTGAGCATAGAGCTTAATGTTAGCAAGATACTCCAGATACCCCAGAGGGACTGACATGCCTATCTGTAAGACACAATTTAATAATAGTAATGAGAAGAAGAAGAAGAAGAAGAATAGGCAGAACATTAGTGCAGTGGGTAGTGCTGCTGCATCACAGCTCCAGGGCCCCGTTTTCATCCTGAGCTCAAGTTAGTGTCTGTACAGTGCTTCACATGTTCTGTTTCCTCTGGGTTCTCTGGTTTCCTCCCAGCTTCCAAAAAATGCACCAATAGGTGTACTGGCAGTTTCCCCTTAATGTGAACGTGTGTATGCGTGGTGCCGCGTGAAGGACGAGCAGCCCATTCGGCGTGTTTTCTTGCCTCATGCCCAATGTTCCTGGGACCAGGATAAAGTAGTTACTGAAGATGAATTATGAATAAATAATGAGAACAATTAACAATGTGACCAGAAATGTATTGACATAGAAGTGATGTGTTAAAAAGAGTAACTCCTGGTTATGTCTAATTACCAGCAGTTTTAAAATATCTAGCTCTATAGAATGCTTTCAGTATGAAGATAAAAGGAAACATCTAATGAGCAGCTATCAAGTCCATTGGGTTAAGTTCAAAGTATTTTTTTTTTGTTCCCTTCAAAGAACTAAAGCCTGGGAGAAACAGAGTGGATGTATTGTAATGTGCAGGTCATGGTTATTTTTAGCATTTTACACACACACACACACACACACACATACTCCTAAAGAATGCTATAGCTAATTTTAATATCAGTGCCCAAATACTTCAGACTTTATTTTTCAAAAAGTTAGTTAGTTAATGAATTAGTTAGTTAGTTTTTTTCATTATATGTATTCCAGGATCTGTGCACTATAGAGAGGGAGCCTGTACTATTGGAGGGGACAAATATAAGGGGAAACAATAGAGTAATTCCCAATGCAACCTATTATAATATGAACAGGGAGCCACTTAAAGGAAGTAATTCTATCATGTTTGTAAATTTTTCATACAAGTAATGTCAGGGCTGTTTTTAAAATAGCATGCAGTAAGGACTTTAGGTGAACTACAGATAGAGAGAGCCAACGTAATCAAACTGATATTGATTATAGAGGGTAAGTGTGCTGGGCGCCAGTACTGAAGGACATAGGGTTAATAAGTCATCTAAAACACTGGACATGACGCAGGTTAAAACAATATAATCTTCACTTTTGCAAATGCGAAGCATAAACAATAGTTTTTCCGTGGCACTTGTGTTGATATTAGGGATATCCTGTAGATACCAGTGGCCACAACCTGCTTGGAAAGAATAAACTTATGGCCTACCTTGACACTATAATATCAGTCTGACAAAATATTGTCCTCTTTTAATCCTTACCATTTCCTGTGTCCACCCAAAGGACAAATATGTCAAACATGATACAGCAACAGTTTTCTTTATGATCTTTTGTCACATGTTTGAGTTGAAACTTCTCTTTGCAGTCAATTTGACTGTCTCCTTTCATGCAGAACCTGTGCATCAACTAATCAGCTCCTTTCATGTTTCTTCTTTATTTCTAAACTGGTACTTTGAGTCAAAGTTGAATTATCTCTTTTCATGGTTTCTGGGACCAGTTGTGCAAAATTACCCCAGCAAAACCATCTTATTACTACCATGGACTATTATCAGGCTGGCTGTTAATCGTTAGCGTAATCTAAGCTGTCCTTTCACTCTGAGTGAATTAGGACATAGTAACTCAGCCAAGAAAGAATCAGAAACCATTCATCTAATGATAAATCTCTCCTAAGAGTGCTCACAGACTTTGTTGTATCAAACAGCAGCTTATGTATGTTGTTAATCGTGTGTATGTTGTTAATCATGACCTTAATGGGAAGCATCTTTTCTGAGTCACTGGACCAAACTGACCTTTAATCTGTCATTAAATGTTTAATGCAGAGATACCTTTCATATGGCTAAATGGGCTGAGTTTTAATTATTTTCCATTTATCCTGTGGTTAAAACCCTGAGCACATGGCAGAAACATTAGCTTTAATGCAGTCTTTAATGACAGCCCATGTCTGTGTTCTTGCTTTAGTGCTTCTCCTGCATGGTGAGTCCAACTTTTCCTGCCTTCCTGTGAAATCATCAGTGTATTGAGGTGGTAGGGAGAGACTTCAAAGCAAGGACATAAAGATATTTTCTACAGAAACTGCACAGCAACCCTGGGCAATATTGAGTAGTGCATAACTCTCCCAGCGTTTCTCATTTCTGTTTCAGTACACCATGTTTTTTAAATATCCATAAGTGTTTATGAGCAAATTTCAGATGGTAAGTGGGTATGACCTGTAATCAGCGTGAACAACTAACAGTTAGAGTATAGACAAAAGAAACAAATATTTATGACATAACCTAAATACTGCATATATACTATAAATAAGGAACACTGAGCATGTTTTGAAATTTTTTTCCCTAGTGCTATATCCATAAAATTTACTAAAAAAAGCCAAAATATTCTGAGACAATTTCATTAGTTTTACTGAAAGTGCTTGATTGTTGTTGTTTTATTCTTTTTGTTTAACGAGAATATTAAAATTAAATCTGTGGGAGATTGTGAATGTAGACTCATTATCAGCTTTATAAAAACCAAATATGGGAAAAATAAATAAAAATCAACTAATCTCATTTACGTGAAAGTAGAAGCACTACGCAACATGCAAACAGATGCTGAATTTAGGCTGTCAGATTACATCTGACAAATAACAGATCATCCACAAAGAAAACTCATGTCAGTCTTTGAAATAGTGATAAATAGTGCTCATATGGCCACAAAAAAAATATGTTCCCCTTTTGGTCTATTGCACCATTTAATATTTTTATTAGCATTGAAATGGTGTTCTTAAAAAGAGCAGTAAAGCATTTTTCATGATGCATTTAATGGCTTGTCTGTGTATTGCTTTGTTCCAAGTCTGCTCGGGTTCAGACAATGCCTCAGGCTTTAGGACTGATCAGAAGGGAAACATTACAGATTTTTTCATCACTGTGTTGACAAATCTGTTCACTCCTGTGAATGATCAAGGCTTTACTTTGTTGTGTAATTACATTTGCAACAACATCTCTCTCTGGAAATGTGAATAATTACAACTAAAACTGCCCTGTAAATCAGAAATTTTTATGTGAACTGGGAGTCTGGTTCTGGCAATCTCTTTCTTCTAACAACCACATAGCCACATCGTAAACAGGATTAAAACTATAATGACAGTAAAACATATCAGATTTAGGCTAGAGTTCCTTTAATGCATATATCAATGTGGCGTGTGTGGGTGTTACAATCATCTATAGCATCTTTTGTTTTTCACTCCACCCAGAGGAAACATGTGAGCACGAAACCCACTACTCAATACCCATGAGACAGACTTAAATGGAAATATCTGCTGAGGTGACCTGAAGTCCAGACTTCCTAACCTTAACAAATTGCTTCCTGGTCATGCTTTCAGATAATCACAAGCGCAGGAGATGCCTCTGCAAGGTCATTCCCCTGGAAGCCCTTAAAAGAATCTATCATGGAAGAGACAAAGCTGTGTGTAAAGCTTTTCAGACATATAATTAGAAATAAAATGCAATTTTTCTACTGATGTTTATTCACATTTAGCAAGCTTTGTCAGAAATATTGAGTTTAACAAATATAAAAGGTTAAATATTAATGGATAATACACTATTACAAATCATAGTAACAGCACATTATTTTTATGGATTTTAAACTTTAATAGAGCTAATCAGAATGTTATAGGTGCCCTTTAACTGCTGGACTCATCACTGAAATAGACTGAAATAATCCGAAATAATAGTGCACAGCATCCTGCTGATTGCTAAACAGTGTCATCAGTGGGGGTTGGAGGATCTAATTGAACATACATCTGGGAGAGAGAGAGGACTGATGAACAGGGTGAGATACGGGCCACTTCTGAAAACCTGCTTGTTTAAAAGATGGAAAGCAACTCCAGGTACTAATGAGAACTGACTCCTGCATTATAAACCAAGACTTCAATACATAGATGACTGGCATGTATTATAGAGGCAGGTACAGGGAGAATAGGTGGTTGTGTGCAGTACAGCAGAACATTTTCTTGGAATGATCAGTGCTGAGGACGTCTAGAGAACAAGGATCTAACATGATTTCATGTCAACCAAAACTGTCTGGTGAGGAAGTGAAGATCCAAATCCATCAAGAAGGAACGATCATTTGGGAACAGACTAAATACAACATAGAACAGATGCCGTGGGAGCTCGGTCATTAAAATCCTGTACCCATGACCAGAAGACTGTGACCCAGACAGAGAGATGTTGACAGGAGTGAACATGTTGTACCACAGCTGGGTCCATGAGCAAAACCCTCAAGCCAATTCAGTTGCACTACCTGTTAAATGACTGAATGCTCCTGATATAAAATTAATCATTTCAATTTCAAACTTTGTTATAGATTTTTATTTTTGACTTCAACATTATCGAGTCAGTACAAAAACATTTTAGATTTCCAAACAGCACATTTTCCAGCACAAAATTAAATGTTACAGAAAAATGTTTGTATGTCAGTAAGAAACCACTTTTCAGACAAAAAAAAACATAATGAAGACTTCAGTAGATATATGACTGGCATGTATTATAGAGGCAGGTAAAGGGAGAATAGGTGGTTGTGTGCAGTACAGCAGAACAAAAAAAAACATGAAGGCTGTTGGGTTTTGCTGCAAAAATAAGAAGCACATGTGACAGGTTCTTAAAGATGCTCAGTAAAACTTACCAGCTAATTTCCTTAAAGAACTGCAAAAATGTACCGACTGCTATTATTTTTTTTAAAGCAAAGGGTCATCACACCAAATATAGACATTATTTCATTTATTATAGACATTATTTCTGCTATTTATAGTATTTTTTCAATGTAGAAACATTTATTTTCATTATTTCTGAAGGCATCTTTGCTCTACAGCATTTCTTTGTGTGTGCCTGAGAATATATATATATATATATATATATATATATATATATATATATATATATATATATATATATATATATGACATTCATTTAAGTGGATATTTCATTATTACTTATTAAACTAAACATTTTAAATGCAATTCATTAATGATTGCAAGCTTTTAAATCATATTAAAAACTGAATGCAAGCATGTGTTGACTAGTAGTCTAACAGCTTTTCTTCCATGTTATCTGCATACAGTCTCCAACTAGATGCAGGTTCACAGAGAGACAGGTGAGTGGAACAGTTTCCATGATACAGGAAGTGGAAGCAGGCTTTCATCCCAGGAACATATCTCTAGTTTCCCCACTGTCACAATCTCCAGACTGAGCTTATCCTGTCCTTTAACAACTGAGAGGAGGGGTTCCTCTACTTGCTGTTTGGCCTCCCTCTCATCATCTGGCAGTTATCAAGCAAATTAAAAGAACACATGTCCATAGCAACTGTGCTCTATGGACAAATCCTGCTCTCACAATAGCAGGGGCCCAGAAGATCTAGCAGTACTTAAAGGGACTCCGGCCCTCAGGAGCACTATTTTCCCACTGCTTTACCCCCTGAGGGGACAAAGAAGCCTGGCCTCAGACATCTGAGTTCCCTTTGACCCTAATGGGAACTTTAAGAGGACTAATCAAAGAAGGACACAGAGAATGGTATAAATGCATTAAAAAAGCACTGTAGGTCTCACTGTTAATAAAGACTTATTCCAATGCAGGAAAAAGGATCTGGTCACCAGAAAACTAGCATGATGTCAATTAGCCAGTAGTCCAGTACCAAATGTTCCAGATGTATGGTTTTTGGTTCCAGCTCAAGACTGGTATCAAAAGGAACTGACTTGGGGAAAAGTTAAGCGCATTGTTCAATTCTGATTGGTTACACATACCTTGTCACATAATGTTACCATATCTTCACAGAAATGGTAAATAATACAAGACAGAAAAATAAGAAAATGATTTATGGCTGTTATGCTTGTGCCTTCAAAAGCAACACTGCAGGAATATGCCCTAAACAAGATGTCAGTCCATACACACTCATTCGCACCTAGGAGCAGTGGGAACACCCCAAAGAAACCCATGCCGACACAAAGATAACAACTGAAAAGACTCGGGATCTGGGACGTGACAATGCTACCTTCTCCACTACCATGCTGCTCCACATTCAATTTTAATTTCTAAAAGAACCATAACAGCATAAACAATGTTTATTTACTGCACAAACATAACGGCTAATATAAGCTGGTTAACCAATTGGCTGACAAAATAATTCTAGGCCTTTTTAGTCCATGTCAAACCTGGCATCATTTTTGCATCGTAATGATGATGCACTTGTTTTAATTGTCGTCATTAGAACTACTCCAGTCCACTCCAGTCATCTCTCAAGTTGGTGAAAAAATGACTAGAGCCCCAATTTCTGGTTCCTGTTTGGATCTGTTCTTACTTTGAAATAGTGCTCTAGACATGTGAAATTATTGGTGAAACAAAACTGAAATAACTAACTGAAAAGAAGTTATTTAAAACAGGAACTTGTCAGATCATCTCACACTAAATTTCATAAATACGGCTGCAACTGCAACCACTAGCCTTAACCCGTTAGTATAACTATTTCATACTCATGAGCATTTTTAATTGTATAAGGTAGAGGATAAACTGTGAGCCAAATGATTTAGAGCACTTTTGTTTTGAGTGATACTTATGTGCAGTGGATGTATGCATTTCATTAATGATAGATTCGCATGGTGACATTCAGGAAGAAAGCATGAAACCTATATAAATTACAATTTTATAAAAACAATAAGAAACTTAAAGGCATGGGCATGTCAGGGATTTGAAGAGGAGGTTGATGCAACATGACACTGAAACACAGGAACGTATATAATGGTGCTAATCAGGGTGAAACAAGACACAGTGATTGAAAATGTGTGACATGCTGGGGCTGATGGGAAGTGTAGTTCAACACCCCTTTGGCGCTATCCTGACAGGCCAATGCACTCAGTCCATATTGTAAGGAGTATCTCAGTTCCAGTCATCATGCCTTCATCAACAGTGGCTCTTCATCACCATTATCCAGTGCGTGACAGTTTTACATGCTTTGGGATCAACTATAGTGATCCCCTTCCTGCAGTAAACAGAATTGTCTATCAGAAACACCCACCCACTGATGACCGCACATCCACATCCTCTGTGAAACCAGAACCTTTAACAGAACCGGAAAGAAGAGCAGAAGATGAATATAGGGAATAGATATAGATATTCTGAGTATTGAGAAAGAGAGCTGTATTCAAAGCATATGTGCTAAAATACATACCAGAAACTTAAATGCCTTAGGAAAGAGGAGAAAGAGAGATAAAGAGAGAGTGCAATGAGGTACAAAAGGAAGACACTTTAATTACGAGCCCTATCAAATTTCCTGATGGCTTTTCCAGTCCCAAGGCTTAATCTCTGGCCTAAATTTCACTCAGTGTCACCCATCAACATCTATCTAAACCTGCAAAGTCCATCATAGCAAGATGAGTGGGAACATTCCTAATTCAGTGTCCCAAACTCCCTGCCTCTTAGTAGAAGATGGTCTGGTAATGAGAATGACCCTTTCTAAAATCCAGGGTCCACTGGCAAGTACTTGGTAAACTACTTTCTTCCTGTGTATGAAGCCTCAAACCTGCCAGCTAATTAGAAACTGAGTATCATTCCTGTAATAAAACAGTCAACAAAAACACAAATCACTTTCTTGATCAGTTTCCCAGTCTCCAGGCCAGGCTGTCTGTCTTTGCCATGTACTTCACTCAAAGTCATCAACCAGCATTTCTCCGTTCTGTATCAGTAGGATATTGACTGTATTGTGATTTTTTTATTTCCTCCAAACTACCAGACATTGAGCTTTTATTTAGAAAATACGTTTCAATAATCCAGTACATCAGTTAGAGTTACGTCTGTAACCTCACTTGTCTCTTGCTGATCCCAACATAAACAGACACTGTCAAAGGCCAAAGTGCTATTTTCCCAGCAGCTCTCCAGTGATCTGGTTTTCCACTTTGTTGTGAAAACATCACAAAAATGCTAGCCTGTCTCACAGTGGGATATGTGAGAATGGGCATCATGCATAAAGCCCACTATACTAAGAGGGTTACGGCCCTCTCACGGAATACTGCCTTTAAGCCCTGCTGCTGATGCCTTTTTCAGACAATGACCTTAGAGGAAACCATGTGAATTCTGCAGATGGTCTCATCTGCTCTGTGTGCTGTTTGACTAGCTCTTTAGTAATGCAGAAATCACTGAAGTCAACAAAGCAAAACTAATATAATTAAATTGTTATTTACATTGTGGCTTAATAAAATGTGTGTATAACTAGCTCAAAACATTAACCCTTGGGCAAAGCAAAAGCACTAATGAGCAATATATCCCAGGACTCTCTACCAAGACCATCTCCTTCTTTATTAATAAATATCCTCATATCCCCATCATCCTGGGCATTTTCTGGCATAGAAATTTTAAGAACTCACGAGTTGGAGCTCTCTGTGTCACCATGTAAGCCATTTCCTTCAATGTCATGCAGCACAATTAGAGAGCCCAGAAACAAATAAAGAAATGCAAATCCCCATTTCCTATGCTGTCCTCACAGAGAAGATGAGTAAAGTTCTAAATTACCCTATCGTTGACCTTGGGACTGTGCAACAGACCTTTTACAGAGGTCTCTCAGTAGCTGGGACCCAAGCCATGGAAAGTTATGTGAAAGACCAGTTCACTAGCTCTCCCATCCTTCATCATTATGACATTAACTCATTTGACTGACACTTTTGTCCAAAGCAACTTACAAATAAGATAGGGTACAGAAGAGCAGTTGAGGGTTAAGTGGCATCTTGGTGGTGCTGGGATTTGAACTGTCAACCTTCTGATCAATAGCCTAGTGTGGTACTGTGGAAGTAACCAACATGATTGGATCAGTTATCTTCCTTAGGCTCCTACACTGGTCTCACCCTATTCCAG
This sequence comes from Pangasianodon hypophthalmus, assembly GCF_027358585.1. Taxonomy (NCBI): domain Eukaryota; kingdom Metazoa; phylum Chordata; class Actinopteri; order Siluriformes; family Pangasiidae; genus Pangasianodon; species Pangasianodon hypophthalmus. The sequence goes on from NC_069712.1 coordinate 18,037,113, forward strand.
TGTGTCCTGGGCTGTCAGCCTCCACTGTTTCCCTGGTTGAGAAAGTTGTCGGACGTCCCTGTGGTCAACAAATGGATGAACTACCATTGAACATAGGAATTACCATTATTCAATTACAATGAACTATACGATGACAGAAGATACAGATGGACAAAATATGGCACCCTCACCCACAGCTACACTCAAGCCAAGTACCTTCATCTGAAACTCCTGTCAAGAACGTTAAGCCACAGATTCACTGGTCCTTTCAAGAGACCTCTGACCCCAATTTCCTGTTCACTTCCTCATTTCACTTATATAAGCTTACAGTTTTCTACAGTACTACAGTAGTTCATTGTGAAGTTTTGCCAATTCTCTAGTTGTATAAGTTAACTTTGAACATGTCTTTTTGCCTGATCATTTCAGTGCTCACTAGACTATCCTCTGGCTCTGTCCTTTGATGCCTAATCATTTAACCCCTGCCTGCTTTACTGGTTGGGATTTTGGATTGTGTATTAGTATTGTCAATAAAGCTTTCTTGCATGTGGATCATAAACCTTCTCCTGAGTCCAGCACTTTTGTGAACAGGATGCATTTGTATCATTGTCAGTGCTAATGCACAGTATGACAAATTCTTAATTTACTATTCTTAATTTACTATAATGTGTTTACTTACATATTTATGGCACTATATCCTTAACTAACTATTCATTTGTCTACCTAATAACCAATAAACAAAACATTCTGTATTCCTATTAAAAAAAAAATGTTCTGTCTTCTGTGCCTCAGATGAAAAATTTAAAGTGTAGAGTCTGTATTTGACCTCAGCAGCTAAGTGGAGAAATCAATCATTCCAGTTGTTCTGCCACTCAGGGTCAAACTTGGCAGCTATTGTAAAAATTAGGTATGACCCAGTGATGTCAGAGCCCTCTGACACCTCTTAACCTTCCCCTCTCTACTGGGTCACTGCCAAAATCCAGAGGCAACACTGATGTGTAACTAACAATCATTAACACATGTTGTGAATAACAGTAATAGAATATGGAAAACATGAATAAATCTTGATTAATCTTGATTATGAAACATATCCTTAAGAGAAGCAGCATAAGGTAATGTACGCATTAAAACCAAATGTAAAAATTATCAACACCTCTAAAGAAATTGCTCTCAGTCTCCAGAAACTCTACTGTTTCTTGTTGGCTAACAAGATCAGAGTGCAGTTTAGCAATAAAATAAGCTCAATAGCTCTGCTGTTGCAACTTGTATTTTTGCTCAGGGGTTTACGTTTTATAGTTCACATTATAACTTACAGGTTTAATAGTACACATGCTTTACTGGCATGTGAGCAACAATAAAACACAGTATATTGTGATTAATCTTTATGTTCTGTTTTAAAATTGGTTGCTATAGTGGTGTTTTAAAATACTGATCCAGGAGCACCTGCTTGAAGGCCTCTGCACAACCTTGCTGTTAGACATTTCAGGAAGAGGCTCAGTATTATGTTTCTCTCCAGGAAAGGCTTTACCAGATATTATATATATTTATTTATTCAGCAAAAGGTATAGTACTTAAGAACCTTTTTTATGCTTGAATAAATATTGAAATTAAAATTATACAGCATCCCCATACATTCAACCTCATATCATTCCACATTACATGTAGAATTTAGTAGTTTTTCCCACATGAGACAAAAGGAGCATTATTAATAACAATAACATTGTACAAATTGAACAAGCTGCATTATGTGATGTAGATAAAACAGTAAGAAACATTAGTGGTAATGCCTCCTATGAAGCCTGCATGCGTAATGCATAATAAAATTGCAATTTATTCAATGCCACACATAATACCTAAAGAAGAAGATAATGATAGAAGTTCTTATTAGTGCTCATAGCTTGTTATGGTTACCTGGAGACAGCCTGTAGATCTGTACATAGTGTAATAAAATGTTGCCTTTTTTTAAACCAGAAACATTATCGTAATGTTAAATTTAAAAAGACACTTTATTGTTAAATGCTTTTAAAGTTATTTAAGTATATTTTCAGATAATATATTTTGTGTGATTAATTACTGTTCATAAAAGTTATTATACCTTATTGCATTTTGCCAAAAGACAGTTTAATTATATTAAAAATAACCAATATCTAGAGTTTAATTAATTACTTTTATAAGTATGATCCTCTCCATTCTCAAAACCCATGACTTGATGCCACACAGAAATAATCAGAAGGTTGTTGCTTTTAGGAGCCTTCCTGAAACACACAGATGCATGGCACAAACATAAACAGAAAAGTTTGAACATTTATTGTATAACCCAGTTTATCACAAGCTCAAACATGTGTTCCAATAAATTCTAGTGCTATGGGCACTTTACCTTAACAGAACCACTGGTGCTTACGGACAGAAATTTAACACACAAGAACACAAAGAACCAGACTCAAGGGTCAAATCATGCACCTGTTTTAAAAGCCAGTTCGTCTCAAATGCATTCCTTATGTGGGCAATATCTTTGGCTAATTACGTGTTTGCCCGAAGCTTGAAGTCATGCAGTGGCTTTTGGCTGGAGAGGCCAAAGCAGCACTTTACTCACACTCTGAAGTAAATACTGAATGAGTGTGTTGCTCTGATTGGTCTCAGCTGGAACACAGACTCTAGCTTCCTCTAAGCTTCTAAATGCTGCTGCGATGCAAGAGGACCTCACGAGGACCTGGATGGGATCCATCACTTATTTGAGAGATCACAGCTTGAAAGCAGCATGCTAAAGCATTAAATAGTGGAACTTTAAGCAAAAAGTGAAAACAGCTGGCAAGTATAGATGTTAACTTTGCTGGTATTGTTGATGAAATATCCGCTCAAGGCATTACCTTTTATGCAGGATTTAAAAGTTTCTTCATAGTTGGGAGAGCTTGTAATTTCACTTTCACTTAAAAGAAATGCTTTCCAAATTTAGCAAAATAAGCAACATAGACTAATCTATTTGCAGATTAACTATGTGCATACACATATCCATCATTCCAATCATCAGTCCATGAATATGTATGATGAAGATGACATTTTGGCTGATACTCCCATTCAGTTGAATTCAACTGAATATTAAAACATTAGTGGGTTTTTTTCTCAATTAAACATTAAAACACTTCCAATTTGTTCTGAGACCAGTTAAATTGACCCCAAACTAACAACATTATTTTGCATGCACAGGGAAAAATAGCTTACTTTACTTGTTTTATTTTTTTGTTTGTTTGTTTGTTAATTTTTTTACATGTGTACAGTTCTAGGATTTCTACTTCTGGTTCCATTTTTAGTTTTATTTTTCCCTTCTTTTTGTACAGAGCAGTTACTTTCCAATACGTTTTTTTTTTTTGTTTTTTTTTTTCAGTTCCAAGTGGGCTTTAATTATAATAAATACTGAGAGAGGGAAAAGAGTGGCAAGTAACCAGGGGTCTGTAGATCTATGGTATATTTTAAACACTTGATGAATCATATATTAGTCCATGCCATCATCTTTCAATCTACACCCCATCTACTTGCTGAATATTTGCATATGGCAATCAGCTGTCAGGGTTATTCACAGTAACAGGTCAAGCACCTTATGAAAATTACCTGACATCTATGACCCTGTACCCGGTACACCTCCAGTCTAACACCTGCATTAAGCTCTAATGTTACAATATTTATGCACAAACACATCTGCCTTCCTCAGAACTCAGCAGTCTGTCTCACATGCACAGCAGATGGGAGCAAACTATAGCTTTTACACAGATATAGGGTGTTTGTATTAAAGCTGTGTTTTTATGAGAGAGGGCACTGAGTCACTAAGCCCTTCCAATGCTTCCACCTGTCCTCTGCTCTCCTGGGCACCTGTGAAAGCAAGAAGCGCAAGTACAACTCTGAGTTCAAAGCATGACTGCAAGCAACCTGCATGAATATGAATGTTTAAAACGTGTGAATTTGAAACGATAAAGTCATTTAAATTCTTGAGGTGTGCAAATATTCCACAGCAGGTTCAACAGCCATTACTAGATCTTTGGATAAAAGATTTTAGAGTAGTACATCTAAACTGTACAATTTTGTTGTTGTTGTTTGTTTGTTTGTTTGTTTTTAAAGATGCACAACAGATCTGTGTTGTTATGGATTTCTTGTTGGCTGGTAATAAACAAGTATTCATTATTTATGTACATCTAATATTCTATTATATATTTTATAATATATTTTATGTTTTAATATATATATATATATATTTATATATATAATGTTATATATATATATATATATATATATATATAATGTTAAATTTTGAAATCGCATTCTGACTTAGGATGTAGGACTTTGGACTTCACTTCTGATTTGCCAATCTTTATTTGGCACTTAACTCTGGACTTGTGAGTTAAACTTGAGACTTATTTGTTACTTATGGAACAACTTGTTCTCACATCTGGTAGCTCAATCACCACAAATTAAAATTAATATAGAAATGAAAAATGTTAAAACATAACCTGATCAAAAATAGATTATTATAACATGACTTATCATTACATTATAGTATATTCATATATTAGAATTTAATGACATTATGTAATAATTTATAATGATTATTATATATTATTGTATATAATTCTATATGTACAATTATGTCCATTTTGAATCATTTATATACATAAGTTAGTTTCTAGACACTGCATTTTCCTAAGATGCCTGTGCAATATCAGTACCACATTGCTCCCAACCTGCCAGAAAAGCAAGATATATGTCAAATAACGCTACCAATAGGCCCGAAATGCTGCTCTAGTTCATAACTATTGCTTCTTCTATTGCTACATTTAAAATTATGGCACTGTAGCAGATGCCCTTATCCACAGCACCTTACATTTACCTCATTTTATGACATAAATTGAGCAGTTGAGAGTTAATGGCCTTGCTAAAGGACACAGCATCCACAGCTTGGTGCTGCAGAGATTTGAACTCACAACCTTCCAATCAGTGGTCCATTGGTTTATTACCACTGTCCTTCTTGTACAGCTGTAAGTTACTGTAGGTTGGGATATAAAATATAATTTTGATGGCCTATAAACGTAATGACTGTAATATAAACACATGCCTCTCTTCTATAGAAAATAGGAAAGTGCATTGGGAATGCATGAAAGACTAAAATTGGAGAGTCCAATGTAGACTATTTAAAACCATCTTTAGACTGTCATAAATCACTGATCACCTGTTGTTTTTTGTCTACAGTCTACAGATGTTTTTTGTCAGTAGAGGATATACACTTGCTGTCCACTTTAGGAACACCTACACAACTGCACATTCATGCAATCATCCAATCAGCCAATCACGTGGCAGCAGTGCAATGCATGAAATGCAGATACAGTTCAAGAGCCTCAGTTAAAGTTCACATTAAACATCAAAATGGGGAAAAAATACACACAATATGTGATCTCAGTCATTTTGACCGTGGCATGGTTGTTGGTGCCACACAGGCTGGTTTGAGTATTTCAGAAACTGCTGATCTCCTGGGATTTTCATTTTCACAGTAGAGTGCTAAAAACAAAAAACATCCAGTGAGTGGCAGATCTGCGGGCAAAGACGCTTTGTTGATGAGAGAGATCAGCAAGCGAACAGTCAGTTCTCATAGTTGATGTGTTGGAAGCAGAAAAATGGGCAAGCGTAAGGATCTGAGTGACTTTGACAAGGGTCAAATTGTGATAGCTAGATGATTGGGTCAGTGCATCTCCAAAACAACAGGTCGTGTGGAGTGTTCCCAGGATGCAGTGGTTAGTACCTAAAAAGGTGGTCCAAGGAAGGACAACCAGTGAACCAGTGACAGGGTCATGGGCGCCCGAGGCTCACTGATGGGGAGCAAAGGCTAGCCTGTCTGGTCCGATCACATAGAAGAGCTACTGTAGCACAAATTGCTGAAAAAGTTAAAGCTGGCTATGATAGAAAGGTGTCAGAACACACAGTGCATCGCAGCTTGCTGTGTATGGAGCTGCGTAGCTGCAGAGCGGTCAGAGTGCACATGCTGACCCCTGTCCACTGCCAAAAGCGCCTACAGTGGGCACGTGAGTATCAGAACTGGACCATGGAGCAATGAAAGAAGGTGGCCTGGTCTGATGAATCACGATTCATCATGATGAATTCTGTGGACGGCCAGGTGCATGTGTGCCTCTTACCTGGGGGTAAGGCATTTAAAGTCTGGTTACCCCCAAAAGTGATAAGGGATAAACTTGCATTTAAAGATTTGCAGAGTCCATGTGTTTATAGACACCAACACATTGACTGATTAAAAGCATTTAGTACAAACAGTACACTATATGGCCAAAAATGGAGGGACTATGTAAAAAAAATGGCTGTAATTCCTAAGTGATTACTGCAATATTTTGTTAAACCACTTGAATTAAAGCTGAAAGTCTACACTTCAATCACATCGTGATTGCTTCATTTGGTGTACAGAGGCAAAATTACGAAAATTGTGTCACTGTCCAAATACTTAAAAATTTCAATATACTGTGTGGTTACGTAGTTATGTAGACTTATCTAGAGTTACGTTTACATAATTATGTACAATTACATAGAACTCCTATTGTATATTGAGTTGAGTGAATTAGTGCACTAAGCCAGAGGAACTTGATATATAGTGACCAAATATGCATAACTTTTCCTTTTCCCTTTGTGGCAGATTTCTTAATATTCCTCTGATATGACAGCGATGATTTTGTGTCTCTGTCTCAAACACAACAGAGTTTTTGTGCTTCGGTCCTCAGCCATTAATCACCTGTGTTCTTAGATAATATAGTTCAGTAATAGCTTTGTTTAAGAGCGAAGGCCAAGGAGGACAAAGGCCCTCAAATTTCTCACAGCTCTAAATCACACAGTACTCAGGCGGATCCTGTGGCCGCATGGATTACACGTTTCCTTCCACACCAACACAGAAACTTGCCGATCAGGTGATTTATGGCAGGTAGCTTAAAACCCACCCACCCCTCTCTTACTTGCTGATGTATGTTATTACAATATGATTTATTCTCCTCTGAACAGGACAGGCTGATGGTTTTTGCAGCCATCCTGTGCCGTGAGGTGGCCTACTGTGGGAAGAGATCAAAAGGGTTCAGATCAGGGATAGAGACTGGGTGGGACACAGGATGTGATTGAGGGCAGTGCAGAAGTGTCCATAGGCAAAAGTTCCCCACCGTAACTAATTAATTTCCTACAGTTCACTGGTGAAGAAAGACATTATGACTTTTGAGGTGGTCCACATGAATAACTTTCACTCTTAGTTAATTGTCAACATACTACATGTTCTTAAATGATTCTTTCAGCATTTGGTAATTTGTGAAACTGAAAAGCTTTCCCTACACTGAAGTGTTTAGAAACCTCCCAGGTCTATATAGCTTAATGTTTACTAAGCTTACAATGACTCACTCAACATTGAATAAAGTCCATTTTGCTTACAAAGGTTTCTCAGCACATATCAGGAAACACTTGTCCAGAAAGTGGATAAGACAAACATCCTTTTCCAAGAGGAGTTAACAACTAGCCGTTTGGAGTGCTAAAGCCAGGTAATTGATAGTTCCCAAGCATCTGGGAGTATTATGACTACAGGTGAACCATGCCCTAAAGATAGACATGGGTCTACTTTTAATGCCATTCACATTTACATGCATTCAGACTGTCAGGAAAAAATTTTCTGCTGGTGAACTCATTACTCACTGCAACAGTTACAGAATGCATAGCTCTATTGTGATTTATAATGAGCATCATGAATAGGCAAACCCCTGAATGAACGTGCTAACCTCTTTCTTAATGCCTTATGCTCATTATGGCACATCCTGAGTCTTATGTACCTAACATTTTATACATTATTAACTTAATGTGGATATTATTATTATTATTATTATTATTATTATTATTATTATTATTGGTTCTCTGGTGGACTAGTGGCTAGCATGCAGCACTCTCATCGCTGCAGTCCAGGGGCAATTCCCGGTCAGGGAACCAATGCCAGCCACTGGAGGGTTGCACAAGCCAGTGCACTCTCAGTGCCAGTCCCAAGCCCAGATATTGGACGGGTTGCATCAGGAAGGGCAACCGGCGTAAAACTTGTGCCAGAATTAAAATATGCGGATGGGTGATCCACTGTGGCGACCCCAAATGGGAGCAGCTGAACGAGGAACATTATTATTATTATTATTATTATTATTATCATTATTATTATTATTATCATTATTACACATAAAGAAATTAATTCAAATTTATTTAAATAGGATACACTGTAAAAAAAAAATAGTTTTAAATTTTACAGCAATTTACTGGCAGAAGGGTTGCCAGCAAAACATTGTAAAATTTACAGTGAACAACTTTAAAATGTATCTACAGTAAAGTACTGTAGTATCTTACATAGTATAAATTAACACATAATCCAGTACATTCGCTCATTTGGCTGATGTATTTAAAGCAATTGATGCAGGATACACTGAGCTGACGGTTAAGGGTCTTGCTCCAGGAACCAGCCATGGTAGTTTGGCAGTGCTTGAACACAAGACCTTCTGTTTTGTAACTCAAAGCCTAACCACTGAGCCACCACAAGTAGCTCAACTAGCTTGTATTGTTTTAATACAATCTTTAAGTGCAAGTCAATTCAGTGGTGGCGGTTGTTGAATCAGTGCAAGCTAGTTGAGCTAGCAGTTGAGCTAAATTTGTGGCAAAAATCCTAGTTGGTAACACAGACAAGTTCCAAAGACAGAGACCAATACAATCTGTCAGATAAATCCAAAGTAGCACAACGATAACAAGAACAGTCCGAACATCCAAATACCATGTAATTCAAACAAAGAAACGACTCAGAAATGAAGCACATGAACGTATGCAAGACTTGGCAAAGTGTACATGAGCATCTGGAGTCTTTATAGTGTCCATAAATGAAGAAGTGATTGATCACAGGCTACCTAGGTGAACCAGAAGGAGGCTATTATTCTGGTGATGGGGATTTCTAGTGTTGTTGAGTGCCAATGTCATGTGAGTGAAGTAAAGTAAAGGCTAGGGCTGATTTCGTCCTAGCTGAGACTGTACATTCACACAAAATATAGTAAATAGTCATGCCATTCAATTTGGGACTTTATTTATGTAAGTTGTCTTCTTTGACATATTCAAATACATCATCATTAATGATTGCACATGTGATATACAATAGCGGGTATAATAAACATGAAAGAGGTGGATTATTTTCTCAGTCGTTCATTTTAAAAATGCGTCTGGAGGAAAAACTAGATGTAAATAGAGTAAGCATACATTTAAAAGAGGGGTGGGTGGTTTATTGGTTTGAACATAAGAGCTAACAACAAGAGCTGTTTACTGTGCTTGCTATTTGAAAGAGACACTGCATGATCATGGACTTGAACCTGACTTAAAGAAAAAACAGGAAGCATGAATGTTATTGCTACTCTGTCTTAGAAAGGAATGGGTGTGTTCTATATACATGAGGAATAGATTTACGATGAGATCCTGTGCTATACGGCTCAACTGTAATGGTAATGGATAGTAATTTTTTTGTCCTCCCATTCAATATCACAACCAGCTGTCACTGGTTTTTATAAAAGCATTCATATTCTCTCAGAATATATATTCATATCCTCCTTATGAAAGTGATCATGAATACAGTATATATATTATATTACTGTACAAAAATATTACAGTATATATTTGACAATTTAGACTCTTTGGCAGGTTCCAGTTAAGAGGAAGAACAATTTAAAAGTAAAAATAATTAGTTAATCAGCCCAGTGTAAGTAATAAAATGCAAATCAGTTAAATGGCCTTACAGACCTTCTAAATTCAAAGAAATGTTTAAGATATCCAGTATAAGCTTTACTGTTTTTTAAGCCTAACTTGGTTTGGCACAAAAAAGCAAGTAGGTTTAGTATTTGGAAATATAACTTGCAGACTGCTAACAACAAATGCAAAGTGATGTTAATAACTTGCATGTGCAGGAAATTTAGAAATAAAACCATTGTTCTTCAGTAAATAATATTTAACCATCTGAACTCTGAATTTAGCTTTTTTTTTTTTTTGCACGGATTAAACAACCAGATTAAACAACCGGATGCCACACACATATAACTCTGCAAGATCTATATCAAATATATTGTGCATAAAGATTGCAAAATGGTTTTATTAACAAAAAATGTACCATTGAAAACCAAGGATGAAGTTCATCTGAGCTTGGGAAGCTGAGTCTGCATTTCCAATCTCTTCACCTGCAGTTCTTCACACCTTCCATGTATGAAGAGTTTTCTAACTTTAAGGCAAGAGCATATTCTATCCATATCCACTATCAAGCCGTCAGTCATCCAATAACTGACATGCAGTCTGTCTACAGTTTATAATTCCTGTCAGATGATTGTTCAAAATCCACACAGATCCTCTCCTTTGTTTTCTTTCCTGTACTTAAAGCTGAAGTAATTTTGGAAGTTTGGCATCTGTGGTAACAAAATATTATTGTTGCTACTTGTGGAAGAACATTTTGTAACATGGTTTGTGCTGTTCTCTTCCTCCACTGCACACATTAATCTCATGGCCGAGAGTCTATGTTTGGAGCTTGTTGATACTAAAGGTTTTCTAAATAGGCTGGTCTTGTGGATCAGTGTAATGTGAAGTACAGGTGTAGTAAGCCTGTCTTCAGACTACTGTAGACATTATCTTTAGGACCAAAAATATTACTTAACTCAGAAATCAACACTCTGGCTACTTATTACTGAAGCTATATTTCACTGAGCACTGTCTTGCTCCTTCAATTGTGTAAATGGTTCCATCTCCTGTACAGTCATTCAAACTATGTCATATAAGCAAATGGCAATCTGCATGTATGTCCTCTACGCTATCAGATGGATGTAGCTAGAGTTTCAAAACATTGCATGTTGGTGAAGCTCTAGTGATGCTAAAAGTTCTCTGTGGTCAGAGTGCATCTCCGACAGAGAGCCATTCTTGGCGCAGACCTTTCATCACCCTCTTAGTTCTAAGGGGCACAGGACAGGCAGTATATCATTTCAAAAAGAAACAGAAAAGCTTTCAAGTAAGCACATCTATTGAAATGTTACCCAGACCGTAATTACAGCATAGGGAAGCAGGGAAGCCTTGAGCTTTGCTGCAGAGGACTGTGGTAGCTGGCAGCATGGGGATCAAGCTCTCGGGAAGAAGACTGAAAAGATGTAGGAAAGCAGGGTGGAACATAAGGATTGTAGATGACTCTGATGCTGCACACAGAGCATGTGATAAACAGAGAATTCCTGGAATTATATACTGTAAATTTAAGCAGTATTCAGATTGTTATAATATCCCTCAAACTACAGCACCAAAATCCATGTCGAGGAACTGCTATTTAGTAATATTTGTAACACAACGTAATCTTAAACCTGTGCTAAATTTGTTGCTCTAAATTCTCCAGTGTGATCAAAGTCTTCTTTTTTGAGAATTCCAGCCCTATTTGTGAGCAGCAGGTTAAAGTAGTGATGCACAACATCCTAAAACTGTTTTAACATCTGTGTGTGGCCACTATACTGTTTTTCAGAGGATATACCTCTTCCAGATTCCACATGTCTGCCTTAGTCATTTTGGAAGATGAGGAACACACAAAGTGAAACAAATAAATGTGATGAAAAACAGACAGACATACTGAGTGAGGGTGAGCAGGTCACATCCTAGCCTTATAACTATTAACCCAGTGTTGTATTCATTTCACTTTTCTGAATGATATTGGACATTACTGGACAATATGGAACTTTTTATTTCAGGTTGCCAAACAAATCCAGATGGGGAAAATGTCAGACTCTGATATATCTTCACAATCATTTTAAAATTATGGTGCAATCGGAAGCATAACCTTCTGCTGTACACTGATCTAAATATATACATGCTCTACTGTGGATATGGGTTGGGCTTTGAGGAACAAATATGACACGAAAGGCACAAGATGATTACAAACCAAACTGTATATGTAGGTCTTAGTGAAAGAGTATACTCTGTTGGCACCAGTTCTGAATCCTGCACTCTATGAGTTTCCACCATAATTTCCCAATTTCACCATGCTGGAATCATCTTTTTAGATACCAGCCTTCAAGCCTGGCAAGAAGTCGAATAAATGTTGCACTCCCACTCCAATTCTTCAGGACTGCCTTTACTGACTGACTTATAAGTTGTTGTCCAGAAGTTGCTTGCAGACCCAATACATATATATAATTTTATAAACTATCACTAAGCCATTTAATATGTCTTAAGTAGAACTAAGGGGGGAAGTAACTAAACCATAAGACATGACAAGTTATTCATAGTTTCTAAGTTTGTCCCCCTCACAATAGTGAATTAAATTAGAGCACAATCTTGACCCTTTTACTCGTTCTAACAAGACAGGTATTAAGAGTATTAGGTAATGATCATTTTCTGGAATGGAATTCAAAACCGTGTACTTTATTCAGAGGCTCACAGCTCCCAGGTCCCAGGTTTGATCCTGAACTTGGGTCACTGTCTGTGTGGAGTTTCACATGTTCTCCCTGTGTTTGTGTGGGTTTCCTCCTGCTGTCCAAAAACTTGCAGATAGGTGGATTGGCTATGCTAAATGGGTGTGAATGAGTGTGGGAATTTGTGTGGATGATGCCTGGTGATGAACTGGTATCCCATCCAGGGTGAATTCTCCCACCTTGTGCTCAGTGTTCCCAGAATAGGTTCCAGATCCAACGCAATCCCTACCAAGAAAAAGCAGTTGCTGAAGATGAATGAATGAAGTGTGCTCCTTGCAGGTGCCATTTTTTTCTCTATAAAAAGCAAGCCATTCACAGTTGAGGAAGTGGAAAGTGAGATATACAGTAGCTTAGTTCTAAGGCAGGTACATTTCAATGGCCTGATTTATACATACTGACAAGTATAAATATTTGAATTTGGAAAGAGTAGACTGTACATTAAGCTAACAATCTGTTGAGTGCAAGCAAAGCATGTTAGCAGTAATCATTGATTAATGTAGTGGTAATGTGTTTGCCTTGGAATCAGGAGACCAGAGTCCAAATTTCAGCAGTGCCGTTGTATTGCTTTAACCTTGAATGTTAAGTTGGTTCAATTTAATCTACCTTTCTAAAGTTGAAGAAAATCATTAATGAATGTCATTAATGCATAATCTACATAATTGCTTAAAAAGATGCATGCAAATTGTTGCCTCAATTTTTTTTGAGAGTACAGAGAATTAATTATTTTTTAGAATGTAAGAAAAATGACCCAGGTCAGGTTGGGTCTCAGGAAATCTAATAACATGGAATAGAATGCTTAAAAAAATACCTCTCTCTTTCTTAGTCATTCTTAACCACTCAGTATTTTGAGTGCTTCTAACTGACTTTGTCATAACTGACCTAGTAGGGTGAGATAGTGGAAAGTTAGCTACTGAGGTAACTGCCTTGGTTTGGAAATGGAGTCAACAAATAAACTAATCATTTCAGTGTTTTTGTAATTAACCTTGTAACAGCTAGAGCCCAAAATCTACCCAGTGCACATTAACATGCAGCTGGGGAGATTATTTATTTGTCTGGCTAGATCCAAATCAGTGAAGATTCCTGTGGCCATTGTGTCAAACCTAAGGACACCAAGGTATACTGAGAGGTAGTGTCAGTCTTATATTTTCTAGTAGATTATATACTGTGGGGAAAATCTGTTGTGGTACTGGAGGTTTGGGGCTTTTGGAACAGTTTATTCATGTATTTATTTAGACTGTAGTACAGACATAATCCTTTCTTCTCTTGGTGTTTTGCTCAACACATAACCTCACCTGAACAATATCTATAGCATATTCCTGAGTGACAGAGACAGGTGGTAGGGACACAGAAGTGGTCTTAGACAGAGGACATCTGGCTTGTAGCAGGTTATCTAATCTAACTGAGAGCTGGTCTTCCTTGGAGGCTAATTCAGCTCACACAGCTTTGCTAAGGGCTCTGCAGTAGCTTACAGGCGTATTACACACACGTTTGGCAGCCAGGGTGCAAAATATGAAATATTACTCACAAGCATTTTTTTCCAGACCAGAAGGGATTAAACTATGTAAATTACTGTCTTAAATAGGACTGTTCCTGTGGTAGCCAATGCAGGTGCTATTCTGGCAAGTAGCTGTAAGAAGATGATAAAGTAAAGTAAAGTTTACCTTGTCTGTCAGGTAGACCATAGATTGGTGGCTGAAATGAGAAATGGGATGCACATAGCATTCCCACAACTGTCATATTTTTGGCTTATGTGTATGTGTGGTTTGTTATAACCTTCTTCTGGGTAGGTACCAAGAAGCATGGAAATAGGAGCTGAATGTGAGAGAGAATCTTATTCTGTCTGAGTTTGTGGGTGATTTCCAAATATACCAGTTCCTTAAAAAGATGCGATTTCTGCAATTGTTGTAAGTGAGCCTCCAGGACTTTTACCTCTGCACACATGGCTGTTTCATGTACTGGAGGTTCGATGAGTTTATTAAATATTTGACAGGTTAATAAATTGCAGGCTAGGGAAGTCACTAATCAAGTCATAGAGTCATGAAATTATAATGCTAAAATTGTTCAATTAATTCAGTGGGTCATGATATGAGGCAGGGTTGCACATGCTGAAGAAGCTGTAGGTGTGTAAACACTTCTGCAAGTCATAATCCACAACTCATAATGCTGCTGCATAATGTAGGTTTGACATAATGACTTGAGTGTCAGTTAAATATCTAGTCTTTATATTAGACTAAATACTCCCTTAGATTGCACTTATTTTATTTGATAATTTGTTAAGTCATATGCACATTATATGTAGTACAGTACTGTAGTGAGGTCCACGTTGCAGAAATGTGACCTACTTCTCATACCATAATGCTGAATGTGTATTACACCAGTTGATAATTTCTAATCTCTTCCATACATCCACTCTTCCACAATCTGCTCTGATGTCAGTTAGATTTCATTGAGTTAAATAGTAAAAATAAGGTCTCTCTCTGTCCATCCTCTGCTCATCCTCCTTTTATCTCTTGGTCCTCTAACAGGGTTAAAAATGAAGTTTTGAAAGAGGTGAATTCTACTAATATTATTGTAATTTTTGTAGTAAACAG
This sequence comes from Pangasianodon hypophthalmus, assembly GCF_027358585.1. Classification (NCBI taxonomy): domain Eukaryota; kingdom Metazoa; phylum Chordata; class Actinopteri; order Siluriformes; family Pangasiidae; genus Pangasianodon; species Pangasianodon hypophthalmus. Next base: position 18,052,189 of record NC_069712.1, read on the forward strand.
ATCTTTTTTCTCACCTCGCACTTTCCATACCTCAGCAAAGTTCTATCTGCCTTGCTGGAGAATTTGTGTGCAGTTGCCAAGCTCGTCTCTCAAATAGAAAAGGATCATTTGTGTGTATGTGCAGAATAAAAGCTGAATCCTCCCTCTGTTCACTTGCACCACAGACACATATTTAGCCCTGTTGATACTGTGATCGTCACATCTCCTCAGTGATTACTGAAAAAACATATGTTAATATATTCAGTAACTACCATGCAGCTAACATGGGGTACATCAGCTAAAGTCACTGCAATTAGTTAACGTTACTACATCTAGCAAGTTGCTTTGGCTAGCAACATTACAAGTACTTTACAAACGGTCAATTTTGCATATAAACACTCATTTATAGGTTCTTGTTGAGATGTACAGTATGTGTTTGTTTTCTTTCTGCTTTGAGTTCAAAACCAGTGTAACCAACTAGTGCACTGTTTTTTTGGTTGTTTTTTTTGTTGTTGTTTTTTTTCAAAAAAAAAAAATATATATTTTTCCCTGACCCTGATTTGTTTTATCTTTTGCTTCTGTTTCTGTTCATCAGTGCTGCTCTGGTTATGACTTCTGAGTTAAAATTTTGCATTATGCTGTTTCAAACTTAGCTTTTCCCACTTTTGTATTCATTTATACACTGCACTGTCACAATGTGACTGTCAACAAAACATCCACCTTTTGCCCTTAGAAAGGCCAGTGGGTGAAATTCCTGTCCAGGTTAGCACGGGGTGCTGCAGTGTGGGAATTACTGCTGATAGAGGACAGGACAGGTGTCTCTGCCACTAATCCACAGCTGTATTCATAAATCAATGCCTGCTGGGCTTTACTGTGCCCAGAAGCTTTGCCATCATATGCACAGGAAGTTCAGTCGCAAGGATTATCTAATGTCATTTGTTTATACAGTGATATGCAAAACAAACTAGTTTTTTCTGTCTTCCTGTGACATAAATTATTACAGCAGATAATGTTTCAGGATAATACTTTACTTTATGTTATAAATATTACAAAGAACTTGGCAGCACAGAAAATGGCAGCACAAATTTAATGCATAATGACTTAATACCATCTGTTTAAAGAAAACTATGATATACTGTATACTACTAAGTTCTATTATAATAAAGAATTATAAGAAAGTTATTAAGTTTATTATTAAGAATTATTAAGAAAGTGGAATAAAGTATAGATTAAGCAATTTCTCTAAATATCTGCAATATTGTCAAATTAGTGAACATATTGCAGTCTCCATGTGAGTAATTTTTATGTAATAAACCCTTGGGGTATCTGAGTGACAGGTGTATCATTACCAGCTATTATTTTTTCTCTGGCTGAATAAAAATGCCACTGCATGCCTGCTTTGCACTTGTTTACACCCTTTTAAGGAATTACGGTGATGCTTGATGGCCACAGTGGGTTTTGGTACAACCATCTTCCAGGATCACAGGTCAGTGCATATATAAACATTCTCCCCCTGTGGTCAAGGACTTCTCTTGGATTACACAGTCTGCGAGTCACCCCTCCATTCTCGGTGTGTCTCCCATGCTCCGACACTGATTTAAAAGCAGCATGGGGGTGGTTATGGCTAAAAAAAGGAGGATAGATACAGTCAGTGGCAGCTTATGTCCTCTTCTTTGTATGTGTAAGCAGACAGGGGTGCTGGCGCACTTATATAAGAATGTACCCTGTTGGGCCAGGAACAATGATGTCAATGTTTATGGTGATAATCAGCTCAAAATATCTCCAAAGGAGAGAGTGCAGTCTACACACAGTCTAGGCACAACTGATAACTAACAACTATGACACAAGATTTGAAATCTTTTTGTCACCGTTATAATCATAGCATTTGACTGTGTGACCATTCGTCTGTCTTCAGTCTTTAATGTGGAGAGACAAAAACCCTGCTCTGAGGTTTGATGTAATACCTGATGGCAAAGCCTCTGTATTTACAGAGTATTGCTTGAATCAGGTACTAGCTATGAGCTTCAAAGGGATGCACACATGTGAAGCTAGTGTACCGCATGGCTTTGAAATCTAACACTGTTATGTGATGTTGTTGGGGTGACTGCCTATCAAAGTGTTCAGCCAATAAACAAAAAGCCTCAATACTGACATACAGGCTCTTCCAGAGATGCTTAGTAAACAGGACATTTTTTTCCCTCTTACACAACATAACAAAGATACGCAACATGAAATAGCAGCTGGTGACAAACATAGATGTGCTCATTACATGTTACGTAAACAGTTATTACTGCATCTCACAAGCAGTTATACATCAAATCTAGTTTTTCCATTCACAGACCAGCTGTATTTTTATTTTTTTAATAAGTGAACATTATAGGGTGTCTGAAAAGTCAGGACGTAATAGGACTTAAACTATATATACAAGATTTTGTATATTTACATTTAAATGTATTTTTTCCTTACAGGTGAAAAATGGAATTAACATTAGATGAAAGGGTAGAGATAGTGTTTCTTGGTACTTCTTGGTACTCTCATTTGTTCCTGACTTCTCAGAGACTCTGTAGAATGTCCTTAATACTGCACAGGTCTCTTTTATTAATCATATACAGTATGTGTTTCATTCCAGTAAAACTCAATATCATAAGGCTGCATACGTAGAAAATGTAAGCATTAAAACAGATCCCATCCCTGAAAAAGAAGCTTCACTTACAAAAACATCTGCATTTGTGGAGACTATTCTATATCTTGCTGCTTACTAAATTTTTTTTTTTTTTTTTTTTTTTTTTTTTTTTACAATAGACCCCCGTTTCTTACCCTGTGATTTATGGGCTTGACTCCTTTTCCAGATGTATGCGGCACTGCAACGGGAAGCTGACCCACTCCATGGCCCAGTCCTGCTCTGATACACGCTGAGTGACACACACTTCTCCAAGCATGGAGCAAACACTAGGTGGAGGACTTATTTTCATGTCCTGCAGAACTCTGTGATAGATAATTTAGATGGATTATGAGTGTTAGCGTGTATTGTCATGTCAAAGGCAGATGTGTCTACAAACATAAATACAGGTGGAAGTAAATGAACGGTGGTACACCTGCAAGAACTTCAGTATAAAACTAGTGACTGCTAATTACAGACTAGCTGTATTTTTTATTTGTATTTAATAAAAGCAAGTCCCATATACATGAATCATAGCAAATTCAAAGCTAAATATCAGTGGTTAAGCTTTTTTTTTTTTTAAATTAAAAATAAACTGTTTTATGAAGCATAAAAAGCTGGAGTTAATGTTAATTGTGGAACTGTTGTGAAATTGTGTTTAAACTGATATAAGGTAATAGAAAAAGCTTTATAACAAGTATGAATATGAATGTCATGTTTGTGATTAAGTAGTAAATGTTTAGTATTGTTTTTTTATTGAAGGAGAGTGAAACATTCTACATTCTATTACTTTGTCCCAAGATCGTTAAATCAGCTTCCTTTATTCCTTTTAGCAATGTATCAGTGACTATATGCTCATTATGCTTAATATAGCTATTAGAAGAGAATGATATCTGACATGTTACTGGGGATAGATATGGAAAGAGATCAGATCCAACCTTGCAGTGGAGAATATTTTGCCAGTCCAGCACAGAGCAGTATACCATTCTACAGCTCACAGTAGTGACAGTAGAAGCTCAAGTATAAATGCGCACTATACTGCTTTTCAAATTTAAAGCAGTATAGTATACAACCAGGTCTATAAGTATTTGGACAGTGTTACACCACCACAGTGGATTTGAAATGAAGCAATCAAGATGTGATTGAGGTGTAGACTTTCAGCTTTAATTCAAGGGGTTTAACAAAAATATTGCATTAACTGTTCAGGAATTACAACCATTTTTTATATAGACCCTCCATTTTCACAGGCTCAAAAGTAATTGGACAGTTGACTGATAAGCAGTTTCATGGCCAGCTGTGGCCTGTTTCCTCATTATAAAAGGTCTGGAGTTGATTCCAAGCATTGAATTTGCATTTCGTAGCTATTCATGGGGAATCTCTGCAGTCCAAAGAGGTGTCATTGCAAGTCGACAAGAAGGCCATCATTAGGCTGAAAAAACAAAACAGACCAGATCAGAGAGATCAGAGAGATAGCATAAACATTAGGAGTAGCCAAATCAACAATTTATTACATTCTTAAAAAGATGGAATGCACTGGCAAGCTCAGCAACACCAAAAAGCCTGGAAGACCACAGAAGACAACTAAAGTGGTTCATTGCAGAATTCTTTCTTTGGTCAAGAAAAACCCCTTCACAACATGTAACCAAGTCAAGAACACACTGGAGGAGGTAGGTGTATCATTGTCAAAGTCTACAATCAAGAGATGCCTTCATGAAAGTGAATACAGAGGGTTTACCTCAAGATGCAAACCACTGTAACACTCAAGAACAGAAAGGCCAGACTAGACTTGCTAAAAAAACCTCTAAAAAAGCCTGACCAGTTCTGATGCAAGACGAGCTGGAAAAAGAAGAGTATGGAAAAGGAAAGGAAGGGCAAATGATCCAAAGAATACCAAATCATCTGTGAAACATGTGGAGGCAGTGTTATGGCGTGGGCATTTATGGCTGCCAGTGGAACTGGGTCACTGGTGTTTATTGATGATGTGACTGTTTATAGAAGTAGCAGGATAAATTCTGAAGCGTATACAGCTATACTTTCAGTCAAATACAGCAAAACTATTTGGGCGGTGCTTCGCAGTACAGATGGATAATGACCCAAAACATACCACAAATGCAACAAATGCACAAATGCTTTTTAAGGCAAAGAAATCAAATGTTCTTAAATGTCCAATCACCTCAACCCAGTTGAACATGCTTTTCACTTACTGAAGACAAAACTGAAGGTAGAAAGACCCACAAACAAGCAGCAACTGAAGCTGGCTGCAGTAAAGACCTGAGGAAAGAATCTCAAGGGAGGAAACTCAGCATTTGGTGATGTCCATGGGTTCCAGATTTCAGGCAGTCATTGACTGCAAAGGATTTGCATCCAAGTATTGAAAATAATCCTAATATTTATGATTATTTTAGTTTGTCCAATTACTTTTGAGCCTGTGAAAATGGCTGTAATTCCTAAATAGTTAATACACTATTTTTGTTAAACCCGTTGAATTAAAGCTGAAAGTCTACACCTCAATCACGTCTTGATTGCTTAATTTCAAATCAATTGTGGTGGCGTACAGAGGCCAAATTACAAAAATCGTGTCACTGTCCAAATGGAAAGGACTGTATGGACTTATGGACAGGACTGTACATACATCTAATGCCGATTATTATTTTTTTTTTCACATTAAAGCTTATGGACATGTATAGTTTGCCACACATTATGTTATCTGGTCACAGATTATCTTGACAAACTTTCCCCACATTGCCAGTTGGTCAGTACTGAAGGACGGTGACAGGTAGGATTTGTAATTCTTTGGGTTATGGATATTGCAGCGGGTTTCTCCCTGCTAGGCTGCCATTATCTGAAATCACTGCAGAACTGCATAAGAAATGTGTCTTCTGTCATATTAGATTCTTCCTGCTCGCATTCAGCAAGGCTGACAGACTTTCTTATTTAAAATCTACATAATCGGAGTGAATGTTAAATTGATCTGTTTGAAATTCATCTCACAATTAATGAATTTTTAGAATTAAAAATAAAATAAAATAAATAATATTAAGATGAATATGTATATAAGTGAATGCATTTGTGTAATTTCCTTTGTATGACATTTCATATACGTTCTGTTTGCAAGTGATCACTTGTCAGGAAGAGATTGAAGCCATTATTATTATTTGTCCTTTTTTGGGAGTAAAGTTTGTGTTGAATCAGAAAGAGAATATTGAATACAATCTTTATTTTTAGATGTGCTCAGGTTTTGTCCCAGTCTCTGTGGAAGCCTATGTCCCAGAGCTCCATGTTTAACAGGAACAGGAAATACTGCAGAAGCCTAGAAGTTGATGCACTGCCAACTTTAAATGCCACCGCTAAAAATACCCATCAGGAATTTGGGGCTTGGCAAAAGGGGCAAGGTCGCTGGCCTGGGGCTTGTCGCCACTTTGAGGGCCTATTTTGACACGACAGCCTTGTCTAACTGTAACCCAACTCTGTCTCTCTCTCTCTGCCTCTGTCACTACTTCTCTATAATTCTCTCCTGTTCTTTAACTCTCTTCAGTTCCTCTGTGCTCAACCAGCACTTATGGAGGAGATTTTGAACAAATGTGGTGCACTATGGTCCTTTGGAGTTTGGCCCTGGAGAGTGAAAGTTCCATCAGCTAGCCATTTGCTTTCTGAAACCAATAAATACCTGGCCAAGGTGACCATGCTGAGAGTGTGTGATGAGGCCTGTTTTTATAAGTGGGGTCTCATCAGGTCGTATAACAGTACGTACTCAAAGAAGACCCCCCAAATTAACCACCATGTTGAACTAGTTTGAATATATCTTTAAAACTTTTCTTTTGAAATTAAATATGAGTACTTGGGCATAGATCTCTAGTATGATGAATGGTGTATAAAAAGTACAGCTGTGGTGCAACACATTTACAGTTGCTCAACACATTACGTTGCTGTCTCTAAGCTCCTGGGTCCCCGGTTTGATCCTGAGCTTGGGTTACTGTATGTGCAGAGTTTTGCATGTTCTCTCTGTGTCTGCATGGGTTTCCTCAAAGTTCTCTGGTTTCCTCCCACCTGCCAAAAACATACCAGTAGGTGGATTGGCTATGCTAAATTTCCCTAGGTATGAATGAGTGTGTGTGTGCATGGTGCCCTGTAATGGACTGGTGACCCATCCAGGCTTTACTCCCACCTCCTGCCCAGTGTTCTTGTGGTAAGCTCCAAATCCACTGCGACCCTGACCAGGATAAGGAGATTACTGAAGATGAATGAAAAATGAATGAATGAAAAAATGGAAACTCAATATACCAGTTGGCTCTGTATATCATTTATACACCTATAGTGAATATCTATATTACGGAACTTCTTTTTGCATAGTATGATAGGAATGCTACGAACAAATAAAAGCATGCTCTTGTGCTCTTGTCTGGTAGACAAAAGACTATAATGGAGATTTAATGCAAATATACACTTGTGCAGTTTTGGGGCTTTTTCAAGTGCTTCTAGGAACCAACTTGAATCCTTCCCATGGCTGCAGGGGTAAATCACCAGATAGGAAAAGTAAAATGGTAAAACATAAAATGGAAAAGTAGAAAATAACAAGGGATATTCTTAATTACAGTGCTATAACATTCAAATAAAATTGCTGTAATACACTGATTGGATTAACTGGGTTAAATTTAAACTACTTAATCATAACATTGATGCACTCTAAATTACCAAATGTGTTGGATTGTATTTAATGAATAATACTCCTATTACTACACATTACATATAGGCTGTATCTTGCATGTTGCCTTTTTTACAACCCTGGAAGATCACCAAACTCTGTACCACTCTCTTGCTGCACCTTTTTCAGTTGTAAGCATGGGTGTAAACAGGACCTGTGCCCAGTTTACTATGATAGATGTGTGTAAACACACACATAGAGGAAACACAGTGCTTCCTTTCACTCACTCTCACAGGGAGGGAAATCCCACCAAGAGAACAGGAGAATACTTCTCTCTCAAGATATCCTGTATCACACATACAGTATACACAGTTTTGAAATCTGAATAGTTTGTTCCATAACCATGTGATATTGTTTGTGTATACTGTAAATGCTATTAATTTTATCATTCCATATTTTTTTAAAACTAACAAAGACATTTTTTTTAACTAGATTCTGTTTTCTTACTATTGCAAGCACTGAAGAACATGTAAGAAACTGAAATGTTGCTAAATTATAGAATGGTGACGAGCTACATACTGCTCTCTGTCAACTCCAGTGAATGCAAAGTGGGTGTTGCTAGTGCCTCTGGGGTCCCTGTGGACGAAGTGCAATCATCAGCAGGCTTTTTTTGTTTAGACTGCTTAAACCAGGTGTTTAGACAATTCAGTCTGTAGCTGCTGACTAAGAGTGCATGCCCCCATTCCCGACACAACCCTGGACCCTTTCTAAGGCAAGATGTTCACTTACCCCCTAAAAACGTCCCCAGAAGAGCAGTGCACGGCTGGGGAAGTCATTGCCAGACATCCTCTCGCACACAATGAGTATTGCAGATTTCACTATACAGCACACTTAGATGTAGTATGACATTCAATTATTAAACAGGATTCGGAGTCTTCCTCTATGACTAAGCCTAATTTTAGGTCCAGAACTGTCTGCTTCCTTTCTCATTGGATCCTATAACAGCCATCTGGACTGACATGGAAGTGTCTTCAACAGACAGACGTCTCTTCTTCTGTCTGCTGATTTGATTCTGGTAGGGATTGGATTGGATTGGACTGGACTAAAAAGGCAAGGAGAGGCCTTACCTTTTCAATCCAATCCAATCCATTCCAATTCTTAAATGTCGGTATCTCACAAGCATTCCACTGCACTTCCTGGGTTAACTTGACCATACATGAACATTAAAATACTTTAGTGCATATTTTTGCATAGTTTATTCACAATAATTACATTAAATCTCTTTGACATTATTAGTAGTAATGTAGAAGTTTAAAGCCCTAACCAGGAATCAAGGCAAAGTCTGGTACTGCAGTAAATAAAGCCTTTAAATAACAACAGTGTACCCAGTACAATATGCTGTATTTAATTTTATATATTGTTTATCTTAAGGATCTGGGAGAACCTTGGTGCTGGTACTGAGACAGTGTAACATTTTTGATTTGTCATTTGAACATGGCATCATTAGTTACATTGCAGTCTTTGGGCCTCACAAGATTTCAGGCATCACTTTGTGTTGTAGTACTCATTTTCCTTTTTTCAATGGTACCATTTACATAGTTCTTATGTAAATGTTTTTCAAACAAGCCGACAATCAGAACTCCATTGTCCCTGTTCTTTCACTGGCAGAAAACATGGCAGAAATCTGCACAATCCTCTTGATCTGCATTGAAGTATACTTGCGCAATCACTACGTCATCCAGTGGACTAATCTGTCTCAGACAGCAAACTCAAGCAGAAGACAAACAGCTGGCAGTCACTTCCACATAATACTTGATAGCTCTCACTCTAGTTTTCATTTAGAATAGCAGAAAGATTGATAGGTTTACTGCATATTTATACATTATATTGCAGCATCAATATTTTGGCATGATTGCTAGTTTCAGCCACAGTATGTATGTAGTATTTATGTAACTCTAGTCCCCAGTGCAGACAGTGTATGCTTTTTGATAACACATGCAAAAATAGAAGATTGATAAAAGATTGATAAACGAAGCCCAATTTTTTGCTCTGATCATGACAGACTCCGAATCCTAGCCTGAAATACACAGTAAAGTGGAGCTGAATGTTTTAACAATTACGAGTGTAACTTCCTCAATTCCTTGATAAAGCGAGAATGAGACAGAGCATGAGCATGATGTAGAAGTGGGACTTTTATAGGCTACACACGAAAGGTCATGGTCACAGCCATGTGTTGAAGACTTTGCTACTGGGCAAGGAATCTAGCAAATGGGAAAACTCGACTGGTTCAGAAGAAACCACTTTTGTGCTCTGGAACTAAAGGAAGTAGAACACAGGGTTCTGCACAGACAAACTGGGAAGAAAGTTAGCCAAGTGCTCTCTCTCACACACACACACACACACACACACACACGTCTGTAGTGGTCTTCTGCTGCCCTCCATAGGAAACGTTCAGATGTGCAGTAATGCCCTGTTAAAATTCATGTAGGCAACAGTAAGCAAGACAGTGGAGATAAGTAATACACTAGATCTGCACTTAATTATTAATAACCCATCTAGACTGTATAACGTGTATAAGCTACAATACATTCAGTAAGACACAGCCCTCAGTGAGAACAGGGCACAATACTAAATAGAATGGTCAGATGTCCTTCTTTTAAAGGAATTGTGAATGAGGATTTAATTCTGAGTCAAAAACTTTTCCAATCTAGGATTAATGGATTGCTTCTATATATCCAGTCAGGGACATGGCGTTTATAAAAATGAAAACACGGATTAGATTCTGGGTAGAAAAAAAATTATTATTATTTTTTTATTATTATTATTATAATTATTGTTATTTTTTAAAACACCTTTTTAAATGTTAGGATTTTTTCCTCTCGAATGTGTATGTGAGGGCTTTTGCTGTATTTTGCCCCTCAGCAGCATCAGTAGCATGAGCCTGCCTCCACCGCCGGCACGCTGCTACTGGCTCCAGTTCGCTATCCTTTTTTTTTTTTTTTTTTTTTTTTTTTTTGAGAAGAAGAGGAGCTCAGCATAAGGGCACAGAACACGGATAAGAGCAAGAATTGCTTGTGGGAGCGTCAAACGAAATATCTGTCTTGTATATGTCGCGTTAAGTAGGAGACAACAGGTAAATTGCAGGCATGAATAACGCCAGGGTGTTGAACAGGGCTGCGATGGAGGGACTAGTTCCCCTTTCCTGTGTGCACATTAGCCTCAGCCTAACGCTACTGTACACGGCGGCTGCGAAACAAAATGGGGGTTAGTTCGTGGGCGGAGCGGCTTTAAAACGAAACGCTGTGGCCTCTCTCCAGCCTGTCGCTTTGATCAATCCGATAGCGGACAGTGTTGTTTGCCATGTAAAGCGCTGCGGTTGATAAGCGAGGCCTTTGTGCTGCGCGCGCGGGTATGTGCGCAGGCTGGAGCTGTGCTCCTCCATGGCGCCCACGTAGCGACTGCAGCTCGACCCGGCTGCGCGCGAGGAAGCAAGGAGGCGCCTTTCTCCCTCTCTCTCTCTCTCTCTCTCTCTCTCTTTCTCTCTGCATCAGCCGCGGTTTTATCTCTCCTGGTTTTTTTCCTGTCTTTTTTCAATTGAAGAGGATCACATAAATCTCAGCGCGTTTATATGTGTTTGGCATGTGTAAAGAGGCAGGCTTCCTTTAAGCTGCTGTGTGTCTTCAGCCAGCAGCGGTAGCTGATCAATGGCTGTTATTCGCTCGCGCATTAACGGTACTGCACAGCTCGGTGCTGCTTTCACTCGGTGCACTACATTATCCAGCAGATTCGATCATATGTTTTTATTTCATGCAGGACTGCTGAGCTGGTATGGTAAATGAAAAAAAAAGCCCATATGTGTACAGTGTGGAGATGATCACTGAATTATGTATTGGCTGTAAGGCTATAGCTGACAGGTGATGTACTGGTGCTGAGCTCCTGCTACTCAGTGCAGCATCTGTCATTTCTTTACTGGAAATACAAATGTATGTTTTGAGGGATGTCTGGTTAGTATTCCCTTGTAAAATCATGGCCATACTCTCATCCTTTTTTTCTTCTTCCCTGTAATAGGAAATTCATAACTTGTGCTCTGAAACTTAATATTGCCTTATAATAAAAAGATTGTAGTTATATATTGATTTCAGGATTTTACTCATCCATTGACTTACTGTAACTGTATTTCAAGTAGGTGATCATCCAGTGACACTGTGAACCAAAAAAAGGTGAGGTCACTGCTCAGTGTATAAATTTAAATGTGTGCTCTGAGTCTATAAGACTGCCTTTAATAAAATGTCTTGTTATGTTTTGTTTTGTTTTGTTTTTTTCCCAGCATGTCAGCCAGAGGAGGAAAAAAAAAGACCACCAAGCTGTCACGCTCGGCCCGGGCTGGCGTTATCTTTCCTGTAGGGAGGATGATGAGGTACTTACGCACAGGCACTCATAAATATCGCATCGGTATGGGCGCTCCTGTCTACATGGCAGCCGTCATTGAGTACCTGGCAGGTGAGAGCACACACAGATCTATCTATCTATCTATCTATCTATCTAAAATGTCTGCACACCCATGTGAAAAAAAATTTAAAATCAAGACAAATCATGTCAGATCTTTTTTTTATTTTTTTTTGCCACCTTTAATGTGATATAGCAATCAAAATTCAAGTGAAAACAAGTAGAAACATTTTAAGGAGAAAAAGAAGAATATTTACAATAACCTGGTTGTTAATGGGGCATGTGTCTGTGCTCAGAATTAACCAATCATATTCAATTATCATACAGCTGTCATCAATGAAGTGATTCTGATTAACCACAACTGATCAGCTGTTTCTGTAAGTTTTTCTTGACATCATCTTGGTTTGATGTAACTGCTGAAGCCATGGTCCACAAAGAACTTACAAAGCATGTACAGGATCTCAGTGTCAGGTATCGATCAGGAGAGGTGTAAAAAAGAATTTCCAAAACATTAGATAGGACATAGGAACACTGTGAAGGCCATCGTTATCCAAAATTGATGAAAGGACAAGATGAAAACTTATCAGAGAGGCTGCCAAGAGACCTCTGACAACATTAAATGTGCTACAGGAACATCTACCCTCTCTCACAACAAAATTAATTAATTAAAAAAAAAAAACAACAACAAAACATCCAAGCCCACCTAAATCACCCCAAACTATTTGGCAAACATGTTGTGGTCAAATATGTCATGGAGACAGAGATAGAACTTTATGGGAATAATTGTAAAAGATATATTTGTCACAAAAACAGGACAGCTAATCCCCCAAAGCTCACCATACCCACTGTGAAGTATGATGGTGGCAACGTCGTGCTTTTGGGGCGGCTTCTCTTCAGCTGGGACTGGGACTTTACTCAAAATAGAGAGAATCATGGATAGCTCCAAATGCCATTCTCGTTTGGTACAAAACCTGCAGGCTTCTGTTAAACAGCTGAAGATGAAGAAAAGATTTCCCCTTCCAGCATGATAATGACCCAAAGCACAAATCCAAGTCAACAAAGGAATGGCTTCAGAAGAAGACGATCAGTGTTTTGGAATGATCCAGCCAGAGCCCAGGTCTAAATCATGTCGAACCTGTGGAGTGACTTGAAGAGGGCTGTGCAGAGGAAATCATCTCGCAATTTAATAGATCTGGAGCATTTTTGCAAGGAAGCATGGAATAAAATCGTGCTATTTTATGCATGGAAATGTGCTAATTTAATAGAGTCTTGCCTAAAAAGACTGAGTGCTGTATTACAAGGAAAAGGTGCTTTAACAAACTATCAGTGTAAGGGTGTGCACACTTATGCAACCAGGTTATTGTAAGCTTTTAATTTTCCTTTTTTCCCTAAAAATGTTTCTATTTTTCTATTCCATTGTTTTCACTTGAATTTTGTTGGTCACATTAAAGGTGGAAAAAGATCTGACATGATTTATCTTGGTTTCATTTTTGACATCACAAAAGCCTACAGTTTTAACAGGGGTGTGTAGACTTTTTATATCCACTGTAGATACACTGCAGTTAGTTGCTGGGTATATATTGAGATGAATATAAATACATATATTATTTTTTATTATTTCCATCATGCTTAGCTGAAATTTTGGAACTAGCTGGTAATGCGGCCAGAGACAACAAAAAAGGACGAATTACTCCACGGCACATCAAGTTAGCAGTGGCTAATGATGAAGAGCTTAACCAGGTACAGTACAACTTAGAAGAAATGGTCTTAACTTTGGACAAAATGTACATCCTCCCTCCTGTTTTGCAAAGATGAAAGCAGTGTTTATTTATTGCAGTGACACGTAATCAGTTTAATTCCACAAATGTAAATAAAATTTGCGTGAATAAAATATTCAGTTATCAACTGAATTTCATTCTATTATAGTAACAGTTAATGTACGTGTAACTCTGATAGCTGCTATATAGCAATAGCACATTAACAAAAGACTTTAAAATTACATGCACATGATGGTGACAACCTTACCCCGGTGCACAGAACTATTTCAGGTTGATTTAGATTTTTATCCCATGAAAGCTGCTTCTCATCATCTTTGTTTACAGTCTGTTATTATCATTCAGATTTAAAAATGAACCCAGAATCCCACATTGTTCTGGCCATAGAGGTATCATGAACAGTTCTGGAATTGAAGGATTCGCAGGTGGTTTGCAAATATCAGGAAGAAAAACGGCATAATTTAATTTACAATTTATTGTGGAGGATAACATTATTGTCACCTGTTTACCAAAATGGCAAAACAATCCATGTATCAACAGAAATTACTAAATTCTGTAGCAGGGAACAGTTAAAGTCACTGATGTCAGTTGCAGTAATACATCACACAGTTCACACTTTGGTAGCTTAGAGATAAAATTGTCCAAGGTTAATTATAACAAAAGAGCATTAACCGTATATGCTGTAACATGTATGCACATGCAAGCTAGTCTAACTATAAGCTGGTATAGAGCTGTAATATACTCTGGCATCATTCCTGTTATTGCCTTGTGTTCAGGACCTTAACTGAAACAGCTGTCATTAGCTTGTTCTTAATCACAGTAATGCTGTATGCATACACACACACAAATAATAGGTGTGTGACTAACTGAACAGCAGTAAGACAACAATTAAAGCTTAGCTTTTTTTTTTTTTTGAGTCCACATACTTTTCAAAACAAGATGTAATTTCTATTCTGATGTGGTTTTGTGCAGCTACTCAGAGGGGTTACCATATCAAACGGAGGCGTCCTGCCCCGTATCCACCCTGAGCTGCTCTCCAAGAAGAGAGGAGGGAGAGTGAAGGTGGACTCTCAGATGACGGCACCAGAGAAGACAGACAAAGAGGTCAAGAGCAGCAAGAGGTCCTCCAAAAAGGGCCGAGGAAAACCAGGCCGTAAACCAAGGGTCAGTCCAGTGCTACCTCCTCTCAACAAGACCATCTATACACAGTCACACTGGTGATTTTGTGATTTCAGGAGACACTTTTTTATTATCATTATTATCAGTCCATTTCTTTATGACATTTGAAACTGTTGTATTTTGTAAAGAAGACACTTATTATGTTTAGTTTGTCTGTTTGCAGAAGAGTGCAGAGAATGACAAAGATGGAACCAACAGCACAATGGAAGATGGACCAGGAGAAGGATTCACTGTTCTCGCAGCAAAGAGTTTGTTCCTTGGACAGAAGGTATTGTTCTGACAGTGCAGCTAACTGTCATTTACTCGGTCATTAACAGTGTGATTTATACAGTGGCTTGCAAAAGTCCCCCCCCCCCCCCCCGGAATTTATCAGATTTATCAGATAAATTTTTATTACATGCTCATGTTCTCTTACAGTGAGTTTTCAAAGTCGAAATTAATTATTGGTCAGCAAGTATTTTAAAGAAACTCAAAAACTGACAAAATGCTGCTTGCATAAGTATTCAACCCCCCAGGTTCCTGAAGCTCCCGATGAAAGATATAGTGTTAACGAGGACACAATTAACTTATATTTGGGCTTCACCTGTGAAATACTAAACCTACCTCAGTTGAACTGTCATGGAAGTCAGAAGGAAAAGAGTGAAGACTAAGGAGCAGTCTAAGGATATTAAAGATCCGGTAATAGAATTTTATAACCTAGGAATAGGGTGTGAAATTATAGGTTGGACATCCCCGTAAGCACTGTTGGAGCAATAGTGAGGAAGTGGAAGCCAAATCACACCACTCTTTGAAGAGCGCCGTATAATTGCGAACTGAGAGTGGCTAGAAAGAAACCATTGCTCAAGAAAAGCCATATGAAAGCACAAGAGTGACCCAGTGAAGATGTTTTTTTTTTTTTGGTTTGATGAGACCAAGCTCAAGATACTGTATTTGGGCTACATCATCATCATCATCATCCCTACAGTGAAATATGGTGAAGGCAGCATCATGCACCGGGGATGCTTTTCATCCACGGAACCTGGGCGTCTTGTCAAAACTGAAGGGAGAATGGATGGCGCAAAATATAGGGGAATATTACAAGAAAGGCTGCTTCGGTTTGAAGGAAAAAAAAACAAAACAAAAACTAAAGCTTGGGAGAAACTTTCACCTTTCAGCAGGACAGTAGTCCCAAACACAAGGCCAAAGCAACATAATGGTTAAAAACAACGTGGTGGTTAACATAGTGGTTAAAAAATATAGTGGTTAAAAAAAGTCAAAGTCTGAAAATATGAATGTATGAAAATTGCAGTTAAAAAAATCTAACCAACCTGGAGCAAATCTACCCAGGAAGAATGGGTGAAAATCACTCCCAAACAGCTTACCCCAAGAGATTTAACACTGTTATTGCAGCAAAAGATGGTTATGCTAAGTAGTAGTCTGAAATTAGTAAGTTATAGCACTTATGCAAGCAGCATTTTTAGTTTCTTTTTTTTTTTTAAGATTTGATGACAAATAATTAATTTTGAGTTTGAAAATTTACTTTAAGAGCATTTTGGATTGCAATAAAAATACTGGCTGGAACAATCTATGTAAGTGTCATTTGTAATCCAGACAAATATGAAGGCACTGTATAGATGGATGTTCCCAGGGATTTTAATAAGATTACTATTACCAGAATATTGATATACTGGTAAATAATGCTGATGCCATTTGTCATCTGTTTCAGCTGTCTCTTGCAGAGAGTGACATAAGCAAAATTGGAACCATCAAAGTTGAGGGAATTATTAATCCCACAAATGCAGAGATTGATCTGAAGGATGGAATCGGTAAGTAGACAACAACATGATGCAGAAGTGCCAACATCTACGGTTTAGCTGTGGCTAATTTTTTGATCCCTTGTTATGGCGATACAGGAGCTACTTAAAAACTACACTCTTCTGCTTTCTCAGCTAAAGCAGCAGTTATTCCAACAAAGAAAGAAAAGCAGAAAAGCCAGTTCACCAAAGGAGATAGACACACATATGCTTACTTTAGTTTTGCACCAACTTTATCTATGTGAACTTTGACCTGTGAATTCATGAGTCTTGGAAAGCTAATAGAAAATAAGAAGGAGGGACTGTGGTCTCGCTGGAGGAGCCACTTATTATTTAGTAGCGATCACACCAGACTGTCGCTTGGCACATATCAGGAAAAAAATAATAACGTTTACCATCTCGTCCTTTGTCACACACTAGGAACAGTGTAGCTAACAGTAAATCATAATTCATAATTGGCTGATTGAGTGACTCCTGTTTGATATATGCAACTAATGATATGTTGGCTGTTCCTTAGTACCCGCATTATCCATATTTCTCTACTGTGTGACACAGGTAATGCACTGGAGAAGGCTGGAGGGAAAGATTTCCTGGAAGCTGTAAAAGAACTGCGGAAAACACAAGGCCCCTTGGAGGTTGCGTCAGGTAGGATTTACACATTCGTACAGAAGGAGTGGGAGTGCACTGTCTATTTTTATTTCCCATCTTTTGTTTCCTCTTTGCAAACTGTTGTGAACTCTGACTTTTTGCTTTCTCCACCCCAGTTGCAGTTAGCCAGGCCAGTGGGATGGCAGCACGTTTCATCATCCACTGCAATGTCCCTCAGTGGGGCTCTGAGAAGTGTGAGGATCAGCTGGAGAAGACCGTGAAGAACTGCCTGTCTGCTGCAGAGGAGAAGAAGCTCAAATCTGTGGCCTTCCCTTCTCTACCTACTGGAAGGTGAATCTTTATACAACACAAATTAAATTAAATTATTATTATTATTATTATTATTATTAATTATAAGTAATATAATATAATATATAGAATAACCATAAAAATTCAACAGTACTGTAGTTTAAGACTGATCGGTCAGATGATGTTGATTTTATTTTTATTTTTTTAATAACAGCAGCTCTAACAATAGTGCAAGCTGTGATTCAAAGCACAGGTTTTTATTAATGTGCTCATTCCAATATGTTAACATTTGTATAGCCTACATTAACATTTCTATTTCTGTACTCATTCACAGGGATTGTTTGACAGCTGTCCCACATAATCCACGCCTAATAATAAATGTTAAAGAATATTATTTAACAAACAAAAGCGTATAATTGTTGATGTTTATTTAGTTGTTTTTTTTTTCTTGGAGGAATCTGTAGTTTCAGAACTTTTAACAGTCAGAGGTAAAGCTGTTTTTTTGTTGTTTTTAAGTTTTCTGCCACGGGAGAGTCAGGATGGAGGTATTATGTGGTGTCTTGGTAACATTAACTTAAAGAGAGAGAAAAAAGGAGAGGTTGGTGAGGGAACTGTTTATAGCTGCTATAATGTCAGTGATAAAAAGATGTTGCTAACACCATTTAATGTAACTATAAAGAGTTGTCATTTATTATTATTAACAGCATGCCCATCTTGTTTTATTTCTTATAATAATAATATATAATGTAACTTGATGTAATAAGAAACTAAACCATATAAAAATAAAAATTAAACCATATAAATTTTTGACACTCATTTAGAGTAGACAAAGTTCATGTGTTTTATTTTTGTTCTTAGACTGAGCTTGTTTTAACATTCCATGTTGTAAAAAGACTTTTAATCACTGTTTTTTCAGCTAGAGTTCCTGCATAGTTTCTGATATATAAAATATATTACAATGTTAGTGTTCGTATTTTACTTATAAGAACATGGTACATGGTCCCTTTCACATTCCAGTTTACTCTGCGAATAAATCAGCATGCCTTTGTTCATAACCCTAATTTCCTGTATTTATCATCTGAAAAGAAACAAGTCAAGATGTCACTGTTTGATGTGGTCATCTCTGTTTAAATCAGCATGTGATATTCATAGACAAATGACTCATTCTGTCTTTTAGCGGTTCTCTTTCAATCTTTTTCAGGAATGGTTTCCCAAAGCAAACTGCAGCCCAGCTGATACTGAAGGCCATTTCAAACCATTTTGTTTCAGCAACCACATCCTCACTGAAGAACATTTACTTTGTGATGTTTGACAGTGAGAGCATTGGGATTTATCTGCAGGAAATGACCAAGATGGATGTCAAGTGATGATTGCGCTATGGGTTCTTTTGTTGGTAGCTTGCATAGCTTGGATGCTAGTCTGTTTTATCTGGCGAGTTCTGTGTAGACCATTTTTTTAATGGAAAACTGAACTGACAGATGTTAGCATCCAGGCTAACAGCAGAATTTCGGCTCGTTTTCCAGCTGACGTGCTGTTTGACTAAAGATGCTGTAGTTTTGGAACAAATTTGGAAGGTATATAAAAAGGGTATTTGTGAGTGACGTACTATATGCGTTTATGTTACACTGTTACCTTCATGACACTCATTTAGAGTAGGCCAAGTTCATTTGTTCCATTTTTGTTCTTAGACTGAGCTTGTTTTAACATTCCATGTTGTATAAAGACTTTTAATCACTGTTTTTTCAGCTAGAGTTCCTGTGTAGTTTCTGATACAGTTAGTTTATTAAGGGGAAAAAATGTGTTTGTCATTTTGATTTGAAATAAAACACAGATGTTTTACACTGTATATTAGGCTCTTGTCTTCAAGCAATTGTGTTTCTAGTTATAATGCAGTTCATTGCATCTTCATCTCACACACACGCACGCACACAGAAAATGTATTGCTTTCTGTAGTTGTAAATGTAACGATGTGTGATGCAGAATAGAAACACTGACTTGTGGGATTTTAATTATATGGACTTTCCAATATATCAATTACCATACAAGTTACTTTGTTTATAATATCATATTTATTAGATTGTAAAAAGTACATTTTATTCATATATACATATTTGTATGTCATTCCTGTTGACTAGAGAATTACCTAAAATCCCTCCATTGCCCCTTAATTTTGGGTGGTGACTTATTTTGTCTGACACAAGGCAGTGGCATCCTAGTTTCACAAGTTAAAGCAACTGATTTCTGAATGATTCTGAGCTTCAGCAGCAAAAGACATCAACCTGATTACTCCAACTTAACACACAAGGTATGTCCTCTTCTCATAAATGGGCAATACTTGCTGTTTTCAGCAACTTGATATGGACCAAGTCAGCAAAAATCCAGTAAGACCCAGAGCAAAAACTAGTCTTCTGTACACCTATTCTGGGATAACAGGTACAATAATACAGAGCTCTTGAGGTTATAAACTGATTTATTAAACAAAATGGACTCGATTCACTAGATTCGTAGTTTATATCCATTCCAAATAATTTTCTTTGTATATACACCGATCAGCCATAACATTAAAACCACTGACAGGTGAAGTGAATAACATTGATTATCTCAGTACAGTGGCACCTGTCAAGGGGTGGGATATATTAGTCAGCAAGTGAACAGTCAGTTATTGAAGTTGATGTGTTTCAAAACAGGAAAAATGGGCAAGCGTAAGGATCTGAGCAACTTTGACAACGGCCAAATTGTGATGGCTAGAGACTAGGTCAGAGCATCTCCAAAACTGCAGGTCGTGGTGGGTGTTCCCCATATGCAGTGGTTATGACCTACCAAAAGTGGTCCAAGGAAGGACAACCAGTGAACCAGTGACAGGGTCATGGACGCCCAAGGATCACTGATGCGCGTGGGGAGTGAAGGCTAGCCTGTCTGGTCTGATCTCACAGAAGAGCTACTGTAGCACAAATTGCTGAAAAAGTTAATGCTGGCTACGACAGAAAGGTGTCAGAACACACACTGCATCACAGCTTGCTGTGTATGGAGCTGCGTAGCTGCAGAGCGGTCAGAGTGCCCATGCTGACCCCTGTCCACCACCGAAAGCGCCTACAGTGGGCACGTGAGTATCAGAACTGGACCATGGAGCAATGGAAGAAGGTGGCCTGGTCTGATGAATCACATTCTCTTTTACATCGTGTGGACAGCTGGGGGTGTGTGTCGCTTACCTGGGGAAGAGATGGCACCAGGATGCACTATAGGAAGAAGGCAAGCTGGCAGAGGCAGTGTGATGCTCTGTGCAATGTTCTAATGGGAAACCTTGGGTCCTGGCATTCATTATTTTGACACATACCACCTAACTAAACTTTGTTGCAGACACCCTTTCATGGCAATGATATTCCCAAATGGTTTTGACCTCTTTCAGCAGGATAATGCACCCTGCTATGCTGCAAAAATTGTTCAGGAATGTTTGAGGAACGTGACAAAGAGTTCAAGGTGTTGACCTGGCCTCCAAATTCCCCAGATCTCAATCCAATTGAGCATCTGTGGGATGTGCTGGACAAACAAGTCCGATCCACGGAGGCCCCACTTCTCAACTTTCATGACTTAAAGGATCTGCTGCTAATGTCTTGGTGTCAGATACCACAGCACACCTTCAGAGGTCTTGTGGAGTCCATGCCATGACAAAGCTGGTCAAAGCTATTTTGGTGGCACAAGGGGAATCTACGCAATATTAGGCAGGGAGTTTTAATGTTAAGGCTGATCGGTGAATTTTTAAGAAATGTGATCTATAAATGAATTACACCAACATCAGAAATAGTAACACAATGTGACTCCAAAACTGTACTCAGTTAACAATCTCTTTAAGACCTATCAGGACTAAAAACAAAATAAAATAAAAACCTGGCATGCAGATTTCCCTGGACAGCACATTCACCCATTTAAACCACCTCTGACAGGCTTGATTTAGGAACAAATCTGGAATGTTCTACTTGTGGTTTTCACTGAACAAGTGGATCTCCTCTGTCTTTGGGTTTGCTCTCAAGAGAATGTATATTCATTACTTCTCATCAAAAAGTCTACATTTTGACAGATATTTTCAAATGATGAAATGCAGGACAAACATTTCTGAAGTTATCGTGGTCAATGTAGAACACAAGATAACTATGTAAAAGTCTAAGAAAGCAAATATGTAAACATAAATTATGTTTGTTTAATGTTACTATACAGTTTAAATTATATTGAGTGGTGTGGAGAGTTAGTGCTAGATCCATTTCTATAGTTCTATTTACCTGCAGTCCTTATACCCCAGAAATAAAATACTATTCAGTACAGATCATGCTGAATCTAAACCAAATAATTTACTGCTATATCTGTTCCAATAAATTTTAGGAATAGTGTAAAGACACTGTAGCTTCAATATATTAAATCTGCTCAAATGGGTAGAAATATAAACTTGAATCAGTGTCATACCTGGTCCCATCACTGTATATCTGTCCTTCATGTTCCAGGTGCACATTGCTAATCTGAATAAATATTTGTGCAAATTGGATTAATGAAGACTTGCATGATCAACAGCACTGGCTGTAATATACCTTACTGTGGACATGGTTTATGTGGGTAAATAAGGAGCATGTCAATTGCACTCTCTCTCTCTTTAGCTCTCCATCACTCTTTCCAGGTCCTGGCCTTATGTAATGTATTCATTTGTGCTGATCGTGAGGCAAGTTGGAGCATGTTAATGCAGAGAGAGAACAGCAGCATGAGAGGGTCTCCAATCCTCCAATGTCCTCTTTCTAGATGCTCCAGAACAATCTTGCATTTTCTATTTGACCTCTGAAGTGTCAGCGGTTTCGGTTGGACGAGGCGCTGGAAGCAGGGGTACAGGCGATGTGGCTTCTATGAGGGCGGGATTTAGAATGATTGGCAGTGTCATGGGGGGCACGCCCACCTGTAGTGGAGAGGCTAGGGGCTGGAGTATTAAAGGAGACTGAGAGAGAGTGGGCGGGGAGTCAGCCGAGCTCTTAACTGGAGTGGGCATTGGAGGAGTAGAGGGGGGCACTGGAGATGATCTATCAGTTCCTGTGAGAGTTAGAAAGAAAAGATCAGGTAAGCATGCTGGTAACCACGGTACATCATATTCACTCATTGTCTAGTTAACATGCATATGCATGGGGTAGCAAGCATTGTTCTACGCTCACCATTGGCACTGGGTGTTTGTATGTCCTGAGGAGATGCAGGTCTGCTGGGGGTCTTTGGCTCTGTGGGAGCAGTTGGCACTGGTGCAGGGGATGGCACATAATGGGAGGGTGGAGAAATGGGAACAGAAGCGGGAGCAGGTTCTATAGGTACACTGGGGACAGGTTCTGCACACAGTCAGGGTACACCAATAATTAAAGAGTGATTATTACAGGCAGAAAACCTGAAAATCATATGCACTCTAAAGAGAGGGTGTATTATAGACTGTGAGGTGAAACGTTAAATCTGTGCATTGCGATACCTGGCATGACAGCTTGTTTGAAAAGCTCCTCTCTGAGATGGGGCAGGAAGCAGTCAATCCTCTCCCAGGTGATCTCCCACAGATCAGAGTAGCCTGTACGCGAGTCTGCACTGTGGAAGATCCCAGCTGTGTCCATTACCAACAGCATATTCTTCAGAGACTCAGGGATCGCCTCCAACTGTATAGTAAAAAAATAATTACAGCATCTTATTTAATGTTGATAACTAATTGGACTGTGGTCTCCAAATGTAAATATTGGAAATTGTGAAGGTATTGATTATTTGGTTTATTATAAAAAGAAACGTATGGTGTATTAATGCTAAAGTTCATTGTTCGTTCATGTTAAATATTGCATTAAATAATGTCAGTTAATGAAACCTTAAAGTAAAGGGTTCAGCTTCAGCTCACAACACAATACAGTGCACTTGACCAGCTGCAGTACTAACAAGACAGGACTAAGCTAGACTATAAAAGCAGGGGGTTTTGAAAAATTCCTCTCCTTTCCAAGTTGTACAATGTACAAAATAAAAATACTTGGTATATAACAAAACAATATATATAGTGTTTATGTTTTCTAAGGGAAAAAAAGGGTGCATCATGAACTTTACAGCGACTTTTTGGCCAGAAACATGGTATAGCAATAATTAATCTTGTGCTTCTACCTCACAGACACGGCATTTGAAATTAAAACAGTGAGTACAACGCAGCCACGGACTGTGTCATTGTCCAGTTACTTACTGGATTTACTGTGTGCATTATAACAAACACCAAACACTATGAATAATACTGCCAGTGTTTCTCACCAGGAGGTCACTGGAGCCAGCATGCATGTACTTGTCCATGAAGTCTAGGATGGTAAGCCAGAGAGCAGCGAATGTGGGCAGAGAAAGCAGTGGCGAGAGATGCTGAAGGAACACCTGAGGAGGCCAATGCACCAGACATCATTTAGCAGCTTCAAGCAGAAGCCATCAAATTCACTTTCTATTTACAGTTATGCTTCACAAAATATTAAATCTATCAGACCTTAGAGAGCAGTGTGCAGGCCCTCATCCTGGTCTCCTCCATGCCCCCGACATCTGCTGGGCTGATGTTGTCTAAGAGCTTAGTCAGCAGTGGAAACAGGACCTGATATAAAAGGGGTTAAGTGCTGAGTCAGTATAAATGGGTGTTTGACTTGTATTTAACTACTGTGTCACATGTGATTGTCTCACTTTGTTGAAACAGGATTCCCACTCCACAGCATCCAGTGTCTGCAGATCATGTACAAGCAGCGCCCTCTGGAGGTAAGTGAGAGCCTGCATCCGAACCTGCCTCCGAGCATCGCAGCACAGCCAGGCCATACCTGCAGGGGTCACTTCAGTCTTTTATTCTGCTTATGCTGCAGGCTGTCACATATACGTGCATGACAGTAAAATATTAACAAACCCACAAACTCAGAAATGTGCTTCTTAAATGTTCTTCATGCGGACAGCTGATTCATTGATTTGTATTTGGCTCAAATTTGTTTGTTAATATCCATAAAAAAAAAAACAGGCAGATACTTGATCAATATTTCTCTAAAACCTAATTTAAAATTATGTATAAGCTCAGTTTGTGATGTTGCAAATTAAGCTCCACAGCTCTAAACTCTCTTAGCTCCATATTAGTACACCATGATGTGGTAACTGGAGACTTTTAACTTAAGAAACCGCATGCTGATAATTAATGAATGGCTGATTATACAATAATGGTTTAAACATACAATAATGGTTTAAAATTACTGTTCATGCATACTTTAAGGCTTTTCTGTGTGTATTTAAATCTTTCTAAGTAGACTGAATGAAAATTTTGAAGTGGCCTTAGCATTGAACAGGGAGAGGAAGCAATTTACTACAATTAAAACTTGATGTATTACAGGATGGCATGGGAGATTCATAATACAGCTAACAAAACTGACAAAATCTTGGTTTCATGAGACTGTTGTAAGTTTGACCTTGGAGCAAAGGACACCAGCAGCTTGACCACAGTGTCTGAGAGTCAGCTTCAATCTTCTTTCCACTGGCCTCCAGATGGCGCTGTTCTTCTGCCCATGAGTTGTAGATACTGGCTGCCCGCGTGTGCAGTGTGTGCATCAGATCTAACAACTAGAGTGGAAGCACTGTATTAACCACACAGTATTTTGAACTAATTCACTTGGCTTTTCCATCAATAATACATGACCAAAACACCTCTGGAAATAGCAAATTGAAAAATATACAGATCAACTTATGTGTTGATAAGTCGATCAACATGCATCACTGTTTATCTAAGTGGGTAAATGAGATGCAGCGAACAGTGTGGAACAAAGGTAGGGGCAGAAATAAGCAGAAGTCTAATATTCCTAAGAAAATCTTGGTGGTGAAGAGGTCTGAATGTGTTGTAATGTGTGTATTATTTTTCTGTAATTCATTTAATAGGGTAATTCATTATCTTTGAATTTGGATTAGGTATTCAAAATAAAAATACAGCAGAAAGTTTAGAGGACATATCACCAGTGATTGTACCCCTAAATTTGAGCTGCAACAAAAAAAGAAAAACAAAGCAACACTCCTGCCGCAAAGGACCTCACTATCACACGACCCTACAGCAGCAGGCACGTACACAGTAAAGGTAGTAGGGAAAGGGCTGCGGTACTTACGTCCTGACTAACCTGTAAAGACACCGTATGGTAACTGGCTGGCACCCCCTCGTCCTCCTCATCGTCACTGTGGGAACGGGAGGGCCGCTGACTGGTGGGTTTAGCTCGCCGGGACACACCATCCTTCTCTCGCGGCTTCTTCCGCAGCCTACTAGCTTTTGAGTCGTATTTGTGGCTCTTTTTTTTCTCATGGGTGCGATAACCTGTTTAAGCCACAGGAATGCAGTGAAAGAAAGAGAGTTAACAGAGAGTTAAACCTCGTTTTGTCAACTTGTCTACCAGTCCTTCCTGCCTTTTCAATAATTTGACAGAATAATATTATCTTTTATCTTTCAACAGCAGTGCATTTCAGTAACATCATAGCTGCCTTGGAAATACATCAAAATATTTTTTTTCTGTTTCCTGATGTACAGAATACAAAGAACAACTATGCTGTATGTTTATAGCACTGTATCCATTAGCTTTTTACATGTTAGAACTATGCACTTTGATCAAGCTGCTTTCATAGTGAGCTTGTAAGCCCTGTTGACAGCAGGTATCTACAAAAGTGCATGGAGCCCTCTGATGAATAAGAAGCCCATGTCTAATCACAGAGCCAAAAAGTGCTGAATGTCTTAACTAAGCCTGCTGTAGATGGCTGGATTGAAAAACTGAGGGATATACAGAGAGGGTATACAAGTCACGCAGTTAGATTGCCCCGAGTTAAATGACTCACCCTTAGAGCACAGCTTAAGATACCCAACCAAAGAGCTTCCAGGCACTGACACATCCAATTACAGTGCTATGGAACCGACCCACACAAAGACTTCTTAATCCCAAAGGAGTCAATCTGCACATATGAGGTCTGAAAAGGAGTTGGTCTACACACTTAAGGCTTGCTATAGTGGTTTGCTTAAGTGAAAACCCAAGGAAACAGAATTATGATGTCAGTTCACAGTAAGACAGCACTGGATTTTTACTTATTGTATTGTGTTATTCCCACTAAGATTTCTCTCAGGCAAGGGCACCAAATCCCCTGAAACAACATATTTTAGTGGGACCCAAAAGTGGTTGAATGAAGGAACAAATATTAAAAAAAAAAAAAAAAAAAAAAAAAAAAGAAAACTCTTATCATGGTGCAAAGACTGCTTTTGTTGTTTTGATGTCTATGTCTTAGCTAAATAGCTAGCATGAATGTGACCCAAAGTGCTGACCTGTAGGCAGTCATAGACACAATGACCATTATGAGTGTGACAGTAATAACAGAGATGACGATGTGTACTTAGATACACTAACCTCCATTAAGACTGGCTTCCACAAACACTCGGATGGCTTTCACGCAAAGCTCAAAGTTCTCAGGTGTGACATGAGCAGCATCACGTACAATAAAAGAGAGTGACTCCACACACTTGATGAGGGATTTGGTATCATGCAGGCCCATGTCCTGACCCAAGGTCAAACTGTACTGGTTAATAAGAGGAGTCTGAGGTTTAGAGTCTGGAGCAAGTGGTGCCTTAGCGCTGTCCAGGTCATCCTTACCAACCTATCAAAAGACACAAACACAAAGTATACTAAGTGTAGATGACATTAATTCACATTGTCTCCTGAGACAAAATAAGAGTCTAATCTAATCACATGAAGTCTGGTAACAGCAGTTTATATTATTTCTCCTATCATGTATTATTCTCTAGCACAATACTTTACAATCTCTCAGCCTTTGTGTTGTGGCAGAATTTATGACTTTGTATTGTCACATTTACGTACATCAGTGTTCCGTCACAACAATTTACAACATGCTTTAAGTACAGTCCCCTCTGAAACTATTGGAATGGCAAGGCCAATTCTTTTGTTCTTGCTAGACATTGAAGACATTTGAGTGTGAGATCACAAGATGAATATGAGATGATGGATCAAATAGTGGCAGAGGAGGTCTAAAGAGTGCGTTTCTTGCTAATTTTCTGGCCAGTGATTGGTCGTTAAGACCATTATAAGCTTATTATTTGCCATTTTGGGCTTGGCCCTTTTTTTTTTTTTTTTGCCCAGAAGCATACGTTACATATGATGTTAAAGGTATGCAGGACAAAAAGTGTGTAGTGTTTGTCTGTACTCACCACTAGCCATCCCACTTCAACTTCAGTGGCAGATCGGGGTATTCTGGGCTTGCTGTGTTCAGTGTAGACCTCAGAGTCAGAGGTATAGCCTCGGTCCAAAGTGACTTCACTCTGGTGGTATGAGCTCAGTTCACTGTCAGACTGAGCACCTAGAGAACCCAATGCATGCAAGATTTAGTTATTACCACGCCATATCACTTTTGTTCAGACTCAGTGTCAGGCACCTTGAACAGCAGGATCTACATAGATCTCCAGCAGTGTATAGGACATACTCTTTACCTGTGTCACTGTCAGGGCTGCTGCTGGTGACCTGCAGTGCAGCTGGAGGTTTGACTCCAGCACCGATGCACTCCAGCAGCGTAAAAAGAGTGTACCAGTCTTCAGTGCAGTGGATGTTGGCAGCATTGGTTTTGAGCAGCTCGTGTAGACCATAGGCAACCTCTCGACTCACTCTGGACAACACGTGAGGCTTCATCATTAGGAGCAGGCGCAAAGAGTGCAGCACCTGCAAGAAGAGAAGAATAGGGAAGAACAGGTTTTATGGCATAGAGTGCAGTCAACTTCATTGCATACTAGCCCCTGGCAGACACAGGTAACCAGTTTTGGATGTTTGCTCTTCTGTAGTCATTTTTGGTTGAATTTTCCTTCATCAGCATGTCTCTCAATGTGATATGGTGCCCTACTCCCTATTCCCCTCCACAATCATTAGACTACATTGTAAGGACATATTACAGTGCATCATGGGGTTTGATTAGTGTGCTGGAATATAAAATGGCAAACACACAATATAGTTAATAGGGTGTGGATTTATACACAATGTCTTTGTATGTTAGCTCGACAGCAGGTAAATAATGTTAGCCTCAGTTTCATGCATATCCCTACCTTGTCTGAATGACCACGTATAATGCAGTGTGTTTGTGTATGTGTGACTTGATGTCAAATGTTTTCTAATCAACTGTATTTGAAAAAATAAAAATGACACCTGATTAAGAATGTTTGTAGTGTAAATATGAATGTGAGATACAAATTAAGGTCTTCAATTTGTAAAACGTTACTTCAGACATGTTCAGACATTAAGAACCCGCAGACATCATGCCACAGTATTTTATGATTGCGTTTGTCTGTGTGATAGATACAGGTGTGTATGCAGTAGTTTTGCAGATAAAAAGTGAACATACCTGTGAGCTGATGTCCTCTCGGCGCAGCAAGCGTATAGCAAGTCTCAGCAATCCCACTACAGCTCTTTCTACCAGGAAGCAGCTCTCATTGGCATGCACACACAGATGATACAAGCGGGCACGGACAGTCTGCCACACACACGACACCCGGTCCCTGCAGGTACCCACACAACATTATACAAAAGAAAATCATAAATTTTTCGCAATGCTTTAACTATATCCAGTAGCTTCATAGGAACTAATGCATTACTTCATTAATCTCTTGAGAGTACAACAGTGAGAGGCTCTATGTAATAACACTTTCTTGAATATTTCAACAGTCACTGTACCTATTCTCCAAAACAATGCGCAGAAGCATCTCTAGACAGAAAGCAGCGTCTTCTTCATCATAGGTCTCTTCATCAGGTGTCACTGAGATGAGGGCCTGGAACATATTGGTAAATCTATTATAAACATATACATTACTATTTACATAAACAATTTCTTTGAGGAACTGTTCAGTATACTGGATAAAATCTTTCAGTTTCATAGGCTGATTGAGAAAGCTGATGTAAGCAGACAGTGGAAATGCTTGACACTGTTGAAGGAACGGGCCTCACCTTCATAAGCTCCTGCAGAGATTCCAGCTGCAGGAACTTGCTTTCTGTGATCAGTTTCTCAGGGTCACAATGCTGTCAGAAAGAAAAAGTGGAAAAAAAATCAAGACCTACCTGAGCCCCTCAGCAAAAAAATAAAGAAACAAAAACACACAAATGAAGGGGAGATATAGTGTGTACAGTGTGCGCATACCTTTATACAGAGCAGGGCAGCCTGTTTGGCCTCCTGATTCTCAGTAGAGGGGCCGCGCTGTCCTGACTGCTCCGCTCCACCACTCAGTGTCAACCAATTAACAAAGCTCAACACAGCCGACTCTCCCCTGAGAAAAATACAATCTTTAGTAAGCTTATTAATGCTCTAAAGCTGCAGTTATCACCAGCAATAAGACAGTATGTTGTAATTTAATTTTAATTATTTCTCAACCAGAGCTTATAGTATTGAGTAAAAACCTTCTATGAAAAAAATTTTCACTTTATTCTTGTTTTGTTTGTAAATAAACATTTTATTACGATCATGCTTTAAGAACAGTCCTCTCTGAAAGTATTGGAGCAGCAACGCCAATCCTTTTGTTTTTGCTATACACTGAAAACATTTGGGTTTGAGTTCACAAGATGAATATGAGATGATAGATGATATGGTGGCAGAGGAGGTCTCAGGAGTGCATTTGTTTAATTCTTGCTAGTTATCTAACCAATTATTTGCTGTTAAGACCAGTAAAAGCTTAATATTAGCCATTTGGCCCATTTTTGTGCCCAGGAGCGTACAGTTCTGTTTGTAAAGAAAATAATAGTTATTTTATTATGATCATGAAAACATATAGCTCCAGGTCCTCACTGTTCATTTCATAATTAACTTTTGTCTAAAATCCATTACAGGGATAAATTAATAAATGAAATAAATTTACCTGTTTGATGGTGTCTCCTCACGCTGTAGAGAAATCTTTCCATTAGGCTCTACAAAATCCTCAACCTTTGAAGAAAGCAAGAAATAGGAGATTGTTAGTCTTTAAACAAACTAAACATTTCTACTCATATTAAATCTGCCTTCCTGACAGTGGATACCAGAGCATCAAACTTAAAAATCCAGACAAAAATTATGTTACTCCTGTGGTTGCATTTACACAGAGTTGAAAGAATCCAAGCAGATCCTTCTCTCACCTCTACCATGGATTTGGGTAAGAGCTCAGCCCTGAAGAGCTGCAGCATAGCATCCATGATGTTCTTCCAACCCTCTCGCAAAATATCGCCATGCCGATGGGCGAGGTGAAACGCAGTCTTTGCTGCTATCTGAGCCTTGGGGTTACTGCCAAAAACCGTGGGCAGGTTTTCTACAGACTGACACACACAACACGCTGTCACAAATCCAGCATGCATGATCTCAAATGAAGAGCTGAGTGTGATCGACTGGCATTGTTCTTACCTCACTGTTGAGTGTCGTAAACTTGCAAAGGGAGATGATTAAATTATCAAAAACATCACTAAAGCCATAGTGTGCTGAGATCATTGCACATTTCCTGGAAAGGGTAAAAGTTAGAACATTACTGTGTTGTAAACATCACTAATAGTCAGGTATAATCAATTAGGTTTGGAGATTCATTAGCATTCGACAATGAGCCATTTTCCATTCTATAACATATACCTGAAGCCTGTAATGGCTTTTTGGATAATGGTGTCTTCTAAGCTCTTGTCAAACACGTAGGAAAGGGCAGCGATTGTCGGGCCCCAGGTCATTGTGAACAGGTCGTGATCATAGCTGCCTGCAGGCACATGGAGGAAGATCCCCTCAGAAGTGGCCCCTCTGTGTAGCAACACACTCCACACATAGTTCTCCTTCACCAAGCCTTTCTGCTCATCAGGCATAACAATTTCTTCATTCCTGCAGGACAAATCACACACACCAACAATTTAATTTGAAAACACTACTTGGCTAATAGTACATTAAGGTATGAGGTAACAAAGATGGTTTGAAGTACAACAATTCCAATAAGCACTAAAGACTGAAGTAACTAAACTATTTAAAACAATATGTCTTTGTTATCTTACTTGATGGCATTGTAGATATCTTCCAGCATGTCCTGATCAAAATCTGTACCACCATTCACACCTTTCAGATTTTTCTTGAATTGCTACATTAAGAAAAAAGAAACAGGAAGAAACAGATTAAAATTCCTTAATTCATGCTAACTGCAGTAACATCTCTTTCCTATCACCTTTCAAATCTAATAATGGGTCTTAGGGTTTCTGTTCTCCCTTAAGTGTTAGAGTTGGGCAGACTGGTCTAAAGCCAAACTCAGCCCAAATAAACAAACACATCCGCTGATGAGTGATGGCGTTAGGCCACTGTTTTACTGCATGCCTTCTTAATGGCAGGTAAAACAAGGGAAAGCTAAGCTCCCCAGAGAGAAGGATGAACAGAAAGAGAAATAAACATTGGAGTAAACAGGGAGAATGGGGGAAGTGCCAGCTGGGCCTGTGTTGTTCCATACTGGAGCTTTGGTCCAGACATTTACTATAGCTGCCTCAGAGACGAGACAGCTGCCCTCACACACGTCAGCCAAACAGCACTGCGACCTCTCAGCTTCAAGAGCTCCACTTTCACTTACAACTCTGCTCCGATACTTATCCCTGAAGTATGCAGTGTGGGCATACCCCAGGACTAACTTCCAAGAGATTGTAATGCATTTTATATCCTTTGTAGATGGATTTTCACAATTATTATGGTACTAAAATATTATTGACATGTCTGGCTATAGTATAAACCTCCAACTGTGCCAAATGTATACGAAGCAAGTGTGTGTGTGTGTGTACACTAAAGCCTGTTCAAAAGTGCTTCTGAAAGTTGCCCAAAATGACATTTATGGTTTTTTTAGAACAGTTAGAGTTTCTAAGCTATCTACAGGGGCAGGGTAGTAAATATGAAGCAGCCATAGATTAAAGCTCACATTTTGTTGTCATCGATGCAAACAAAATTACAGCAAGTGAAGTAGTCAAGGATGTTACTACATCGTCTGAGAAAGTCGCTACAAAAACACACGGCAGTAATGTTGAGTAATCAAAGCTGCAAGCTTCTATTTTTGAGATGGTTTTGAAGGCAAGCCACTCAACAGGTGTAGTAGAGCAGAATGACCTCTTGCAAATAACATTCACACTGTCTAGTGGCTCCAGAGATGCATAAAATCTATTTACCTTCATCACTAAACCTATATGAATGCACACTTCTAGAAAAAGCTATGTTAGTGGTTCACTAACAGTGAACGTTCTTAAAGCCTTCCTTATCTGCAATACTGCAATACTGAACTGACACAGCAGTGTGTTCGAGATGCCAGACTCACCTCTACAGTCATGGGGATATTCTGCTTGCGAACGTTGTGGTTGTGTTGATCCGTGTTCAACATAATGACAGCATAGGCCAAAGCAAAACCAGCATCATTTGACAAGAAGGGATTCCCATTTACTTTCTGCACATAGAGAACAGAGCAATACAATGAGCACAGAAAAAAAAAAACCATCTAATAATTCTAGTAAGAGTAAAAATATCTTTATAGGTTCCAATAATTTGTCTGAGACCGGCGTAACTCTCAAAAGATCAGAGAGACAACGTTTTCCTGTTACAATAAGCTGATGTAAAGGGGATGGGCACAAACCTGTTGTATCTATTCTGTGTGAAATGAGCTCATCTGCTTTTTTCAGACTGAGACTAAAAAAGACATTACTATGAATACTTTCCAGGTCACACAGAGAGAACATACAAGCTTATTTAAGCAGTGTGTGCTAAATGTTCCCTTTCTTTGGTTTAGCCTTGTCTCCTGCTGCAAGGCAGATCGATTATGTCACACATCCTGCTGCAACATTTTCCTCATCCCTGATTACCTGCATGACTAATGTGCCTGTCCCTTTTCCCTACTGGGTTGCTGTTCCACACTCACTAATTACCTGATGATAGGGCCAGTTGGTGGTAAGGATTGACTTAGCATGTGGTAATGGAAGAAGTGGTGTGTGTCCTAGTAATTGTGTGCAAGTGAGACAGCAGTCTACACTCTATTTACAGTATGTGTGTGTGTGTGTGTGTGTGTGTGTGTGTGTGTGTGTGTTACTGTGTTACTGTGTCCCTGCCAAGGTGAATGTGTGTATGGCAGCTGACTCACATGCCAGTTGTCAGTGAAGGTCTCCAAGAGCCGATGAATGACCGGCGCTTCGCCAGGAAGTCGGAAAGCCTCCAGATACAAACGCAGTGCCTCATCTATACGCAGCCCTTGGAAAGTGAACGTGCTGGAAAGAAAGAACGATTCCATTACATATACATACGTACATTTTAACAACTTGAGACTGATTATGTTTTCTTCACATTGACCTACAGAAGTGAAATGACACTGATATGGCAAATCAGTGCAAAATAAACACAATCTTGAGCAAATGTGTCTTAAGTTCCAACTTAGAAAGTATAATATCACAACAGCAGATGGCAGCACACTGCTATCAGCACTACTACTTTAAACTGAAGGGAAGCTATAACAATGTGTCTTAAAGTCAAGCACCTTGCTGTTAATTCTCTTACCGCAACTGCTGAACTTGAACATAAATCATACCCTGAAATAAACTGCAATGAGCTAAAACTGGTCAGATTAGGATCATCCACTATAACCTGAGGTACATCTTAAGTACATCTGAAGTACATCTTAAAATTACTCTTACTTGACAAAACTGTCTAGCAACTCCATGCTGTTCCTTTCACTGATGAATTCTCCAATCATCTTCTTGTCCAGTCGGGGGTTTTCTCTTAGCCACTGAGCCACCTCACTGGTGTCCATTGGGCTGCTCAGAATACCTTTTTCTTGCAGAAACTGGATGCCCTTCTTAGGCTTCTGATTGAACTGCTCTGTGCCTGTGATGAGAAGCTACAAAAACAGAGCAAAAGCATTAGGCTGCTCATATTTGCTCAGTAACAAGGCTAATTTTTCACCAGCACTCTGTCTTTCATGTCTGTTTTTCTCATTTGCCCGTAACATGTGACCTTACTCATCAGGAGGTTTAAAAAAAATCACTTGCCGTCACTCAGCACTTTTCATCAAAACTTTTTTAACTTTGGAAGCACTCCACTATGACGAAACAAATGCAGCTGACTTGCGGCTGCTTCTCAAAGGATTACATGTAAAATGTGAGCTGGTGGTTGAAAATACCCTTATACTCTGCTACTTCAGTACTACAAATATCGTCCATATAAGTAGCTCGTAATTGTGCATCCTATTTATACACCGTTAAGCTGTTTATTCTGTCTGTTAAGCTGCATATTCTGTGAAATCTCAAGAACTCTGTTACCTTTTTCTTGTTTTTGATACTCATCAGTTCCTGGGAGTCTGGAAGACAACTGGTGAAACGCTGAGGCTTTTTAGGACTTTTCTTTTCAGCTGAAATATTTTGGAAGAGAAAAAGAAAGAGGAAAGAAAAAAAAAAGATTATTCTACTGCCAAACAAAAAGGTTAGCATAACTATTATATATATATATATATATATATATATATATATATATATATATATGTATGTACACACACACACACACACACACACACACACACACACACTGTATCTCAACCCTTGACAGGTGCTATTGTAACGAGATAATCAATATTATTCACTTCACCTGTCAGTGGTCATAAAGATCAGTGTATATGTAACTATTGTGCTCATTATAAATAATGCATTATTTAGATGATACACAGTAAGTACAGTACCCGTATCAGTCTCCTCCTGGTCTTGTCTACCCAGCCTCATCTTTTCAGCCATGAGATGTCCACTGGTTGGAGGGCATACTGATGGCACTCCAGACTCTACTGCAGTCTGTCCATTTGATCCAAATAAAGCCTTGCCAGCCTCTTTAAGTAAAAAAGGATAAGATTAGCAAAAGCTGAGCAATAACTGAGCAAATACTGTGACTACTGAAAATCAGCACACTGATCATCATCAAACCTGTGACTGCATCTGTGGTACTGTCGACAGAGGCCTCTCCTTCAGCTGTTAAAGTTTCTGAATGCTCTTGCTCAGTAGCTCTGTTCATCACTTTGGCCTGACAGTGGCCCTCTATGCTGTCTATTACAGTTAACAGGGCTTCAAGTGAGAGAAGATGGGTTGTGTAGAGCTGTCCAGAGACTGGA
Organism: Pangasianodon hypophthalmus; assembly: GCF_027358585.1. Taxonomy (NCBI): domain Eukaryota; kingdom Metazoa; phylum Chordata; class Actinopteri; order Siluriformes; family Pangasiidae; genus Pangasianodon; species Pangasianodon hypophthalmus. Next base: position 18,087,710 of record NC_069712.1, read on the forward strand.
AAAGCATTCTGCAAAGTAGTAGATCAAATCAGTCAATCAGCTGTGTTTACTAAATGAACTTTTCAAAGGGTCTTTGCTGCTTGATGCTGATCAGTCATCTAAAGATCAAGGTTGTGATGGATCACCTTGGAGAGCAGCTTGGTGAGGTCCTCAAAAAGGTTGGAACAGTAGAAATCACAGTCATAGTTAATATACAGCTCAGTCACAAAGCTAGGGATTCTCCACAGCTGCACAACTGCCTCAAGGGCCATTTCCTTCATTTCATAGGGCATCTTTGGGTTCTCTGAGGTAATGATGTCCATTAGCTTCTTCAAATAAATCTACAAGACACAGAACTAATTAGTGATTTCACACTATATCAAACATGCTTTAAAATTAAAGAGAGGTCTCTATAATTAATACTAAAGAATTTACATCTAGAAATTTGTATTTGTGCCAATGTTCACATACCTCAAGCTGAAATTTGAGATGTCCACGCATGCTCTCAAACAGCAGAAAGCAGACTCGTATGGAAGCAGCATACAAATTGATTCGATCTTCACTTAATAACTACAACAAAAAAAAAAGCATTATTGAATTATTTTGCCTTATGTAGAGATAAATACACACAAAATCACAAAAGAAAACCCACAGAGAAAAGGTCAACCTGTATGAGATGTCTGCAGAGTTCCTCTTTGACTAGGACCAGCAGTGACTGGTAGGGAGCGATGTGTGTGGCCTCCAGAGCCACATTGAGCAGCTGCAAACCCATGTGCTTCATCACATCTGAGTTGTGGCGGTCATGCGGGTTGGTGAGAGAAATGAGAAAGCGGAAGAGCTCTCTCAGACATGGGAGTCCATAAGGGATCAGAGCTGCACCTGATGGAAATGGGATATAATAAGAGCGTTTTGGAAACACTGGGTTTATTTACTAATTTTATCAAACTGCTTAGAACAGAATTCAAGCTGTACCCTCTTTCTGAGTAGACTGAGTGAAGCGCACGCCTCTGGGATTTACATAGTCCATGTCATGCACAGATGCAGAGTCAGACTGATCCACTAATGAATCTCGGTCCTCAAGCACTTCAGGAATGGACTCTACTGAGGCAGACTGAGTACGTTCTACCTGTCTACCCTCACTCTGTCGACAAAACACAACAAAAACAATTCTCAGCAATTATCACAGAACAAAAAGACAAAAATATACCATAATATTCATCAGGAATGATATTAAAACATAACATGACCTGATAGGAAGTTAAAAGCTAAAAGATTTTTAAGAACATCAATAATAGAACATACACAGCAGCATATTATTTCCATCATATGTTATAGTCATGTTGTGAAAAAACAGGCATATTCAGCTCTGGTGCTGCTGAAAATGATTTACTAGAGTTTTACCTGCATGTCGAGCATGGTGGCATCAGTGGAGGCTGCTGTGCTGGGAGTGGTGGCTGTGGAGCAGCTCTCCAGATCTGTGAGGTCTTCTTTAGATGTGGCTTTAGAGCAGCTGGACAGTCCACTGTCTGCAGTAGGGTTGGAGATGGAGGAGGCTGCACTATCAGAAACAGGCAGCGCTGCAGTACCATCACCCTGTTGCTCAAAAAATGGCACTCCACCTTGAGACACACAGATAATAATTTATCACTTTACAAGCATGTCTGTAAAGTTGAATTTTGAATTCCCAAAATACCTCATGGTTTACTGTATTGATTTACATGAGTTAAAGAAGATAATCCCTTCAGAATTGAGATAAAGAGGCTGCACCAACAAAAGCCAGACAACTATTTTTCCAATTTTGATATGTGAGCCCATGAGTGCAGTAACGGACCTAGCCAAATAGGACTGACACAGGAAACTTTGCCAATTACACAGGAAAAATGGCAATCACTTAACCATGTGATAGTTACCAGAATCCATTTTATCCCTCACAAGCAGGGGCATGTTAACTAAAGGCCACTGTACACAGGCTATGTAACAGACAGACAAAAATTTGTTTCTGCATTTTTTTTTTTGGATGATCAGTAAAAACAGGCCATAATCACATGATCTTTAGTTACTAATGAAGTCTAAAAATTTCCTTAGCTGTGCATTTTCTAATGTGGGCTGTTAACTGGTCTATTAACAGTGTCTTCTCTTCCTCTGATTTTTAAGTAGTCTTTGGAACTATTGCATGCCATTTTTAGGGATCTGTGAAGTAAAAATACTATTCCTTAAGGAAATAAAGGGATGCTTGCCACCCCTCGATGATGGAGATCCTTCACAATAAATATACAATGAGTCTTTCTCCATCCATCAAACAAATAAAACTCATTTGTATTGATGTGCAAGATAGCTGACAGTGTCTGAGCTAAGGGTTCACCTGAGAGATTGTTGCTGAGAGCGCTGAGCTGGGCTTGGTCCATCTGTCCTGAAGGGCTGCGCACCATGTGACGAGAGGGACGAGGAGAACGCTTCTGTTTCTTCCACTTGGATGACTCGCTCATTCCACCAGCACGCATCTTCAGCTAAAAAACAGACAAAATTAAAGTGCAGGAACTGAAAATCAAAGAATGCCAATAGTTTCTTCTGGAACACATCCACATGCACTTGTTAAGATGAAGATAGCCTCAAATAAGCTCTGTGTAGATGCAGTCCTCAGATAATGGCATAACTTGCATATGTAAGACAGGAAGTGACAAGGTAGGAGCAGTTGAACATGCAATGATAAAATCCTGACATGTAAAACCTTATCAAGGACTCATGTACAGTATATCTGGTCACAGACATGTATTTAGTCTATAAAGTATCTTTGAAGAGCCACACCATGAAACCACCCGCTATACAAGGCCTGTCTATTTTTCTTTCTGATATTCAATAGAAGATGTCATTCACATACAATAGTGGAAAAACTGGAAAATCATGGGTCAGGAAGGAGACAGGATGGAGGAAGTTACACTGATCATTGACTGCAATCTCTTCTCCTTACCTGGACTCGTTTGTTTTTCCATAAGATATTGTAAGCCTCGGGAGAGAAGGGGCACGCCCCAGGATTAGTGATGAACACATTACACATGCAGACAGTACAGAAGCATGACAGCAGAGTGCACTACACCATGCACACAGCTGACACACACACACACTCTCTCACACACACACACACACACACACACACACACACACACCCTATCATATACAAATACTCAGTGGCATTCTATGTACTACATACTGAAACACGCATGCAACTCCTATGAAGGTACGCATACATTCACAAACACACATGGCTCTCTATAATATAACCTGTCAGACACCCTCACAAACACACAAAAGGGAACCTAATGCATTTTTAGAACATGTAAGAGGGGTAATTACACACTGCAGACAAACACACAAACACTCATCATGTGCAGGCTATGACATATATATATATATATATATATATATATATATATATATATATATATATATATATATAAAGAGTAGGAACATTTATATACATTATACAATAAAAACAACATATGTACATGTTATGTATATTCAGAGAAAAGTGGTTTTCATCTTCTATCTTAATTCACAGACAGCATGAACCAGAGAGCCACAGATATCAGGGTAATGCAAGCAATCCTGTTAACTAGTTAAACCTTGGGCAATGTGTACGTCAGACTTCATATCACATATTTAAGTATTATTGCATCATAATACTATCTAGAATATCTAGCTAATTATTGGCATTATCAACACAGTCATTACATCATTTTATATATAATATATTCATTATTTTACTTACGTATTTACTTTTGAATTACAACTAAAATTTGCTACAGCCTTTGTTACTTAGAATGCACTTCAAAAAACCCATGCATTCATTGCTTTAAGCCATGCCACCTAGTGTATTTAAATGCACTAGCTGTGGCCCAATCATTACTCCCACTTTATATAAACGAAAAGTACCCTGTCTAAACCACTCTGATTGGCGTTTCTAGGGTGATCTGCATTAATAAGATCTTGTGTGTCCAGGATACAGCCTGGGATCTGTAGAAAAGAACCAGCACAGAAAGGTACTATGGGAAAGGAAAAGAGACACACTGCAACATAGCAATAGGAAGGTAATGTGGGCATCTCAAAAAACAATAATAACAATCCACAGATGCAGTATTGTCAATCATATTAATATAACTATAATATGATATGATATTTATCAATGTCAAAACAAATGATTAATGCAAGAGCTGAATGATGGGACATGATGATAAATGAGCTGTATCTTTGTACAAAGCGGTGCAGGGATAACAGATGTAAGGGAAGCCAGTCTAAGATTAAGGCACCAGGGAAGAAACAGACAGATGAGACAAAGTCAACTGAGACACTCAACTCAGTCGCTCAACACATCTTTGACATTTACCTTCTTCATGTTGGTGCCCACAAAACTTTTAGCCTCCTCTTTAAACTGTGGTAATCTGCAATAAGAATTGAATGAGAGCACAGTTAATGAGAAAATGAATGATAAATGAGAATTTTTTAACAAATTTTGAATTTACTCACAGAAATGAAACAGGACATCTGTATTATATGGACACACACCATGCTATGACATACTTTCACACCATATCTATATGTGAGACAAATGTCTAGTACAAAGAAAATTTTAAAGTAGTTTTGGCTGAGATTAAGAACTGGGGGAATGTGGTTCTTGCCCAGCTGGACCAAATTAAAAGTCTTGTTCATTCTAAGAGGCCCTTCAAGGTCTGGTTGGAAGACAATATGTCAGCAGAGCTGCCATCTTTGCTCGAGTGTCACGACTTTTTGACCTGTGCTGCCGGTTCATTAGCTGAATTAGATGAGATGATGTTCTCATGGTGCGTTGTGTGGACTCTGCAGCTTTGCCTTAAATAAGCCATCACCTCTCACACAGTGGGAGAGACAAGACCTGATGTTAACTCTGCTCTGCGTTAATAGAGTGTTGTCTTGCTGGCTCAATTATTGGATGATCTGTGAGTCCAACAGATTAACATCCCTAATGCTTTCAGCAGGCTGCTTAAGCCTCCTCCAGAGCACTCAATAAGATCTGCTGTTCATTACTCCATCTCCCACTCTGCCACACATACGCATGCGTACACACACGACACCCACTGCTTATTACTGCTCCTTCTCCCTTACGTGCATGCATATACAGATACATGCACACACAAATATATACTCATTGTTAAGGCCTTTCACCCTTATTATAAAGACATCATGGACAAGAGGGTTTAAGAAATAATACAAGCACAGCAGGAGCAAAGGTGTGTGTGTGTGCATGCATATCGAAGAGATAAAAAGGTGCTTAATTACAAAGTCCCATATAAATAGGTTACTGATGGTCATCTCAAGGACACTGGGCTTAAGCATATATTTATGTACTTACAAAACAGAAAAAGAGAAAAAGCTCTCAGAAACTATGATTTGTTTTTTAAAAAAATGTGTGTATTTTTTTGTGCTTTTTTCTTGTGCATTTTTCTGTGTATAAGTTGTGTGTGTGTGTGTGTGTGTGTGTATGTACAGTTCTCATCTATATGCAGATGGTAGACCAGGTTGCTTTGTAGGCTCATTCTCTTGTCTGTGTGGGATGTGACTGGAAGCCTAATACAAGTGCTGTCTCCACGGATACGCACCTCTGATAAATGCCATCCCATAATCATGTTATTGCATTAGAGAAGCAGCGCACTATGACCTGAAAGGCAGGACAAAGTGGTGCTGCACACGATTTGATGACATGCATTGCAGCACAATAGTGTACTAAATAAAGACATCAAATCTAAATCAAGGCCTGTTTTTCCTTAAACGCCATGCATGGTTAAAACCTCCGGGGGTTTGTTCACGTAATGTATAAAAAAAATAAATAAAAAATAAAAATGCAGTCTGCATCCTGCAAAGCTTCGCAGTGTTGCAATCTCATTAGCGTCTGGCTGGCAAAGAACCTTTTGTACATCGGAAGTGGAAAATCTAGGGAATCATCTGAGAGTGAAATTGGAAACCGTTAAGGACACAAAAGTTCCTGCTGTGTTTGGTCTCAGGTTCAGTTTGATTATGTTTACACCCAGCAGACAACTGGGTCCTTAATCCCCTCCAACCCCCTCACTCGCTGTCTTTCTCTTTCACACTCATCCATTGCCCTCTCTCTGGTTACCTGGAGAAGAGCAGCTGCACCATGTCCACCAGCGTGTGTTCGGCTGATTTCCTCAGCAGCTCTGTGGAGGGCAGACAGAGCACGGATGAAGTGAGCAGGAGGTTAGCTTAGAAAAGTGGGAGCAGCAGTAGCTCAGGACCCGAGAGCCCCGCTCTGTTTGGCCAGGATTAGTGCTAGGCTTTATTAGCGCCCTGCTCAGGGACTGGGGGCAGGGAGCTGTGAACTGCGGTCTAACATACACTGGGTCAGCATTGAAGATTTAACTGTGCCAACATAACAGCTGAAAATGTCAATATAATAACCATGGCTGCATTGGTTGTCTTGTTCACTTAGAGATATACAGTTGGTAATAATGTTTCAAGGGGACTGTAGCAACCTCAGTTGCTTGGCTCACCACTTAGTCTCATCTCAAAGCAAATACGGAAGCAGGACTGCATTATCTCGCACACAGACTCGTTCGTCAGATGGGCTCCCACTGGGGTCAGCAGCAAAGTTCTCAAAACCTGAAATGTCACAACCAGTCAAAGTCAGAATTATGTGAGGGAATAGTGAGTTCATAGCAGCAAATAGTTACAGAGTCATTTTTGTGTTGAGGTGGACGATACAGCAAATCATCATCATAACATCATACTTTCACAGTAAATGACATACAGTGTGTGCACATACATTTAAAAAGAAAACAAAAAACTAAGTATAATGATATTAATGATATCTTCAATAACTGCGGTATTCTGGTCAGGGTTGCGATGGATCCTGGGAACACTGAGCTCAAAGCCAGAACACATCCCGGATGAGACGCCAGTCTCACACACACAAATTATTTAACACAAAAAAAAGAAAAAATATTGAACAGATAAAACATTTTTAATGTCCAATCAACTACTCCTTACTGTGATAACAGTGGGTTCAGTCAGTATTATGAACCTGTTGATTATATCTGTTAGATTTCAGTACAGAGTATTGTGGTAAAATACATCACACTACAAGTAGCACACTGCCACTTCGCCCAGCCCTATTTTTGTGTACTTCCAACACTTTTGTCTGGATGAGATTTTAAGATTTGTCAGGCCATTACCTGGAGGATTTTCATAAGTACCACTTCATCACTAGCAGGGTCTGTCCCCACAAATCTTGCATGAGTGACCGCGTCAGCCATGTTCTCAATCCCCTCTGCTGCGCCTTCATGATTGGCATCTGCAATGGACAAGAGTTTAAAAAAAGTCATAACATTTTAAAGGAGCCAGGCATTTCTTAAAGCTTCAAATGCATAGTAAGGAATATCATCAGGACTAAGAACATACTGCATTCAGAAGGCGCACTGACTGTGGTGAAGTGTCAAAACTGTGTGGAAATCAAATAATAAATCTTATACATTTAGCTTGGTTCATCCCATCACACCCCTTCCATTCACAGCACTCCATGAGAAAGGTCTATCACAGCCATCTGACATCTAATCACCAGATGTGTCCTTTGTGGGCAGGTGGGTAATTTGGCTGTCTAGGCAACGGGAGCCAGTGTTTTGAAACCTAAGCTGGGCCAGAACGCAAGCTGCAGCCAGGCTGCTTTTCTTTCCCAACGCCTTTAAAGAGTATTTCATTAACTAATAAGCACAAACTGTCTGGAATGGAAACCAGGGCTCTTGCTGCAGGTAGAGTACCGAGACGAGAAACATTTCACTTATTATTAGCTACACAAAAGAGGAAGGAGTAGAGAAAAGGTAGCCTTCATTCTGCTGCTTCAAAAGTCATGCTTCAAATGGCAGACAATTTCCTGAGTTTTATTTAATTAGCCTGGAGAATAAACTCTTGCATCCCATTGTTTCCAAAGAATACTGGGCTCTATATGCAAAAAAAAAAAAAAAAAAAAAACAGTCTAAAACTTACAATGAGGTTAACGAGGAACATTAAATTTATCAAGAAAATATGGGAAACCTCTTAACCCATTCTTAAATCACCCATTCTTAAGACCATTTATGGAAACCACATGGCAAAAAAGGTTTATGAGCACTAGTGAATTTAGCACTTATATAGAAACAAGGGCCCCAATAAACATGAGACGCGCTTCCAAATGCCCAATCTCCACGGAAACCAGAGCTATGGGCTATTCAGCACAACATTAGAAGTCATCTAAAATACTAATCCTCACTTGGCACCAGCTACACAGACAGGCGGCAGGGTCCTTGTTGAAATAACAGCAGTACGGGTGGGGCTGAGGGACTGTGTGCATGTGTGTGAGAGAACGTGTGTGAGAGTGGGGCTCAAACAGCTGTCGTGTAGTAAGAGGGTAAGTCAAAGTACATTCAGACACTATCATCACTGAGAATGCCACATCATGGAACAGTATGTATGATGCGCACCCTTAACATTAAACCACACCTATACAGATGGTGATAAATTAGCATTAAGATCAAGCCATGTCTAGGTGAATTGTATAAAAATCAAGTAAATATATTCTTTTTTTTTTTTTTTCCCCCAAACTCAAAATCACCAAATAATATGAAGCCCTTGTCTTATACAAGTCTCCCATGTCTCACATGCACCACCATTCAAAAAACGTACACTAAAATACTCAGTGTGCATGAGTTTTCATCCTATGACTAGCCACCTCAGTTCAACCGGAGCAGAAAACCTTAGCGTGAGGAAATCGGAAAAAGAAAAGCAGGAATGGGAAAGCGGGAAAAGTGGGATCTGGAAATCTGTCAGTGCGTCCATCCCCCAGAGCCAGCCAACCTCAGGCCTGAGATTTGAGGGGAATTAAACCCTCGGCAAACGAACTCACTCATACAAACACAGACCCCCCAGTGCGCTAGAAGGGCTCAGGTCTCACTGTACACACAGAGTGAGAGACAACGAGACATGTCAGCAGGGACTGGTTGATAAAAAGCACATGCTGTAAGTCTCAGGAGACAAGCGCTAGATAGAATGCACTGTAAACAGTGTGCACTATCTTTTGCCATGAAGAACAGCAAAAAAAAAAAATAAATAAATTTAAAAAAAAATTTAACTTTTAAAAAAAGCATTTAAAAAAAAAATCATAAAGCTCTAACTGTCCTAAATACAAAAACAAGTATAAAATGTATAAATACAGAAAAATTGTTGGTGTCTGATATGCAGACAAGAGTGCTAAAGGCGACTGGATTTCCATATTTGACCAAAAGATGGCAGTGTACTTCATGCAGTGAATAACAGTTACTGGACATATGAAGTGTCGTTAAGTCTGTAACCTCCTCGTTTCAGGCTAACTGTACTCCAGCAATGTTGCTTGGAGCCTGAAGAGCTGAATTAGTGAGAGCTAAATCTAGAAATCTGCCCGTACAGATGCTGAGTGCCATGGTGGGCAAATCATTCGGAGAGTCCACTGGAACTATAAAACGGTGAACTGTAGGGAGAGGTGTGTGTTTCCTGTGGAATGCTAATTCAGAGTAATGATAATGTCACTCTGCATAGTAGATTAGGAGCGAGTGAATGAGCATAACCCGTCAGTCAGCATAAAATTACTTGCATGCCAAAAGGTCATTTAATCACAAACTCATACAACAGCATTAAGATATCGTGCTCCTTAAGTGTTCACTTGGGATTAAAGCAACTCTCGCTCTCTCACTGTGTGTGTGTGTGTGTGTGTGTGTGTGTGTGTGTCTCCACAGAAAAAAGGTTTTGAAAAATACATGATCTACATGATTTCATCAACCATACAAAATACAAACTAAAGACATTTGTAACTCACACAAACACCACACCAAAAAATAAAAATAAAACCACACTTCACTCAGTTATTTGTGGTGAAGTGTTAACAGCACGCAGAATGGTCAGAGAAAACTTAAGCTTATGACACAAGCCATGCCAGAGTGTGTGCGTATACGATCCCTCCTACGGCAAGACGGCCCATCTTTTGGACAGCCCCAGGCTGGTTGCCATAGAAACCCATACATGTGAACCCCCTGATGAGATGCTGGATAAGAGATCAGTGCTGGATTTGTAGTGACAGCAGGCCTCTGGGAGTCCATGACTTATTTGTTAGGCATGTGCATGTGTGAATATTTCCTTTCCTGTGCCTAGTGTTCACTTTATGCAATTCAGTTATCATTTGAGTAAAACAAATCCATGTAACATGCTTGCGCATTCCAATGAACTACATTCATTTTTCTCAATTTAAACACCACATCACGCTCAACACTGATGTGTTTATGTCATGGCTAGTACATTTTTTCCCTTACTACCTTTAAAAAAAAAAAAAAAAAAAAAAAAAAAAAAAAAAAAAAAAAAAAAACCTTACTAAATGATGGGTCAAGTAACTCGTTGCTGCAATTGTAGCATTTCAGGTCATAGCAGGTCTCTCCATCTCTATTTTGTTGTGCAAACTGTACAGTTGCTTGACAAGTGCTGTCATATTATTTATTCAACAACCCCCCCACTATTTATGGGAGATTAGAGAAAAATTATGGATGGCTAACATCTGGAGCTGAGTGTTGGTTTCGGACATTCACTGGCAGCATCACACAATATTTCTCTATTAAGGCTATAAGGCTATGGACAGACTGTGCTAATCACTAGCTTAGCAAAACTAGTTCTCCTCCCAGGGGTAGGGCATTTGAGAATTTTAGAAAACATTTTAGAAAATCCAATATTATGGATTTTATTCATATTTTATATATATATATATATATATATATATATATATATATATATATATATATATATACACACATACACACACACACACACACACACACACACATTAATCTTATGATTAAATTAAATCCCATTAGAAACTGCAACAACATATTTACATGGAAATAAGGTAAAATGAATTTTACCTATGAGGCCATATGAGAGGAACTTGTTGACAGACGTGAGAGCGAGGCCTGTGATTGGTCCAGTTGTATCCTCTGAGCGAACAACTTCCAAGAAGGGTCGGAGAAACACATTGGGCTCCACTTCAGAGAGGTCTGAAAGAGAACAAATGAGACATCAGTGCATGTCAAAACACTAGGCTTATTTAGGTCACATATGTTTTAATAACCTAGGAGCACTTCCTTGCTTGACCCAAGCAACCTATAGATCCTCAATAGTAGAGCAAAACATGACACAACTACTACGAGTTGAAGATAATGTTAATAGTCCTAAACAGGTCTACTACAAGGTAAAAATATATATATATATATATGTGTGTGTGTCCACAGATAAGAGAGAGGGACAAGAGGGAAAGAATAAAACGGAGTAAGCAATAGCAACAGTGAGAGAGTTCAAAACAGTGAGCAAGATTTCCTGGGGCAGGTTTAATTCGGCAGCAGTGTGGGATATCTTATTACAATTCAATTTCTAGAAGCTTTGCTAAAGCAGTGGTATAGAATGTAGGATTTGGCATTAATGAAATGTCTCAACTGAGTAACAATTGTTCAAGAAAACAAACCTTTTCTCATAATACATAGGAATTTTGTTCTAATAAAAAAAGCATGAAAATAGCACTGAGGGCAAAGTGTAGGCTTTTTTAAGATTCAAATATAATATATTAAAACCTTTGAGGCATTAAAATGTCCCAAAAAACTAATATGACTGTTTTGCATCATGTAAAAATTTAACTACTACCAAAAAGATAGTAAAAAACATGCACCTACAACCACAGCATTTGTTACTGATGAGCTCTCATGAAAAATAGTAGAGCCTCCTGCATATAAATCCCTAAGCTCACAGAGCCAGTAAATCACAGCGGCAGCACAGGGCACAAAACACTGCACGTCCAGAATGCGACTTTGAGCTGCATGTGTGGATGGGAAAGCACCTCGGGCCAATCCACCCAGGAATGGGAAGCAGCCCTTCTGAAAGCAATGGTGAGATGAGGGTGAGAGGTTACAAAACACAAACCAGGTAAAACAACAAGGGAAAAATTAGCCAAGTCACGAAAGGCGGTGAAAACGCTAAGCTGGCGCTCTGCTTGCCATTTTAATACGGCCTGGATTAAGGCTCTCTAGAACATTTACTTCATAAAAAAAAGCAACTGGTGACTTCAAAGCCTAAGATGAGCACATGTGACCACTGAGTATTAGTTGTGATATCTAATATCCCCAAGGCTTGTTTGGAAATCAAATATGAAACAATTTAAAAATTTCCACACTTTGTTTTATCTTTGGCCAGGTCGCTCTCAGACGAGCCTCCAAAAGCAAATCTTCATCTGCAAGCCGTTTCTACGGGACCAGGGCTTCCTTTGCACTCTCTAGAGAAAATGCTCGATGCTGCATTGTAGAAGAATTAATGCACTGAAAATTCTTTGAAAAGGTTGCTGTATTTAAGAATAGACAACTTGAGTACATTCGGTTTAAGTCCATGAGAAAAGCAGACTCTTACAACAAAAACAAAAGTAACTTTGAAAACTAGTCAAAGAAATATTCGCTAAGCTGTCAAAACATTGGGTGTAATAACTATCGTGCTAAATCATATCACAAAAGCCGGGAACTTTTAAGGGTGGGCTTAGTGTCTATTACTTTACAGTGAGAGAGGGGGTCTGAAAAGAAGTGCACAGACATGGGAGAGAGTGCTAAAATGAATCTGTCAATAGAGTCTAATAAAGACTTCATCAGAGGCGATCACCCCATAAGTGCCACCATGGTGCTCCTAGTCTCTCAGGCTGGAGTACACAATTGTGTTGTATTGATCTGGAAGGCCATCAGCAAGCAGAGACATTCCATCAGCTGCCCTCCCCCTCCTTCTCTCTCTCTCTCTCTTTCTCTCTCTCCTGTAAGTGAGGGCCAATCTCCTTAAATAAAGGATAAATACGACTCTGTACTTTGGAGAACTCTCCAGGGCCACACAGGGAAATAAATAAAGAATGGAGGTGTTGGAGCATCATGGTGAGACAATCCCAAAGTAATCCCACAGTGTGACCTCTGGGTGACATAGTCTAAAATAAAATGGGGATTAAAGATGTTCTGCCCTCCATGTATATTTCATCTAAAGGCAACTTAGGTACCTGAATGAGTGTAAGTGCGTGAACGGGTATGTGTGTACTTCATTTCACTGTAACTAGTGGAGATACTCTACATTGAAATACAAAAAACACAAAAGAAAAATCATCTGCTAGTACTAAACTCTAAATGTGTGTCTTATTAACATCGCTTAGCCCATAATTTAAACCAGTGCAGAGAGGCTGCTAGTTTCCAACAACAGAGAGTGAGCTGAATCCTTTTTAAACACCAGGGCTGTGCATCCATGTGTGGCTTGTACGGTGGTATAACAACCCCGGAGCACAGGAGACCCTGAACCTCATGGAAGCACCTGTGGGAGAACATTACAAATGTACATGCATTGGCACCGAAGCAGAAAGAGCGTAATTTACAAAAAAAGAAAGGTGTTTTATTAGCTATGGCCGTTTTTACTAGCGAACAAACAAACAGGCTTGTGTCCAGACAAAATAATAATTCACAGTTAGAACCTACAAAATATATAACATACAAAATTTATTTTCTAATAGCTCTACATCAGATCAGCAGAATTTTGAACTGCCAGTCTTAGGAGTTTTATATGAATTTACATGTTAGACCTGAATTCACTTCTGAGACTCAAAAGTTCAATTTCTTAACAAAATCAAACTTTTTGAATTTTTTTCCTCACTATATCCAATCTATATCCCCCCTCATATTTAACCATTTACTGTTGGAACATTTCAAGAAACCCAGTCAGTTATTTGGACAGAACTGCTGAAGTATGCAGACATGTAATGCTAAATATATTCAGGGTAACTCAACCACCATGGACCCAACAGAATTTCACAATACCATCACATTACACCTGAAAAAAAAAACTTTAAATACTATAATAACCACCCAATAGACAGACAGAGAAGTGAGACAGAAAGAATAAAGGGTTTGCTAGAAAAGATAGAGAGATAGGAAGTGTGTGTGTGTGTGTGTGTGTGTGTGTGTGTGTGTGTGCGTGCACGCGCTGGGGGTGACACAGCTATTCAGAGCAGCACATGATTAGACTACAGCACCAGAAATACAAACAGTGTTTGATGGAGTACTGGAGCTGACAGTGCTTTGTATTTGCTTAATTTAACCACAAAAGAATGAATAACTTAATTTGTCAAACTGCTGTGTCACATATTTTAGTCAGTCATACACTGGCTGCAGTCACTTGTAGTGTAAACACCAGTTCATTTCAATCCCTCCACAAACCAGACGCCTTTTTTGCTTTATACTGTGTATGGAAACTAATGCTCACAACAATTTCTCAAAACAATAAAACTGCTATGAATAAAGACCCAAAATGTTTTTTAAATTTGTTTTGTAAATGTTTTTTAAATTAAATTCTCATTTTAGTTCATGTCATGAGTGAATTGATGGAGAAAATCACCCAGAAGACAAAAACTCCTTGATAGCACTAAAAATGAAGTTCAGCATGTGTGTCTTTCAGGAACTGGCTTTACATATCCACTATACGGCCAAAAGTATGTGGACACCTGACTATCACATTCTTATGAGGGCCTTCACTAATCTGTCGCCAAAAAGTTGGAAGCACCTAATTGTATAGGACGTCTTTGTATGCTGATGCTTTACAGTTTCCATTCACTGGAACTGAGATCCGGATCATACCTGACAGTGACCACTTGTGATCAATTTTCGTACATCGTTTCCACTGGGGAAAGTCTGTCAGGCAGGAAGGGAGAAATGTCCCACGAATCATATCTTGTGTACCTGTATGGTCTGCTAATGAAACTTATAAATCAATGAGAAATGAGACAACGAATGAAGCTATGAAAAGCAGTGCCTATCAGTTAGCCCATAGGCATGTAGCTCTACCATTCAGCATGATTTCCAAACAGTCTCACAACGCTTACATATTTTCCAGGCACGGCAATGACACAGTTGATTAGGCGATCCTATGCGTCCCAGACCACCTCTGAATGTGGTTTGAATCATAATATCTTCGAGACGCATTTGACCCCGTTCACACCTGTACTCAGTGCTGACCACTTACAATCTGGTCACCCAGGATGCATGTTAGGTATAAATGGGGCCTAAGTGGCCTAGCCCAAACCTGCTCCAGCATGACAATGCCCCTGTGCACAAAGCGAGGTCCATGAAGACATGGTTTGCCAAGATTGGAGTGGAAGAACTCAAGTGATCTGCACAGAGCCCTGATATCAACCCCTCTGAACAGCTTTGGGATGAATTGGAGCCCGATATCAGTGCTTGACCTCACTAATGCTCTTGTGGCTGAATGAGCAAATCCCCACAGCCACGCTCCAAAATCTAGTGGAAAGCCTTCCTGGAAGAGTGGAGGTTATTATAACAGCAAATTGGGTACTAAATCTGGAATGAGATGTTCAAAAAGCACATATTAGTGTTACAGTCAGGTGTCCACAAACCTTTGGCCGCATAGTGTAAATGAACATGCAACTCTTTACTGACTCACTGAGTGCACCAATCAAGCCCTGATAAAAGACTTTACAAGATCGCAATAAAAATTCTCCAAAGTGTTGGCCCATGTTGAGGTGGGGTGGTGAGATGGTATGGGGGTTAGTCACCCTGTGAGCAGCCCAGCACTCATGCTTATTGATCGGCTGCTGGAATTAGAGACAGCGCCTCTGCTGCATTCTGCTCTGGGGGAGAGGGGACGCTCTAACAAGGCCAGCAAGGCCAAAGCAAATCCAGTGAGACCCCTCATCTCTGCCAGCAACCAGCCCGGCAATTCTCTCCTCCTCTTTGGGGGGGTGGGAGTGGATTTGACGCATGTCAACGCAGCTCTCTCCCCCTTTTCCCTCTCCTCTAGCTCTTGAAGGAAATTGGCACTTGTCGAAAAGGGCAATTAGGATGTAACAACGTTATGGAAGTCCATATGGTTGTCCTGTACAAGCCGCAGCGGTATTTTATGAATGCTTTGAACAATGCCCTGCACAATCTAAACAGGCAATTTTGAAAGCCCCAGAGAAATTAAAAGTTTTCTTGAAGCTTCCAGAGTAACACATTGCAGCTCTTTTTTACATTGCAAGATCACAGCAGGGTTCTTCTATCCAGGGATGAAATTTAGTTTAAATTTATATACACAGTGTTAGGTTCTTCAGTCATTTCTTTTCAACAAGGAAAAAACTGATCTGTGACTTGATGCACCAGTTAAACATACAAAGTTGTTGAACCAACTTTACATTTCATAGAATGACAACAGTTAAACGGATATGTAGGGGTCAAAAAAGTATTCAATAAATTTGACAAATTTGACAAGGAAATGAATTAGAAAATGGTCATTTGAACAACTGAATAATAGAATAACAAAGAATTTGAATAACTTTTACTATTAGATCTTTTCCTCCAACACCTAAGTTTTCATATTTCACTGTAGGTAAGTACATACATCCAACTAAAAACAAAATAAAATTAAGACCGTCTGCAAAACCAGATTTGGGTAACGTTCAGTGTTGTGAGTGATTAAAAAAAAAAAGAACATGGGGATCAATGCTAAATGAGGATCATATTTGTACCAGAGTGTGCACTAAATTCTGCAGTCTTGATAAACAATGCTCCATTTCCTACTGTGAGTTAGCATGCTGTCAGTTACAATTTCACCCTTTCAGCGACCTGAGCAGCATCAGAAACCTATTCAGATTGCACATGTTCTTAAGATAAGAAAGGTAAGATAACCTTTACTGATCTCTAGCGGAAGCTTCACGTGTTCCAAGTTAGCAGCGTGTAAGGTAAAGGTAAAGTACAAAATACTAAGCTGAATAGAGTATAAAGTAAATAAGTTAAAATTACTAAAAGCCAGTAAGAAGTACAAAGTAAAAGTAAGTGCTCATTTTTTCAAAAGACAGAATAAACAGTTATCGGACTTACACGTACTGTTAATATCGCACCTGTATAAAGTAAAAGCGTAGGTGTTTATTCTACAAAAGGTGGTACTTGTTTTAATATAGTACTTAGAAATTTGACTTGATAGCACATGAGACTATAAATGAATGAATATTAATGAACTAATACTCCACTAAGAAATAAGAAGTATTGCACCTAGAGGTATGACATAATGGAAAATATAACATTTATACCAGTCCAGGTGATGGAAAGTGGAGTACAGGTCACATCATATATTCTTATTGTGAAAGCTAAGTACAGAAGATCTCTTAAAGCATTCAGTATTATATTTTGGACTTCTGAAGCGTTGGCTGAAGGTGCTAATGATCTGTACCAGTATTCTGTATAGTGTATGAACTGGGTTGACATGAATCAAGGTCACTTGAGGCTTTTACCCTTGCCTTAAATTAGTTATCTAAAACATAGCTTGAATGTAGAAATACTTAATTTTGGTGACTTCTGTAACCATACCAGCCATTTTGCCTCTTACAATGTGGTTACACTTTGCTTTACTAATGGCCATGTGAACAGAGTCCACTCTCCTCATGCAGCTTTCACATTTCCTCTTCAGGTACTCTCTCACGCACGTTGTGTTGTTCTGCAAGGCTAATTAATGTTTGCATAGACTACACTGAACTACCATTAAAATACAATAGTCACTGAATAAGTATGGAAAAAAATATGTGAATCAGAATCTCAGTTGGTCATTAGAAATCTTATTTGATAATCATTTAAAATTGTTATTTTTGTTACCTTGGTGTCATTTATCATGTAAGCAAGCATTTTATCTGCCTTGTTTATCATTTGTTGTGGATTTTACTTTTACAGTCCACTGTAAACAATTTCATTGTTTGGACAAGATGATTAAGTATATGCAAGTATATGTTTCAAGCTCTTAATTTAGATTGATTTGGACAAAATCCCACAGATTTGAATGTCATTGCTGATTTTCTTTTAATAAATTATCAAAATGAATTAAATCAGACAACGAACTTTTCTTATCCTCAGTTAAACTTATCCTTCTTATCCTCAATCTCACCTCACCCTACTGGTGAAGTGCGATACCGCTCTCTATGGGGAGAGAGAGAGAGAGAGAATGTGTGTGTGTGTGTGTGTGTGTGTGTGTGTGTGTAATAAGAAAGTGACAGAAGTGCACCAACTTTAATTCCGACAGATGAACCGGCATGTTTGGCGAGTCCTATCCTCTAATCCAAACCCCCTTTTCTTTCCTTCCTGCTCTCGTTGTGAAGCTCTGAATGGGTGGCTGAGCGGCTGAGGCTTTGTTTGCCACACCTTGAGGCTAATATTAAAAAAGGTGCTGAGCGAGAGTGCAAATAAACAAACAGCAGCCCTGCACCTCACCTCTGACCTGAGGGGGCTTTGTTCAAATTGCCCTCTGGACTCATACTGACCAGAGACTGAAATGCTGCAGGATTTGACAGCGTTCAAAACTGCAGCTGGGAGAATGAACACGGAGAATAAATAGTTTATGTGGGGAATGAGCAGCATGTTAATCCACTGACTTCACCAATCTCATAATGTAAACTGCAAAAATGACAGGGAAAGTCATCACTTAGTGAATGTGGATTAAATAATTTCATACAGATGTATATTTAAGACTACCATTGTACAGTTAAACTAGTTTGTTTAGATATAATTGTAATTCACAAAATGTATTTAAAAGTGGTGTATTAGAAACAAAAGTGATATATGGCATGGATTATGCATATTAAGCATTAGCTACAAATAATAATAATAATAATAATAATAATACTTTTTACTGCCTCTTTTACTATTATTCAGTATCTAATAACTAGGAATTCAATGTACTGTTTTAACTAAGCATTACAATTACATTAAAATAAAGCTGCATCATCAATAACACTATATACTGCTCACTTCCTTTACATTTCAATTTCACTCCTGACTTCTGACTATAACTAAATAGTGTAACTATTTAAAAATAAATAGCTACAACAAAATATTCTAAAACACGATGCATTCACAAACCATGACTTCATTAGTATCCAAACCTCATGCGGCTCACACCTGTTATCCTGCAAATAAAATGTATTTTTTATGCTTCATTCTTTACACAGAAGCCACATTATTCTGGCAGAGCAGAGCGAGCCGAGATGTACAGTAATGTGTTTCACAGTGTGCAGACGGCTCATGATGGATGGACTTCTGCTCCAAAATGCGTTACGCTCAATCAACTCATAAATAACGGATGTTTTATCATGCTGAATTAAAACATTTGAGAGAATGGCAGGCATACACAGTTCAGTTCCGCTGTCCATGTGTGCGTGTGTGTCTGAGCGTGTGTATACTTCCTCAAGAATGTGTTGCTGAAGGTTGCTTCCTGTGTTCACGAGGCCAGTGAGAACTCTTCAGCACGGATGTATAAAAACTTTTGCCTGATACTGTACTATATTAAAATAAAATAAAAAATAAAATAAAACTTTAATTTTGGAAGGAATCCTAATGAAGTCTCGAGATTAAATGTACAATGCATATTAAATCTTTTCTGACAAACTTCTGCGCACATCATATTTTTGAAGTCAATTGTTGCCCACTTTCTGTGTAGCTAAATTAACGTTATGCCGGCTATTGAAAACGAAGTCATTAAATGGGAGCGGATATTTGACAGCGCATCAAACGCTGAAAGTATCTTTGAGATGAATTCAGATTTATAATGGCTGTGTGATTACACCCTCCCTCCTACTGCACAGTTCATTCTTTGAAGAAAAAAAAAAAAAAAAAACAGCATAAGAACTGTATCTAATTTTAACACACAATATATACACCAATACAGTGTGACCTTCATCAGAGATGGCTCTGCATTAGCACCTCTGATTAGAGGAAAACCAAACAGTATGAGCAAGGCCCTCACTTTCCATCTCGTACTTTGATCCTGCACAATCGGCGAGCTTTGAAGTGTCTTGAGTAGTGTGTGAGGGTTGAAGATGGACGGCTCGCTTCAGTGGGGTAGTGTAAGGAGTTAAGCCTGGGACAGTGGGCAGTGCCGCAGGATAAACCGCCACACATGCTCTGGCTCTGAGCAGATTTCACACACCGCATGATGACTACTACAATCCACAACTGCACGGAAAGAATAAGAGACAGAAAGAAAGAAAAAGAGAGAGTGAGACAAGAGAGAGCGAGGGGGGGGGGAGAGACTGACAGAGGGGGGGGAAGAAGAAATAAAGCAGGCCGACAAGAGACAGAGCCTGTGCCTTATTTGTTTCACCTGCTGCATTCCTTCAACTCTGCACTAATGGCATTCCCAGGGGCTATGAGAGAATCCTGCAACCATGCACTGTAGAGCTGGACTACAGGCCTCAGCTACTGTGTTAGCAAAACACAATACCCACAGACACTGAGGCGCATACTAAAACAAGCCCTGCCTACAATTCCATTGCTGTTTGAGCCTTGAAAGCACAAACAAAGAGTGAGCAGAAAGTGTGTGTGTGTGTTAGAAATCCTATTACCAAAAAGGTTGCAGAAACATCTATTAATGCAGTGGAATGAATGAAAATTAGATACTCACATTGTCTCGTTGTTATTTTCCCCCCAGAATTTGGCATCAAATACATAATGGTAACTAAAATTTATCCTCCCTCTTTCAAAAACAATACTAAATTTCTTCACCATTTTGATAATAAAGAGATAAGGAACATGCTGTATTATTTTAATATTGTTGGATGATCAATCAATCTATCTGTCCATCGATCTATCACGAGCACTTCTATACCTCCAGAATGAATTAAAAATGAGTGATTAAACAGGATGATGATTAGAGCAGTGAGAGTTTATTAAAGTAGCCTGCAGTATGTTTTTGACCTAATGCCTCCAGCTTCCAGCTCCAGAACCATAGTACCATTTCACACTGCCTTAATCAGTAGTAATCTGTCCCATATTTTATACATAAAAACATATGTCTAAGTCTCTCAGCACTGTCAGTAAATCCTGTGTGTGTGTTTTATTAAGCACAGCAGTTTGGTGGGCTGTATTAGGATCAAGTCACCTAATGAATGTGTTATGAGCAGGCGCATTAACGAGGATTAATCTTAATCTGAGCTGTTTCATTTTGCTATGAATGTGTGATAGGGCTAGAAAGCAGCAGAAAAATGGCCCAAACAGTGTAAAAGAGTGTTAATGCAGGATCAATGGTGAGACATTATAATTATTTCTCAATTTCATTATATGAATCCTGCTCAAACCTATTGTTAACATTAACTGCTAATTTAACGTTAACATTAATGTTGAGAGAACAAAAGTCCCACTTAAAACTCTGTAAGGTGTACTAAAACACTCAGGCAAGATCTCAACAGGTTTTGCAGGGTAATAATATGGCCAGGACAAAAGGGTTGTGCTATCAAGTGTCAATCTCGCTCTCCATAGCAACAGCTGATGACTTTGGACAACACACGCTGAGGGACAACATTTCTGGGCGCTGATGCCGCAGGATCACTGCAGTGGGCAAACACAAGAGCAGATCGGGTTTAAACCCAGTGGGGCACTGAAACGTAACTCTGAGAGTGGCAGGCGATGCCCTGTGCAGCTTAGCAGACCAAGGCGACAAATGTCAAAAATGACTCCCCTGAGTGCCGGCATGTCTACAATATAGTAACCGGCCCAGCGTGTGAGGGAAAGGAGATCTGAGAGAGCGCAGTGTACCCTCCACACTCACAGAGGCTCACAGAGGCCTTCTTCAGTCCCTCTACTTAAATACAGTTCCAGTGGGGGAGGCAAAATAAATAAATAAACCCACTAATTAAGTTGGACATGGCCAGCCTCAATTGTGCCTAAGAGTTTAAGAATCTGAAGATCTAACACTAAAGTACTTGAGCTGAATTCACATCCCATCCCGGTCCTTTCGAGTGATGTCTAAGTGCACTTCCCTGGGGTTTGCTGTTTGTCATAAAACATCTCTCAGCACACAATTTACCCAAAACTGGAGAGTCAAAAAAAGAAATACAAACACAATTTCCAGAAGTGGCGGAGGAGTAAAACTCTACAGCCGTTTGCCAGCAGTGTGGTAACTTTAAACCGTGCAGCACTAAGTGGCTCCTCCACCATATTGTTTGGTAATGTGGGACAGCTGAGCACATGGGCCCTGCGCCAGGGAGTGCATTATCTTTATGAATTCATGACAAAATTCTTTTTAGGCAGCAAACGCCAGATAGGTGTTTGTAAACATTCATGCTCCTTTCACATGAGAATGTCTCGTACAGATGGAGTTCTAACATAGCGTTACTTATTTTGAAGAAATCTTTTTTGCTCCTCTAGCATTCTGCCAATACACAACCTTTTACTAAGTGCCAGCATTCAATAAAAGTACAGTGTTTGTATAATTCTTTGCTGTCTACAGACCAACACAGACTTGACCAGAGTTTATATGTGCAAATATGAAGAAAGCAATAAGACAAACAAACGAAATATTCCTATCCCTCCACAAACAAGGGAAAGCTAAAGAAAAAAAAAATTTTAAAGGTTTTTTAGTTATTTTAATAACAGGTGATACAACGTTAATAATTAAAGCTCTCTTGAGTTTTGAAAGCATTTCAACGTGTTAGAAAGTATGTGTGTTAAATGCTGAAACATTCCTACTGGAGTGTGCTGTATACAGCCAGGTCACTGAGACTCACAGACTCACCCTCCAGTTCCATTGCACACGAGTGCAGCTTCCTACCATGGTCCAAACACAAAACTCGTTCTGACAATGAGTATCTAACTTCAAAAACTCCATGTACACGCTCAGCTGGCCAGCCTACAAACTTGCACTGGTAAGCCGTTGTACATGAGGAAAACACAGCAGCACATCAGGCCTTTAATGAAACTAAACAAGCTAATGTGTTGCCTTGTCGGCTCACACATCTCTGCTGCCTATAGGTTTGTCACAAAACCTGAATTTTGACTTGGACACCATTAACAGGTTTATCAATGTGATTGTTAATATGAAAAACAACTTTATTTACAGCTAAAGAAAAACAAGAAGCAGATATTTATAAAATAATTTTATATTTATACTCCTAAAACATTTTGCTATACATTATAGCTTATTTGTTATTCATGCTCTCGTTTCGAACAGAAACTTTCCCATAATTCAGGTTTTTGCCGTCTGTTGCGTCTCCACCGCTCTCTGTTCGTTCAGCACACGCAAGGCTGCGCCTATCCAATCCAACTGGCATCACAGCCATGGAATGCTGAAGTCCACATTTTTCCCATTCAGCAAGGAAAAACGCCCTTTCAAAACCAATCAGCTAGAAATGTTGCTTTGTTTTTATTTTTTGACTGAACTTCCTGGAACCCATTATGAAGCTGTCAGGGATGTATATTTAGCTATGGCAACAGCGCGTCTCCTCACACACTTGCGCCACTGGTCATGTCACCTCGGATAAACAGAAAACAACTGACTACCCTTTTTGTCACCTTTAAAGAAAATAGTTCATTGTTTATGAGAAAGAGGTGTACAAAAAGAGCATGCATATCTATCATTTTACCATTAACAAACAGCCAATAATACAGTGTTATAACCACTATATTAGATATGGTTCTTGAAAGTTAAATAAATATACGCAAACTAGTTACAAAACAGACGTAGATAACCTAAAAATAAATAAATAAATAAAAATTAAGTAGTTAACTGATTTTCAACCTTTTTTAAATTAAATTAAAAAAGACATTATCACACAATGAACCTGGCAATTTCAATTCCAATCACGCTTTATTTGTATAATGATATGGTTCAAGAACCTTAATGAGCGAGAGCACATAAGGAAAAATGATAAAGGAAAAGATCTCCAAAGATCACATACAGAAAATTTTTAACATTGACAAACACTCAAATTCTCACCTCAGTGACATGTGATGTTCAAGTAGTAGGAAAAGGACACAGGGATTAAGCATGTGAAGGCACTGGGGTAATTTGTGAGTGGAGCAAAGTCAGATGAAATCAATAGTAAATTGTTTAAATACTGAATGTTATAAGGAATGTTGACAATGAGAATAGGGCAGGTTAGAAGTTCATGAGGCAGGTTAAAAGTTCGGAAGGTAGGCAATGGTGGAATATTAAATTAAAGCAGGTCTCTGGAGCATTCATGTGGGGTTAGGAGAGGCCGTGCTAAGGTCAGGGCTGAGCTGTCTTTGGCCTTAAGTGACCCGAGATGAATTCAAACCTCTGCTTATGTTTATGCACTAAATGCATTTTAAATGGACAGAGTTAAAATACAGAAAACTAAATTCCCTTTAAAAATACGCACAAGAATTCTATTTCACAAGAAGCGCAAGAAGGACCATGTAAGATAACATCAAACGTTATCCACGTATTAAAAAGAAGTCCATCACAAACACAGTGTGGTGTGTGGCTGTGAAGAGGTCTGCTTTTTTCTTTGAAAAAAAAAACAATTGTGAGATGGTTTAAGAGCAGATCTATACACATCTAATGCTGAATAAGGAAGAACCTATGTTTTAATCCGCACATCTATACTGGAACAATCAGTAACAGTGCCGTGTGCTGGCTTAGAGCTTCAGTATGCTGTGACCTTGTGCTTCACTCCTTAAAGAGTAAGATCCACGCTGTTACTCAGCAAGTGCTCCCAGGTCATAAATTCTGGGACAAGATTTCATCACTCATGGCTACTACCACCGTGTCAGTATAGCAGGAATTTTTACAGTTTAAAACCAACACAGGCTTATGTGCATAACTGAGATGGCTAGAATTTGTAGAGTGCATACAAAAATTGCTTAACAAAAAAAGTCAGGGTAGTACAGCCTTCCAAAACCACCATAACAAAAGACACCAGAACACAAACATGCACACAAACAGACACGCTCAAAGAACAGATTTCATATAAACAAAACTAGTTGCTGGTGGGATTTATTATATAATATACACCACTACATGTCTGCTAAAGAATAAATAAAGCAAGTAATGTAATGAGCTGACTGACGCTGGTAAAAACAACCTTTAAGCCATTTAATTAGCCAGTATCTCTTAAGAGAGTCATCAAAATGACACAGAGCAACTACAAAATCCAGTTAAGATCTTTAAACAGCAAAGAATCATAACCCACTCATTTTGACTGGCAGTAAATTACCCAGCTAGCATGGCACCACATGAAGCAATAAAAAAGTGTGAGCAGCCGTTAAGGGAAAGGGGGGGTTGCCGTAACTGTATATCGGCAGGTCTATTTTGCTTTCAGAGCAGTCATCACCTCCTTGTTGTCCTAGGTTGTTAGCATGTCCCCTGGTCAGCTGTGGGGGCCTCCTCTCTGCCAGCCTCCCATCTATGTCAGCATAGTGGCTTTTGTTAAAATATGTAATCAGCAGTGCTGATCCCATTCTATTTAAGAAAAACTCGTCAACAGGTTTAAAAGGCTGACCACATGTGTCACCCTTCTCGCTTGAATATTAATATGTGTGCCCCGAATGGCTGGCAGTTGTTTAATCATCTGAGAGCGCCTGTTCCTCTTCCATGCCCCTGACGCCAACAAGAAAGTTTTGAACCATGTCACCTTTACAATGGCACTCTGCTTCAAAACCAGCTGCTGCCCAAAAATAGGAACAACTTTTTTTTTTTTTTTTTAATGCCAGGCCACCACTTGAATGCTGTTGCCTTTGCCAGAGGTCTGTTACGTGCCAACTGTAGGCAGAGAGGACTTCAAAGGCTTTTGGCTGTACAGGCTAATTTTGTCATAGGATTCACTGGAGAGTAATTGAGAGTGAGCTGGACATGTTCAATGAAGAAGGTGATGAGCACAGAGACAACACCACCTAAACACCTGAATCACTAGTGAATATTCTCATACACAGGTGGCCTATTACCACTTCACTGACAGTGAAGAGATAACTACCTTAATGACGTTTCACCAACATCTAATGTTACATAGAACGGGATGGTGGGTGTTGATTCGCCCTGATTATAAGGACAACCACTAATGAAGAAGCCAAAGAGAGCAACCAATAAACACAGTGCATTATGCATCAACCGCTGATCAGTGACGTTTAATTTACCTGCTTCCTTGCTTGCCAAAGAGGAAAATCCCACACACTACAATAAATAGGCCAGTCAATAAATTTGTGCTGAACAGAAAGCACATAATAGTTAAGAAATATTTTTACTGTTAGCTAAAATTGATTATTTAATTAACAGATTAATTTATTAACTGAGAAATGATAGATAAAATTATTAAAAAAAAAAAAAAAAAAAAAAGTTGATCGTTTTGCTGGCATAGGTATTTCTTATGCTCATCTAAAAATTAAAACACTCCTAACAATAAATATATAGATATAAAAAGTTAGATGTCTCATTAGAGTAAACCAGATACATCAATAGTACTGCCCTCTTTTAGGAGCAACTTTGCAAAATCATTAAGTTCAACTGAGTTAGGAGCTTCAAGTAAAGTTTTCTCCAATAATGCTGGCATATGTCGTAATATTTAATTGTAACAAACAACATCACCTCAAGGGAAAAGACCAAGGAATCATTAATCACAAGTGAAAGTGATGACACCATTTTTCTTTTATAAGGGATTTATACAGGAGTTAAGTTAAGCTACAGCTGCAATCAGAAATATTCAAACCCCCAAAGAAAATAAGGATTATCCATTGGGAACTCAATAATGACCCTTAATTTGCTTCAGATGTGATGTGTTTATATAATACCAGCCAGGGATGTGTTTAAGGTGTGCTGCAACTATTGTGAAGACTAAGGAGCTGTCACAAAAGCTGAGAGAGGAGATAATTTCATTGCACCAAAAGGGCAATGGGTATAAGAAGATTTCCAAGACCTTGAACATTCCTAGAGACACCATTGGGAGCACTGTATGAAAGTTCAAAACTAATGGCACAGCAGCAAACCTGCCTGGCCATGGGAGAAAGCCCAAATCTTTGTCAAGATGTCTTAGCCATCTCATCAGAACAACAAAGAAAAATCCCTGTGTTACTGGAAAAGACTTACAGGATGACCCGATAAAGGCTAGGACAAATGTGTCAGTGGCAACAGTAAGATGATCACTTAACAACCAAGGACTGTATGGCTGGACTCCACGACGCACGCCACTCTTGAGCAAGAAGCACAAGAAGGGTCAACTGGAATATGGCAGCAGGAATTTGGATAGGCCTGCAGAGTTCTGGGACACAGTTATATGGAGTGACGAAACAACACTGGAATTATTTGGCCATATGGATCAGCGGTTTGTCTGGCGCAAGAAAGGCAAGGTTTATGACCAGAAGAATACTATCCCCATGATCAAGCATGGAGGTGGGTCAGTAATGATGTGGAGATGTTCTTCTGTTGCAGTAACTGGTAATCTTGGCCTTGTGATGGGCATCATGGATATCAAGGCAAAAGGATGCTCCGCCAAGTACTGAGGTTGGGGGTTGAATAATAGTGCACATGGACGTTTGCCAAGAGAACTAGATGTTTTTCATTTAAACTCAAAATTCTGTCAACTTACGTTATCAAAATCATTTGTATGTACCAATACATATTCTTTATTTGTTTACTGAGACTAGTGTATTTTCAATTAATTCTATACACATCACCATAATACCTTTTAAGGTGAGGGGGACTAAATATCTCCGATTGCAACTGTAGGTGACTATTGTTTACTATGATTTTGTTATATTATTTTTAGCTTATTTTTAATTTGACAATTCCTATCTTATTTTTAGGTTAGCTAGTATCATGTTTCTTAATCAATGTTCATAATAGTTGGTATACAGCCAAGTTCAGGAAAATAATTTTGTGGATTATTTTGATTGTGAATTATGTTATGTATATGTTTATCATGATGTAACTTACATTAACTAAAGGTAGCTTTTACCACAGTGCTGTTGATTTCTTGATTCTTACTGGTCAGAAGGTATTGATATGCAGAGACTTTCTGAAAGAAAACCTCTATTTATCAATTATGGATGAGTCTCCAGTATCAGCGCTTTAACAGTCAAAAGTAAAGCCATCCCTTTAAGTTTTACTCCACAGGAAAGTCTTCAGGCTTTGTCTACATTAGACTGAATAGATCAGATTGGAACGATTGGGACATGTAGAGCAGAAGAAATTAACTTGTGTATACGAAAACAACAGAGGAAACATCAACATCTTTATGGCACTGACATAATTACAGCACTGTTCAAACTGTATATGCCAATATGATGGTCAGGCATTGTGTTTGTGTGTAAAAAAGTGTGAGAGTGGCAAACCAAGACTAACAATCTAATGCACAATTAGATATGTGTATTAGAATGTTCATGGTCACAGGGTCCTTATGGGGCATGAAATAACAAGCAGCTGTGTGCACTGTGTGTGTAGAGTGAGGTTTATTAGCCCTATCTATAAAGGCAGTCTGGGATTCACACTAGGACGCCCTAGGCTTAAGATCTCAACGTCACACAAGGCACTGCCTCTGCAATACTAATATTAGCCCTTATTTCTGCAAACCCCAACTCCTCTCCATTCCCCATCTGTTCAGGATTAGCCTGCTATTGAGCCCAGATTCACATCACAACCTCTGCACCTCACAGCTCCTAACTGTCAGCACAAAGGTATTGGAAGCTCTGATGCAACACTGCGTTAAGGATTTGTGCACAGAAACACGTAGCTCTCATTTTGCAATATTTCTAATCTTTCAATGCATTTCCTTCCTGAGATGCAGCACATTATACACCACCTGAAATGGTTTAGAATGTCCAGGTGCTTCTTGAAGCATGAACGAGCCGTATCTGGCTGTAAATCAGCCAGACCTGCAGATCTGATCTAACAATAGAGCCAGGTAGAGCCACAGTGGATCAGCAGACTGTATTACCAACAACACAGTGAACAAAATCCCAATCCCGCCCACTCCCCCTAGAAAATTTGACTAATCCAAAATATACAGAAATGAGTCATTTAAACCACAGCAACCCTGACCAGGGCAAAGAAGATACAGAAGACGAATGATTGGATGCAGTAAACACATTGTGCAATGCCACATAAAATAAGTTAATAAACGTGGCCTTTTTTTGTACTGCATCCTTTACATCTAACCACCCACTCCCACCGGGCATAAAACCTCCTGCTCCTGCAACTTTTTTGTTGGGTCCCACGGGATCCCAGTACCGATGCGCTCCTCATGGCTAAGCTAGTATTAACAAAGATTCAGTCAGACTTCTTGGTCTTTAGTCTTCGAGGACTCTTTCTTCTTATTGGGCTTTGTAAAGGATACTATGGTCCTTTATTCATTACCTCATGTTTAACTGAACTTCAAGAGAGGAGACTTTATATTTACATTAGTGTAATATTAATTCAGAAAGCAGAAAGCAATTAAGCAGCTCTGTTTGCTCAAAATCATTTGGTGTGTTGATGAGGGATTAGAACAGCCCTCACAACAAAAGCTGAGTGTAACTTGAAGAAATTTGCATATCTTATATGCGCTCTACATAAACAGCTCAACTATTTTGAGAGCATGTTAAGCCAAGAGGTACAAATATTTTTCCCCCTCAAACCAATGCATTCAACTAGCAGTGTATATTAATATGCTGGTAAAACAGAACCCAGCAAGTTCTATCTGTTCACCAATAAAAAAATTAAAAAAAACACAAGTATTCCAAATCACAACAGTGACAATCCAAAGAAATACTTTGGAAATCCCATATTATAATGAATTCAGACTTATTTCTCTCTCAGTGCTTGTTTAATTCCACAATGAGCTTCTGAACACAACAATCATATTCTGTCCCTAATGGTTCCTAATGTTCAACACAGATTGTAAAATTCTCTCCACTAAAGAAAAGCATTTATGCTGAAATATTGCGGGCTGCTCAGTAAGAGTTTTAATGCAATTTGCGAGGCAAGTGCTTTGGGACCTTTTAGGAACCCTAAGAGCGGGAAGTGCATCGGTTTTAACCTTGCAGCAGGCACACATCTCTCTACCTTCCCATCAGCACATCCGGACCTCCCACCATCCTATAAAACTCCCACCTCTAGCTCGCACTCTGCTCGCTTGCTACACCGGCAGACCAAGTCCGTGATTAATGGTTGTGCCGGGCCTCTCCATGCACTCAGCACATTGTTGAGAGGCTCTGAAACAGAACAACAGTTGCATCCCATCCTCACACCAAACCTAAGTCCCGCCTGTCAGTCGCCGGTTAGTGGACTGTTAACTGGCCAGATTTACAGCTACTAACTAGCGCTGGGTGGCTGCCTGGCAGATAGGGGACAAGCATTCATCATTACTGATGGAGTGTTTCACTGCTGCACTGAGCTCAAGTCGGTGATAAATCTACCTGATGGACTGATGAGTCAAATATAGAAAAACTCTGAATTAACAGAGTAAATAAACAATTTAAGATTAGTCTATGGCAGAAAAAGGAATACTAAAATGTTTCAATATAATATATAACATTTTTGTTTAATATTGTTAGCATTTCAGTTAAATGGAAGCCCTTTCATTGAATATTATCCATGTAGAACACATTTATAACTACTTATTTATCATATTAATGATTTACACTACAATTAAACCAGACAGTTTAAACCCTATATTTCCAAATGTGCACCAGCAGAGTTCGGTTGCTCACATGCAGCAGTTGAGAACTGTAGTGTAACAGAAACCCTGGTCTCTGGTTATGGCCCAATGGATAGGAGACCTCCCTCCTCAGGGGAGAGTAGTTGTAAATTCCTTCTAGTTAAACTCTCGTTACTCAACAAGTCAAGGCCTCTATCTCGTCTCTCTAGCATTAACAATGATACTTTTAAAAAAGGGACCTCAAATCCTAATCATAGCAGAGAGTATAAAAAAAAAAAGAAAAAAAAAACATACATACATGGAATGAGCATTCACAATTTATAACTCCATCACGTTACATAAATTACCGACCTCTTCAAAAGATTCACACAAGGGCATTCCACACCAGCATATGCCACCATGAGTAAACATATTTGCATATGCGGTTGCCTGATTTGAGTTATGGCTCTTCTTCTTACACTGTGTCTGCCAAATTGCATTCTTGCTGTTCATTTGGGAAAGATATATGTGCAGATATCAAATGGCAAATGAGCAGCATGAGGCCTCCAGAGTGCAGGATATACCCACATACTGAGTGAAGGCCACATTGGGACACTGGCACTTAGGCACAGCTGTGAATCTAAGACGGCTTGCACTTGACCTTGGGCTTCACAGCAGAATGCGAGACACTGGCAGAGACCGAAAAAGAAAGAGAGAGAGAGAGAGAGACCTAAGATCACAGACTATACCGCAGAGATTCTAAGACAGCGGACAGTTCTAATCTTGTTTTATTACCATCATAATTTAAGATAAAAGGTGGGTACAACATGGGCTTATACTCGTACTTAAAACAAATTAACTGCCAAGCAAACTTAATTTTCTTGCATGGAATCGAGAGTCAGTACTTCATACACACTGAGGCTAGTAGTAGTCAGCTGTTCACTAGCGTCAGAGGGCATACACTGTGCTCTGAATAAGAAAAGCACAGATAAAAGGCGAGCCAACTAATTTGATCAAGCTGAGGACCTTGCTAAGCGGTCTCTGCTCTGTCCTTTGTTCAGAGGACAGGAGATAATTCAAAATAAAGGTCAGTGATGAAAGCATCACCCGAGCTGCGCTCTACAGTTCAATTACATCCTAATCAGCCATAAGGTTCAGGTGTTTCTAGTCAATTGGGGTGGCTTGTAAATTTTCCCAGTGTTATAAATGGGCAAGGGAATAAAGGTGGGGGAAGAGAAAAGCAAAGCTGTCAATCAGATGAAACCTGTATTTGTATGAATAAAAATAAGGGGATTTAGCCCTTCACTTTCCTCAACAGATTTTTCAAAAACCTGACGCTCAATGTATCAGACAGGGAGGAGGAGACAGCAGAAAGATTTAAAGATTTAGCGGGCTAAGGTTGAGGCTGGCTGGTGCATAAAAAGCAGAGAGAAATCATGTGAGCAGGAGAAGGAGAGACCAACGTTTTTCTGTCAATCAATACACCACTTTCAACCCCCCAATCCTCTTCACTGTTATACTGCTCCACTGCAGAAGTGGTTCACAGAAATTATTCAACTCGACACCGAATGTGATTTCACAGTTTATCCATCCCTCAAATCCAGAACGTTTCACAACAAATGCTAGGGATCTACTGAGCAGTCTGACTTTGACCTGAACGCTAGATAAGTGGACAAAGGTGCCAAAGTCTATGCCTGTGCTTTACAGATCCTAAGAACTGTTTCCTGAAAAATAACACCCCATCTTCAAACATCCATTTGTCACCTTAACACACTTGTTTGTGCTTCCAGAGAGGCTCTGGATTAGCAAACGCATGTCTGAGTGGCTACCCCTGTCGACAGTGAAAAATAATATGTGCCACAGAATCTGAATGATGAAAACTTGCGACAACTATACACCAAGCTTTTATCTTATTAGATCCAGACCAGTGTGTTTATACAGTTTATACAAGCTCCATCCAGTGTGTTTATACAGTTTATACAAATTCCCTCCACAAAATATCAAAACTAAAAAAGCAACATAAAAAATATAAAAACACTGTGACAACTTTATATATAGAAATATAACTGACATAAAAGTATCAATGCCTTTGCTCTGCAAGAAGAGAAGAAAACTGCCAACAGTTAATGCATATATTTACTTCAACCTTCTGAGGAACACTGTTGTTCCCCTTCAGAGAACAACTCCTTGTTGTTGTTCTTTCTCTCTTATACACACACACACACACACACACACAGGGTGTCCCAAAAGTCTCCACACAAAGGGGACTATGTATGCCAGCACCACGTCAGCTGTGCCTTCATCAGGGGATGTTCATGGATGTCCGCTTCTGAGTTGGTCCACAACACTTCCAGTCTTTTTGAATTTGTTAATAAGTTTGGCAACAGTGTCATGTGTGATGTGCTTGCCATGTTTCCTTTTAAAGTCCATCACGTAAATATTACCAACAACATCATCAGATTTTCAAACAAGTCCTAAAAGTACACAAAGAGAACCCAATTAAACAAATGAGACAAATATATTATACTTGCTCATTTATGTACTGAGGAAAATGATCCAATCTTACATATCTGTGAGTGGCAAAAGCATGTGAACTCTAAGACTAGCAGCTACTTTGAAGGTGAAATTAGAGTCAGGTGTTTTCAATCAATGGGATGACAATCAGGTGTGAGTGAGTGCCCTGTTTTATTTAAAGAACAGGGATCTATCAAAGTCTGATCTTCATAACACATGTTTGTGGAAGTGTATTGTGGCACAAACAAAGGAGGTTCCTGGAAAAGGTTAGAAAACCATCTCTAAAGAGTCTGGACTCCACCAATCCAGAGTCAGACAGATTGTGTACAAATGGAGGAAATTCAAGACCATTGGTACCCTCCCCAGAAGTGATCAATCAACAAAAATCACTCCAAGAGCAAGAGGGGTAATAGTCCATGAGGTCACGAAGGAACCAAGGATACTGGAAAAAAGTTTTGTGGACAAATGAGACCAACATAGAACGTTTTCGTTTAAATGAGAAGCATTATGTTTGGAGAAAGAAAAATACTGCATTCCAGCATAAGAACCTTATCCCATCTGTGAAACATGGTGGTGGTAGTATAATGGTTTGGGCCTATTTTGCTGCATCTGGGCCAGGACAGCTTCCCATCATTGATGGAGCAATGAATTCTGAATTATACCAGGGAATTCTAAAGGACATCTGTCCATGAACAGAATCTCAAGAGAAAGTGGGTCATGCAGCAACACAATGACCCTAAGCACACAAGTTGTTCTACCAAAGAATGGTTAAAGGAGAATAAAGTTAATGTTTTGAAATGGTCAAGTCAAAGTCCTGACCTTAATCCAATAGAAATGTTGTGGAAGGACCTGAAGAAAGCAATTCATGTGAGGAAACCCACCAACATCCCATAGTTGAAGCTGTTCTGTACAGAGGAATGGGCTAAAATTGAAAAGTTCAAAATGTTTTACGTCATATTTATGCAGAAATATAGAAAATTATAAAGGGTTCACAAACTTTCAAGCATCACTCTGTGTGTGTGTGTGTGTGTGTGTACATATATAAATATATGTGTGTCTGTGCGTGTGTGTGTAAATAACGTTAATTAGAAATTAGAGAAGATACGTTAATTAGAGAAGATACTAGGCATTTTAGCAGTATCCAGTTACAGTTACAATACTGAATTCATGGAAATCCAAATACTTGACCCAACAGAAAAAAAAAGCTTGGAAAAAATAGTGTTCAACATCTCACTGTTAACAAGCCCAAGGGAAGACCAGGTACTAGGATGTAGAAAGTAGACACAAACATGCAACTGATGCTCAACACCCACAACTGTACAGACTACTCTTTGTTTCAGAAACACACACAAAAAAGTTCCTGTTCCACAAGTGGAAGAAGAGACAACACTTCCTTTCCCAGAACAATCCATCTCCCAGTCTGACAAGTCCCTCTGCTATATTTACCCAACCAAAGCTGCAGATGATATACTTACAGCTGCACGCTGCCGCCGTACGGCACATGCTCCTGCCAATCATACGGCTGGTAGAGGAGAACAGGACCTGTATCAAGCTGAAGAAAGTACTGAGCCCTTAGTTTGTGGAGAAGATAATATATACACAGCAGGAATGCAATTAATGAGGTTTTGTCGAGCAGACAACTATAGTCCATGCAACGCTAATCATCAGAGATACACCACCATAAAAATTAACACTACACTGAAGGAAATTACTAATAAGATGAGCTAATCAAGTGTTCCTTAAAGAAACAGAGTCAACCTCATTTTACTAAAAGAATGGTTCAAATGTAAATGGCTCATACCTTAAGCCCTCAACCTGCCTTGTGACTCAAGAGTTGGTTAAAAAACAAAATATTGAGCTTAACACATATTTAATGACAATATTTAACATAATACAATTGAAAACAAAATCAGTAAATTGAAATTTAAGAGAGAGGATGTTGGAGTACTGGCTATAAAGTATGTTTTCAGCCCTCAAATCAGGATGAAACTGCCATGCAGCTATACCAATGCCCTGGAGTGTCCTCAACATACCAGCATCTTACTACAGGTAAGTAATATGCATGTAATATGCATTGTACACTACTTATAACATCCAACATATATGGATAAGCTATGATTTATAGCCCATCAGACCGTTACTGTTCCAGAAACCCCAATTACTGATGACTTTCCTACCTCAAACTATAAAGCAGTATGTGAGACTGGGGTTTGAGCTCCAGCTTGGCAAAGAAAGGGGGTTGTGGTGGGGTTCAGGGTGAAAAAGCATGGTGGATTCCTCCCAGGCCCCAGACGCAGGCGCTCCTGTCCATCTACCAGTACTCCCAAGAGATGACAGAAAGGGGGGAGGGGGAGGGAGGGAGGGGGGAGAGACTGAGAGAACTTCCCATGCACACTCTTCACATCCCACAGACTCCCACAGATTCCATTCCCCTAACTCTCTCATTCTTTCTCTCTCACTGCAGCTTGGAATCGAGGCTGGCCACTGGGCTGTCTCAGTTCAGAGGACACATTAATCATGAGCCATCAGTGGAATAAAATACATACAATGAAATTCCACAGGATGGACCAGAGAGGGCATGATGACAATTTGGCAAATTTGAAACTCTGGATAGAAATGTGTTGACAAAGGCAGTGTCTTGTTATACAGAGTGGATGTTGTCAAATTTATATAAGCCGAGCCCAATGCAGCTCATGTTAAACCCACTTATTTGCGCAGAACGTTTCTGCTGCCCAAGTGAATTTAGCTAACATTTGAATTCAGCTCAGTTATGCTAAGATAAGGTGTTTTCCAAACTTTTAGTTAAGTAAAATAGTGCAAAATAATCAAGGCGTAGTAGAGTAAGTGATGTGGCGGTGATCAGCAAAGAAAAAAAAATGGATACAAAAAAAGAGGATTCTGTGTAGTTTCATAACTCTCAATATCAAAATTCTTCTTCACTGCCAAAAGCAAATGTTGGAAGGTACAGTACAACAGCAATAAGGTATTGAATAAGAAATAGCTTTAGTAACAGGGCATAGTACTTGATATTTAAAAATCACGACAATTCCACATCAGTTTAATAAGCTGCCAAATTTTATGGCAGTGTGCCACACCGGATGTTCAAATAACATTATGTTATCAAAATAGTTCAAAAGCACTTCGACAGTTTACGTTTTACATATGCCTTGCAGAATCTGCAAAATGTTAAAAAAATTTTAAAAAGTGAGAGAGATCATAAGATTGCATTTTGTTTTTTATTTAGTACTGCCCTGAATAAGCTATTTCACATACCAGATATTTACATATAGTCCACAAGACACAATAATAACTGAATTTACATAAATGAACAGTTCAAAAGTTTACATACACTTGACATACACTTGATACTGCGTGTTGTTACCTGGATGATTGACTGTTTTTATGTTTTGTGATAGTTCTTCATGAGTCACTTGTTTGTCCTGAGCAGTTAAACTGCCCACTGCTCTTCAAAAAAATCCTCCAGGTCCTGCACATTCTTTGCTTTTCCAACATCATCTGCATATTTGACCCCTTTCCAACAGTGGCTATATGATGTTGAGATCCATCTTCTCACACTGAGGACAACTCAGGGACTCATACACTACTATTACAAACGGTGCAAACATTCACTGATGCTCAAGAAGGCAACACGATACATTAAGAGCCGGGGGGGTGTAATTATCATTTAGTACTACCTTTCAGAAGCTACATAAGATATTTACATATTTCCCAGAAAACAAAATAATTACAATAAAATAATAATAATAATAATAATAATAATAATAATAATAATAATAATAATAATAATAATAACCAAATTATGTGCAGTACCTTGAGGATTTTTCTTAAGAACAGTGGTCAGTTTAACTGTTCAGGACAAACAAGTGACTCATGAACAACTATCACAAAACATAAAAACAGTCGCTGATCATTCAGGTAACAACACACAGTATTAAGAATTAAGAGTATGTAAACTTTTGAACTGATTCATTTATGTAAATTCAGTTATTATTGTGTCTTGAGGACTATATGTAAACATCTGGTATGTGAAATAGCTTATTCAGGGCAGTACTAAATAAAAAACAAAATGCAATTTTATGATCTCCCTTACTTTTTTAAAAATTATTTGCAGATTCTGCAAGGCATATATGTAATATATGTTATATGTTTATATATATATATATATATGTTAATATTCATATTCATATGTTAATATATACAGATATATGTAAATATCTGCTATGTGAAATACAGTCAGGTCCATAAGTATTTTGACAATGACACAATTTTCATAATTTTGCCTCTGTATACCACCATGAAGCAATCAAAATGTGATTGAAGTATAGACTTTCAGCTTTAATTCAAGGGATTTAACAAAAAAATTGCAGTAACCGTTTAGGAATTACAGCCATTTTTTTCATAGTCCCTCCATTTTTACAGGCTCAAAAGTTAAAAAAAAAAAAAAAAAAAAGTTTCATGGTCAGGTGTGGCCTGTTTCCTTGTTATTTCATGACAAATTAAGGAGATAGATGGTCTGGAGTTAATTCCAAGCGTTAAATTTGCATTTGGTGTTCATGGAAAATCTCAATCTGTGATCCACAGACTTATCAAAGAGATAGCAGGAACTTTAGGAGTGGCCAAATCAACAATTTGATATATTCTTAAAAAGAAGGAATGCACTGGCGAGCCACCACCAAAAGACCTGGAAGACCACGGAAGACGACTACTGTGGATGATCACAATTCTCTCCTTAGTGAAGAAAAACTCCTTCACAACATCTAGCTAAGTCAAGAACACTCTGGAGGAGGTAGGTGTATCATTGTCAAAGTCTACAACCTAGAGACGCCTTTATGAATGTAAATATAGACGGTTCACTTCAAGATGCAAACCACTGGTAACACTCAAGAAAGGAAAGGCCATGGAGAAGGAAAGGAAGAGCTCATGTTCCAAAGCATACCACATCATCTGTGAAACATGTGGAGGCAGTGTTATGGAATAGGCATATTTGGCTGCCAAAGGAACTGGGTCACCGGTGTTTACTGATGATGTGACTGCTGATGGAAATAGCAGGATGAATTCTGAAGTGTATAGAGCTTTCTGCTCAGATTCAATCAAATCTTGCAAAACTGATAGGACAGTGCTTCACAGTCCAGATGGACAATGACCCAAAGCAACCCAAGAGCTTTTTAAGGCAAAGAAATTAAATGTTCTTAAATGTCCGATGACCTCAACCCAATTGAACACGCTTTTCACTTACTGAAGACAAAACTGAAGGCAGAAGGATCCACAAACAAGCAGCAACTGAAGCTGGCTGCAGTAAAGACCTGGCAAATCATCTCAAGGGAGGAAAATCAGCATTTAGTGATGTCCATGGGTTCCAGATTTCAGGCAGTCACTGACTGCAAAGGATTTGCATCCAAGTAATAAAAATAATCCTAATATTTATGTTAGTTTGTCCAAGTACTTTTGAGCCTCTGAAAATGGAGGGACTACGTAAAAAATGACTGTAATTCCTAAATAGTTAATTCAATATTTTGTTAAACCCCTTGAATTAAAGCTGAAGGTCTACACTTTAATCACATCTTGATTGCTTCATTTCAAATCCACCGTGGGAGTGTACAGAGGCAAAAATTACGGAAATTGTGTCACTTTCCAAATACTTATGGACGTGACTGTAGCTTACTCAGGGCAGTACTAAATAAAAAACAAAATGCAATTTTTATGATCCTTCTTTTTTTTAATTATTAACATTTTGCTGATTCTGCAACTCGTATGTAAACTTATGACCCCAACTGTAGATGCTCTTGCAACATAAATCCAGAGATGGAAACACCTCTAACATGCACTGCCATGTAAAAAATGTACCACCTTAAAATTGTTTCATGGGTGCACCTGACATCGACCTCAGAGAACCCCTCCGTTGCTACTAAACAATCCACAACATGGTCATCACAAAACCATGTCCTCAAAATACACAAGGGACAGTGTGCAATGGTAGATGTGTACACTAGCAACATATCTAGCCAAAGAAACAGTATTCCACACAGAGGAAAAACTTTCCTTTAAAAACATGATCCACTTGATCCTCAGTACTAGCTGGCTAGAAGCAAATCATTCAAACAGCTTGTATAATTAATCAATTAACTTATTGATAACTGTAGCTGTATTACTAGGGTTTAAGCAGACACAGGCTTTCAGCCACATTGACTGACAAAATACAAAGCAGTCTTCTGCCCACTATCAGTGTGGCATTAGTGCACTAGTACATCTACTTACATTTTACATCTCCAGTTTCCTTATACACCCCATACCTTAGCTGTGCAGCAAAAATACACTGCCTGCAAAAAAAACTGCTTTTGTTTAGTTTTGTTAACCAAAGGCACAAAAGGTGGAACAGTCACCAAGCTGGAAGAAGTGATGAAGTCCTCTGCTTTCAGTACCACTGAGGATATGAATCTGACAACATCTCTTCAAAAGAGATAAAGGCTTGATTAAGGGATGAGATGAGAACACTGAGGAGGTAGTTGGGAACTAGCAGCAGATGCACTGAAAATAAGAGGAGGAGAGAGACAGACAGGCTGGACTTCCTAAGTGACTTTGAGCAGTCACCTGCAGGAAAAAATACAGCTGTCATTGGGCCTGGCTGACATGGCATTTGAGAAGCCAACAATATCAGTGATTTCTGTTCTTTTTACAAGCCTGAGTTTGCCATCATAGTGAATGTTCAACACAGCAGGAAATGTTTGTTTTGTTAATATTTGCTCTGTCAGAATCCAGGATGAATTCTGAGTGCCATATTTGCTTCATATATCAGCAAGACATTGTAAAACTTGAAATAGGAAGTAATATGACCAGCTCAATCAATAACATTATTTAGTGGCAGTGCTCAGGAATGGATCTCTTCCACACATGGTACCCTCATGTTCACTACAAGCAAACCCCAGACCACTGTTTTCAGGTGGACCAGAGATCGGGTGCCTGGATTGCACCCAGGTTCAATAACAGCGTTCAAACTTGGCCAAACATACCATGCAAACAGCAGTGCAAGTCTGAAAACACTCTTAAGCTACGGTCTTTACAAGCTTTATTGAGCAATTCAGATTTTTTGCTCAGATTGTCTATCTTCACGGTTCCCCTTGGTAACACTAAGTGACCTATATCCATCTTTAATGCAGACGCACACCGAAACACCCCACTTGCACACATCGATATCAATTTTCATGACTAGCATGCGTCACAAACAACAAAAATTATTCTTATTTGTGATACACTCAACCATAGTAGAAGCAACAAATGAATGCACTAGTAGCCAAAGACTGTGCCGCATTTTGTTCTGGAGGTCAGCAAACAGCTCATCAGCTGTATGTGATCAGGTAAAGAAGGAGGAAAAAAGGGCAGATGGCTAGCTTTAACAACTATGGCTGGCACTGACTGATGTGTGAATAAGGGAGAAGCAGGGCCATGGTGTGGAGGGATTCACAGAGTATACATACAGGAGAGTTCATTTTTGGCTGTGCTTTGCCATTTCTTGGGTAACTGTTTCAAACACTACTCAGTTTGGGTAGTAATCGATTCACTTCCCTAAATATCAAGTAAATAACCGATTTCCCCATCCTCCCATTGAATACAGTCACCACTGTTATTGTTTTCTACTATTGTTTTGACATGCTGCTGACACTCGTTGATGATGACAACAGCAATATGCGCACAGGGAAAAAGCCACATGAATTCCCAACAGGATTCTCATCAGAATTCCCATCCCTACTCATTCATGTCACATGGCCACACATCAGATATGTATCTGAAATCGCACCACATGCAAAGGTGGCATATGTCAGATTTGAAAAGATTGGATTCTTGTGTCCACACAGTCCTAAAAAAATCACATCTGTGTCAGATTAAGGCAGAAAATTGGATTTGTGTCACTTCAACCTGGTAATGTGAACCTTACCGTAGTTTTCTTACAGAGCACCTTGACGTAGGACTAAAATCTTGTTTCAATATACAGTAGCTCAGTTTGGTTGCAGACATATTTCTTTATTACACATACATATATACACAGGTCTACTGGCTATGACAGGCTGTTTCCATTTACTTGTTTATCAGCAGTAGTCCTAAAGAAAATACAGTTTCAGAACTTCTATATTTTTTATAAAAGCCATAATAATTACACCTATTATTGGCACACAAATTTAACTCGGTTTATTCATTTTCACACAGTCTATAGGCCTCTTGTATTAGAACCGCATCACAAGTAAACGTGAAATAGTGTAGGTCTATTGTCTTCTGACTTTTTAAATAAAACTTCTGAATAATTGACTTTC
This sequence comes from Pangasianodon hypophthalmus, assembly GCF_027358585.1. NCBI lineage: Eukaryota > Metazoa > Chordata > Actinopteri > Siluriformes > Pangasiidae > Pangasianodon > Pangasianodon hypophthalmus. The sequence continues at coordinate 18,128,999 of NC_069712.1, forward strand.
ATATGTATTAGCAGACTACCAGAGCAAAATGTTTGACAGTTTTGGTGTGTAGGGGCTATTAGGCAACGGTGTATTCAGACTAATTTAGCATGAATTGTGTGACAGAGATTAAAACTCTGGATACAGAAATTTTATTTCTATTGGTGGGGGATTAGGCTTCCCCTGTAATACTTGATATTGGGGCAATATTTGAGGATTGTTTAATGGCTTGAGAAACGTGGACACCACTCAAACCTAGCACAGACTTTTCTCACCAATGAATTTAGGAGATCATTTTCACTATATTAAATAGAGGAACACTTGCACAAGACTGCATAACATTTACTTTGGCAGTCAGGATAATTATGAATCATTTAGATAACTAAATGAACAAACACTGACATAGTTTCCATGGGACACCCTAAAATCATGAGGTGAAATAAAAATCCAACAATAAGACAATGAGAAGATAATATTGACTAACTTGAAAATGCCATCTCTTTTCTCAGTGGACATTTTGCACACCTGATTAAATATGCTTGTAGCAGGGCCGTACATTAGTGAATGCTAAATAGGCAGACATACACTTATCTCAGTGCTAGCTGACAAGTGGCTCGTCTGTATAAGACTGTATTGAATGGATTACGCTACCTGTAATTGTATAGCAGGGAAAATTTTGAAAAAGAATTGAAAAGCTTTTGAATCTGTTACTAATATAAAAAAATTAAAATAATTAAAAAAAAATTATCAACACTATCTAACGAAAGAAATCGAGTGTGTGATTATGTATAACCTTTGATGTTGTTGAGGGTCTCCTTAAGGTGACTGAAACTGCTGAGAAGTGGGTCCTGCTCTTCATCCTGTAAGAAGATGGGCAAAATCAGTTATCTTTTCATACAATACTTCTGAGAACTTCATAAGCCAAAAAAAAAGGAGGCACTATAACATAGTATGGCACTAAATGCAGGCAATTCCATATAACCAGAATACCATATAACCAATAAGGGAAACTGCACATATGTCTCAACAATTTATTTATTAAGTTTAAAAACATTTGCTTGAAAAGAATTTAAGCAAGGCATCAAAGTTTAACTCTAGCCATTATCATAAAAAGGGGCCGTCATCACTGATAGTAAAATTTATTCCAAACATAGATGCATGACATTTTTTCACTCTGAATGTCTTTGGCATAAAGGAAAGAAACCAAAAGGTCACAGATTCTGCCTGAAATAAGTGCACTTATCTAAGTGAGCAGGCAATCCTGATTAGCATGAATGAACATATCTTTCAGAAACAGCTGAATAACATAGCATATCAGTGTGACTACTCTCTTTAGTGATGCGTGATCATTTTTGATCATTTAAAATGTCAATCACATCAATCATATCATATCATATCTATTACAGATTGTGTTAATATGTAACGTTGCTCTCTGGTATCTTCATTCATAGACATCCTTATTATTCATAGATATTCATTCATAGATTCAGAGATATCCAATCAGAAGCAGCAGGGCAAAAGACACTGATTGTTTGATGCCTGTGTTTAGCCTTTTTTGAAGACAACACTCAGTGCTTAATTGAAGAAAGAGGTGTCAGGGATTCTTGCTTTTATTCAATAAACATTAAGACAGGGTATCTGTTTCTAACGTTGGAGCTGGGATGAAAAAGAATTTAATGAAAAATGAAACCCAAAGGACATTAGCCAATTAGCTAGCTAGCTCATCTATATCACAGCCAATTATACTGAATTAATTAAAGAAGCCAAAATGCCATGATCACAATTGAAATATTATTAATTGTGCATCCCTAAATCTCGTTGTGTATCATTCTATCCAATCTAGAAAGTCTGGGTACAAATGCTTCAATGTTTACTTTGAAAATGAAAAGGGTGTATTGGCTCTTTAGCACGTCAAACCGCCCCTTGTGAAACTTAAATCAAATTAAAACATAAATGAGTTAAACATTATAAAGTCACTTTACCAGCTGTGTGTGTGTACTCCATCTGGAGTTTCTCTTGATAGCACCAACCACTGTTGCAATCTCCCCTTGGATGATGTATATATTCTTGTCCATCACTGCAAATCTGAAGATGAAACAGGAGAACGTAGTTAGGCCATGCACTGAGGATTGAAAAGCAGAAAGGTGTGTGTTTACTCAAGATTTAAACCGTTTTCATATATCTTTTAGTCTGAAGGTCAAACAATGTCACTTGTACATCTACAATTTGTTCATCATAGGTAATGTAAGCAACTGAACCACACCAGCTGAACTTCTATTTAATATTTGAGGAAGGGTTATGTCAGATAACTAAAGATTTCTGGATTAGCCTCATGGTGCTGGACTGAGGCAGCAGAGATTCCATAATCCATAAGTGTCCTCCTCAGAGTCTGTCTACAGAAATGTCATGCACATAATACTTTAGTAACATATTTAACATAAAGCAAAAGAGGCATAAAGGTGTGTCCAGAGATCAGAGACAAGTTTGCACTCTTACTAAAGCTACAGTGTTACATGATTATTGAGTCAGAGGTTCCTGAGCCGCTGAGACGCCTGACAATCCTGTAACAGTACTGATGCATTTGACTAGAGGTCACAACTCGTAATTCTCAAACTCTGATCACTAAGAAACAAAGAAATCACCCTTTCAACTCAGAATTCCTATTCTTGAACTCGAGATGGTCACCTCAACTCCGAGTTCCTCCAAGTTCAGCAAGTGACGTCAAGTCAACATGGCTGCTCACAGCTTCAGAATTCAAGAAAGTAGCACATTTTACCTTTAAATGAGTGATGCTGTATATACAAGTATTTGCTTAAGATCAGTCAACACAGACATGTTCGCTTATTAAATCTATAACATTGACTACATAGTTTGCTGTTCTGAGGTAAATAAACACCACGCAACACAGTTGGCTAGATTGTTGCTAACAAAAGATGAACATGGAGGCGTCCATTTTTTTCCCACTTTGTAGCTTGAATGCACTGAGGTCGAAAATTACATCCTTCTGAGCTCCGACTACCCACTTCTGAGGTAAGCTGAATGCAGCATAATCCAAAGTCAGCGCTGTTGCAGGGGAATCAGGTCAGAATTGGCCAGATATTTGGTCACAAATACACTAGTGACACCATTGCTATTTACAGCAGATATAAAAAGTCTACAAACCCTGTTAAAATGAAGAGTATTGTGATTTAAAAAAATGAAACTAAGAAACTAACAACATATAAAAATTAAGTGGAAAAACAATCAGAAACATTTTAGGAAAATTTTTAAAAAAGTTACAATAACCCAATTGCACAAGTATGCAGCACACTTCTTTCACAATTGGGGATGTGGCTGTGTTCAGAATGAACCATTCAATCTCATGTTCAAAAGTAATTATCATACAGATCAACAGAAGAACACCATACACATGGAGCATGGTGGTGGCAGCATTATGCTTTGGGCTGCTTTTCTTCAGCCAGAACTGGAGCTTTTATCAGGGTGAAGGAATCATGAATAGCTACAAATACCAGTCTATTTTAGTGCAAAACATTCAGGTGTCTGCTAGTGAACTGAAGATGAAGGAATTTCACCTTTCAGCATGACAGTGACCCAAAGCATACATCCAAATCAACAAAGAAATGGCTTAACCAAAAGATCAATGTTTCTGAATGGCCTAGCCAGAGTCCAGACCTGAATCCAACTAAACATCTGTGGGGTGACCTGAAGCTTGCTGTGTACAGGAGATGCCCTTACGATTTGATGGATCTAGAATGTTTGTGCAAGAAAGAGTGGGAAAATCTTGCCAAGTCAAGATGTGCCACACTGATAGACTCTTACTCAAAAAGACTGAGTGGTGTAATTAAATCAGAAGGTGCTTCAACAAAATATTAGTTTGGGGTGTGCATACTTATTCAGCTAGGTTACTGTATGTTTTTTATTTTTCCCTTCTTTCCCCTATAAAAGTTTCTGGTTGTTTTTCACTTTATTTGTATACTTTGTAATTGCACATTAAAAGTGAGAAAAGATCTGACATGATTTATCTTAGTTTTATTCTTTTACTTCACAAAAACCTGCCCTTTCCCACTGGACAGCACACTACCAAATCCACGCTCCCACATTATACTGTTGTTTCCATTACCAAGTGAGCCATAGTGTACTCAAGTAACTGTGCTGGGAGAGTGACATCCGTCAGCATCAGGCACAGTCTAACATAAAATAAGCATTATGCCTTTTGTTGTGACAGATAATCAATTTGAAAAATTAAAAGTAGTATTTTATAATTGATTAGATCACAGGTTCCCAACCGTAGTCCTGAAGTACCCTCTGTCCTGCACATTTTAATGTTATCCCTATAAAACACCCATGTCAACTCAGGAAGGGCTGTTAATTAGATGATTAGTCGAGTCAGGTGTCAAAGGAGCAGGAAAAACACTAAAACATAAAGCACAGGGACAGGGAACTCTGGAACGAGGGTTAACAACCTGCATATTAGGTGACTATGCAACAAGTGTTCCCAGTACTAGTCATCAACCCACAAAATTTTGTAGGATGCAATGAGAAATGGACACACGTAACTGAACCAGGGTACGGATAGTCCTGGATTTTAATGCTGTATCAGCTTTAACTAGAAAAGCTCTATAAAACAGTCATCAGTGTTCAAACTCTAGAGCTACACAGTCACATCATCAGACATGACACAGCATTAATACCTTTCCAGAATGAGCAAAATACGTGGAGAGTGAAATGCTATAGGAAGCATCCATATTATCCATTCTAGCAACTCAGAATAAACTCGAAACTAAACACCATCAATGATGGATTTGGACTTTTCCTTTGGTACATCTGTTGTAACTTTGATGTATCCTTCACCTGTAAACCTGAACATAGTGAACTTTTAAAAGGATTTAAAATGCATAATTGGACTTTTAGGATTACTCATGCACCTTAAAAGCTTTACTGGGAAAGCGAATTAATAGGTACACCACATGTGGACCTTTTATACAGGTCAAAGATACACACTAAAGGTACAAAAAGCTGCACTCTTGATGCTATCAGTGACAAGGAAAAAGTACAGTTTGGTACTATTATTTCTGAGAGTGTAAGGAGAAAAATAAACGAATAACCTTATTTATATTAAGAGCTCTATGTAGCATTTAATATGTCGGTCAATGTTCCCACCTCACGGGTTAGAAAGAAGCCAGCTGTGTTAGTGACCTGAATCTGTGAGGAAATTCTGCAGTGCTAACAGAAAGTTTCTCCAGCTACAGCTACAGCTCAGCCTATTCTGCCAGCTGACACCTACAGCTCAGTATGGACAAGTTTACTTCAGGAGCATAAACATACTTCTGTCGTTTAATAATCCTACCTGCTTACAAGCTGTGTGAATACAAAATTAATAGTGTAGCTTGATAGAGTTCCTGCTGGCTCTCTAATGAGCTAGCTATTTAGCATGCTAGGTGTTTAGCTGTAGCAATTGAGCTACTTAACAATATCAGTACAGAACAGCACTTTTCCACAAAACCCAAGAGTTCTAAGAGACACACGGTGTCCAACAATTATGTACATGTCTAACTGTCAAACTGGACACAAAATATACATTACCTGTACAGATGCGAATCCAAAATGGCGTTCAGTGGCTAGCAAGCTAACTAGCTAACTGCCTGACGAATGTAAATGTAAATATTTGTCGCTCCGACGCACATTAAAGTAATGACATTGGCCAAACTGATTAAAATACAGTCTTACGTGTAAGCAGTTTCACGTCATGCCCAGGTTGTTCCTCTGTATTTGAAGCTGTAACGTTATTTAACGTCGCTACGGTTAGCAAGCCGGTCGTGCAAGTAAACTTACTGACGTGGAAAAGCGTGAAGTGCAAACTAGCTTGATGTTTTTTGACGTGATCCATTTTTCAGCCAATCGCATGCACCGATTCGTTCCTTATCCGATATTTATAACAGAGCGCTTAAACATGTACATTCCTAAAGAATGTATGTGTATAACTCAAACCCGTAAGAACATTAATGTTTATACATGAATGAACCGATAACGGAGAGTTATTTTATTTGACAAATTTAAGGCGGGTTACTGCAACGTGCCACGGAACCATTAAGTTCGGTTGAACGTCAGTGACGAAGTTGGGTCGCGGCAGGGACTCACTCTGACGTCACGGTTGCGGTCCTGTCAGGGGCCGGTGTGTGGGTTAGCTTGGGGCCTGTTATTTGGCTAATATGAGATTAATAACCTGTAGAACCAATTGTAAACTCCTGACGAAAAGTAAGCCAGTGCACTGCTTTTTCCAAATAACCAAAACCACCTTTAGTCACTAGTCTTTCAGGTTATGAATGCTTGCAAATTCTCTTAGTATCTCTAGCTAGTTTTGTAATTAGCTCTTTATTAGAGCAATGCCACATGACTAAATACACATAGGTGTACTGGGATACTCTGTGACAGCAATGAAACCATGCTATATAATCAACTACTTCAAAATTCAAAACCTTAATAAAATCTTTTGCCTCATTTCATTCATCTTCAATAACTACTTTATCCTGGTCAAGGTTGAGGTGAACCGAGGGACCATCCCAGAAAGGCTTTATGTGAGGCAGGAATACAACTTGGATGGGGCACCAGTCCATCGCAGGGCATCATGCACACATACATTCAAACATTCACAACACTTAGGGGCAATTTAGTATAGCTAGTATAGCCAGTCTAGTGCTTTGGGAGGTCAGAGGAAACCAGAGAACCCAGAGGAAACCCACATTGACACAGGGAGAACATGCAGAGCAGCTCGGCACAAACAGTAACCTGAGTTCAGGATTGGACCCTGGGGCTGTGAGGCAGCAACACTATCTACAGCATATATACATTATATATAAACCTACACTATTTGGCCAAAAGTATGTGTACACCTGACCATCACTCCCATATATGCCCATTCCAAAACCATGGGCATTAACGCAGAGTTGGTCCCCACTTTGCTGTTGTTACAGCCTCCACTCTTCTGGGAAGGCTTTCCACTAGATTTTGGAACATGGCTGTAGGGATTAGTGCTCATTCAGCCAGTAGTAGTATTAGTGAGGTCAGGCACTGATCTCAAGTGAGAGGGCCTGGTGAGCAGTCAGGAGCAGTCTGGTGACCATTTCGTCCCAAAAGTTCAGTGGGGTTGAGGTCAAGGCTTGGGTGACTGGAGTTCTTCCACATCAACCTTGGCAAACCATGTCTTTATGGACCACGTTATGTGCACAAGGGAACTGTCATGATGAAACATGTTTGGTCCCTTTAGTTCCAGTGAAGAGAAATCTTAATGCTACAGGATACAAAGACACTACACACAATTGTGCGCTAACAACTTTGTGGCAACAGTTTGAGGAAGGCCCACATATGGGTGTGATGTGTATATTCTTAGGTTTGTGCATGTGGACTGCCCACTTAAATTCAGACCACAAAACATTGATTGTTTAAGCAATTATTGTTTCAAACAATTTGACACAGAAATGGTTGTGGGAACCCATATATTTGTAGTCAGTTTTCTGCTAAAGTTCCCATCTATGGCCGATCAGTCAGTCCTAATTTTCTGGCAAAGGCAACCAGGTTTGAGGATAAAATATCCTAGTAGTGAGTGAAAAGCTGCCTAGCACAAGACCCCTAGAATACTGTCAAAAACAGCCTCACTGCAATGATATTATAAGCATCATAGTTTTTGGTGAGTATCAGGTGATTTTTCAGCAAACATGTTAATGTGTTTTCTTTCTGCATAGCCAAAAAGGTTCTTCTGAATTTAACTGACCACAACACACAAATCAAATTGTAATTTATCAATCTTTTAGTTAAGTTGTGCGTTAATATTCTAGCAGGCCAAACAGAACTTAAAAAGTAATGCCAGAGTTACAAACAATTTGGTAATGCTGATTTTCTTCATACTCATGTGCATGTGCTAATTGTCAATCACTCCTGTATTACCAAGCGAATTCATGGCACAGATGATTTACATTTAGCCACACCAACAAAACTTCATAAAAGGTAACACTTACAGAGAGACGAAAATGACAAAAAAGACTACTCAGCTGTGAAAGGGCACATCCTAAGAGTGGAGGGCTACTTAATGTATTAATGCAGCTCAGCCACTGCAGTGCATACACAGATGCTACCATAGTTACACCCTAACTCTTCCTCCTTTTATAGGTGCAATTTGTTTTGTCCTAATTGAATGGCTAGTCTTATTTTTGGAGTTGTTTTGCTTTCTTGATTTCAAATGATTCATATGAAATGAAATCGATTTAATTAAATGTGTGTAAATGAAATAACCTATTTAAATTTGACATAACATAATCTGTATATATTTGCACCTGTGCATCTGCACATTCAATGCAGTTATCCAATCAGTCAGTCATGCGGCAGCAGATACAGGTCAAGAGCTGCAGTTAATGTTCACATCAGACATCAGAATTTGGGAAAAACTGCAATCTCAGTGACTCTGAGCCTGGCAAGAATGGTGAGAAAAACAAAAAACATCTAGTGAGCAGTTCTGTGGGTGGAAACACCTTGTTGGTAAGAGAGGCCAGAAGAGAACTGTCAGACTGATTTGAGCTGACAGGAAGTATATAGTAATTCAAATAACCACTCTTTACAACTGTGGTGAGCAGAAAAGCATCTCAGAAAACACAACAGATCAAACCTTGAGGCAGATGGGCTATAACAGCAGAAGACCACACTGGCTTCCACCTCTGTCAACCAAGAAGAGAAATCTGAGGTTATGGTGGACACAGGTGCAATGAAACTGGACAGCTGAAGACTGGAAAAACACCAGGCAATGTTTGTTCCAATTCCAAAGGTAAACATGTTTTCCTAATAAAGTGGGCATTGAGTGTATATAATTGCAGTATCTCACCCCAGCCGATTTGAAGCCGATCAATCATGGTTCACATTTGGGAGTCCCCTTACAAGTAAATTTACACAAACTCAGAAAGTGTCATGCGATACCAAAGTTTTTTTCAAACTAGCCAGATTTTCATAGATATCACATTTCTTGTGTAAAGGTTCCTGTGAATGATTTACGAGTAAATCTGTTTGTATCCAGTTTGATAAATGAGGCCCAATGATGCTTGGTGAAGTTCAGGGCTTACATTTTAATTTGGGATGATATCCTATTTACTATATGATTTATCCATTTAACTTATCCTGTTCAAACTTGGACAAATTCAATCTGTTCAATCTGTTCAGATCTGTCTGTGCCAACCTAAAAGATTCCTGAACAATATTATAAAACAAAAAAGTCCTAATGAAACAATTTGGGAAAAGCCCATTTTTGCATACAGAACAGAAAGCCCATAGGTCCATTTTGAAGATACTCATAGGGTGCAAGGAATTACCTCGTGTGGTCAGTTTCAGTGCTTCTGAATTGAAAACATTAGTCCTGATGAACAGCATTCTGTGAAAAATAAGGCCTTTCACAAATTACCATTAGTGAGATTGTCATGCACTGTTTGAAAAAATTTGTACAATTCCCAAAATGGCTTCCATGTTAGAATCAAACAGTAATTAGTATTTGCAAGGAGGACTAGCATCAAGACCATGCCCTTAATAATCCCTGTGATAATGACTGAAGACCATTCACTGCACACTATGTGTGAGAACTGTCTTTTTGTATGTTTTATAACATAAACATATTTAATCCCGGAGGCTTTCCTAGCTCTGCCAACAGTCTGAAGATTACTACATGCTCCTACATGTTCAGACTACACACACTACATTCTACATGGGCAATTTTTTACAAATGGGTCTTCTTTATAGTCTCAAGTAATTTATTACATGATACTGAAATGACACACAAGCTATACTTAAGAAGGCTTTATATCAAAGGTTTTCAATTGTTGGGCTACAAAAACGACAATTTTTGTGCGTAAAATGCCTTGTCTGTCCTATGAGTGCTCCTATTGTGTGGGCTACTTGGGAGTTCTGGCTGAAAACCAGGTCTTTTAGAGAGGAGAATCATCTGAATTACTCCATGTAGTGACTGGGGCTGAATGTGTGGGGTGGGCATGCTTTATCTCTTAATAGGGATCAAATAGCTACATAATGATAGGAATATGTGACAGTTTTGACCTTGTGCGGACATTTGGCTGGAAAATTGGTGATTTTTTTTTCTTTTTTTTTTTTTGACAAACACTAAAGGTTTTGTTTTGAAAAAGAGCTAAAAGATTTCTTTTAAGTTACTAAAATTAGGGTTAAGGGTAGGTATAGGCATAGAATAAATTTAGCTACTGTAACACACAGGCGAGTGGAAACACCCCACAAAGAAATTACAAACGTGTGTGTGTGTGTGTGTGTGTGAGAGAGAGAGAGAGAGAGAGAGAGAGAAAGGGGTGGGCAGTCTTTTCTGTCGCGGACCTGTCGCACAAGGTTTAGCATAAAGTCAGTCCCTCTCTGCGTGTGGGGATCGAGCCTGCACTTTTTCCAGCACCGCTCATGACAGACAAATGTCAGACCTGGAAACGTGAGCTTTCTCATCTTTCTTTGCAGTCCAGGAAACTTTCTACATGACGGTTGATCGGTACATCATTTCAGGACAGCAGCTCAGCCACAGCAAAGTTACATTTTTCGGGGATTACTTCCACAAAAGAGGTATTTAACGTAAGTCAAAGCTCCATTCTCCATAAAAGTGCGCAGTGCTAGAGAGCGAAAGCTTGTAAACACGTAGAGAGAAGCGCTGCTGTGTCTGCTACATGTGAAAGCTTTTAAATGCACCGCTGCGCATCTAGCCTGCATGCAGTCTGGGATGTGGAGCTGTGTTTGCAGGAGGGAGATAAACAGCATGCCTTCATCATCGCGCTGAAGCAGACATGATCATCCAGGGCCTGAGGAAATGCGCAAATTCTGCACTGATACATGCTCGCTACTCTACATGTAAATATTCAGCCTAATTGCATAACCTCATTTCATTTGCAAATCATTTTAATGAATAGAAATTGCAAAGAGCTTAAACCAAGACTCTGGTTATCTCCAAACTTGCTCAGATGATGCCAGGATGGTGCTGAATTTATAACCGAACAAAAGTTCATTAATGCGTCAACATAAATCACAAAGTGTTAAACCCTAATAAATATAAATTTGTATATAGACTATAGACTTTTTTGTGCAATTTGTGCGGGATCAGTCATGCGTATCAGTCATGACTTCTCATTTATTCTGAGATTTCCCCGGTAATTTTAGTTATGATCCTGGTCAGTTAGCACAGAGGTGGAGGAGTGCCGGGGTTCCACTGTCCTGTGGCCCACGCGCTCCTGCATGGCCACTGCATCCGGATCTGCCTGTCAGCATACAGCCACAACCCCACCTTAAAGAACCGGGCCATCACATGGACCAGAACTTAACATGAGCCACTCTGGGTCCAGCATGAAAATGTCACACATCATTCAACATCATTGGCACAAGCTGCAATAACATGAAGACCTTAAACCGTGGCTGTTACAGGTCGGATAATACACTGACATTTTCATAACTCAGTCTTATAAGACTAAATTCAGCCATGCTCGTCCCTGAATCTTCCGCTGTCTGGGTAATTGTACATTATTAATCAGCTTCGATTTATTATTACCATTATTACTGTTATTATTAATTATTATTATTACCTATTATCTTGTCTAGTCAGGCTGTATTTTATCTTGTTTTTTTTTTCCTTCAGTGTATTTATATCCTTGTTTCAACTCTTAAAGATGCATTTATAGGCGACAATAATCTGATATTTATGTTTATTTATATATATTTAACAACAATGAATCAGTTTTGTGTATCAGCAAAATTAGAAGTTTTGGACACAGGGAGGATTTTTTGATTTGCACTCTTCTGAGCTGTATAATATATTTTGCGGGATAGTCTAGTTGTACGCACAAATTACCAATAATAAAGGAACACATGGGAAATAAATATAGACTACAATAATATTCCATTAGTATTTTTTTATATAATACAGTTTATTTAAAATGTCATTTAGTTTTCTGTTGTAATTAAAGAATTGGTGTGAATTATTCCAATTCCACTGATATTTCAGCACCACTGTTTTATGAAATGGGATATTCCTGCTCGATTAAAAATTTCATTTCATTTGTAAATGCTTTGATACTTTATATAGCAAGAGCTCTACCGCTTGAATGAATCTATTGCGTTTGGTTCAGGCAAGGTTTAGTCTTGTAACGAAGAGCAATGTGCATTGTTCATTGTTATTTAGCGAATTTGCAAAGTCCCATTAATATTGCTTGGAAGATATTATAAAATACTCTAAGACTCCAGTTTGGTGGCTGCAAGCTCGTGCCATGTAAGCAAGTGCTGCATTAAATGCGCAGTGATGTAGACTGTGAAAGCGATGAATTTTGGGAAAGGGTCAGTTTTTATGAAAGGACTTGTAGTAGAAGCTGCATGAGGCTGAGTTTAATGGAGTGTAGTTGGGGTACAGGCTGGACCTGTAGCACGCCTCGGGCCTGTTTAAGCTTTCACGCGCAGGTTAAGCGACCTCGTGGACATTATCATGCGTGACGTAATGAATAAATCCCTGTCAGCTCGAGCTCAGCTGTGGCCCATCAGTTTCCCCTGACTGGGATCTGCTTCTCTGGACTACAGCACACTGCACTGTAAACTCTCGAATTTAGGGTAATAAATGAATAAATCCACAACTAGACTGTCGTGACATTTGCACAGGATCACTAAAGCAATGCACAGTAATATAAACCTATACTTTAGGCTAGAAAACATCAAGTAAACTGGACTGAGTCTCAAGTTCCAGGTTCAACAGAAAGCTCAGATAGGATGCAATAAAGTGACAGTTTAGTCTAATTTCACTGCCACTCAATCCTTTTCCCATTAAAAAAATGAATCCGCATTTGCAGTGTTTTGATATGTTTTGTTTTTTGGGATGTGGTGTTTAACGTCCCTACAGCAAAAACATCTGTATCCCAGCACAAAGATTAAAAGTGCCTGAATAAACATTGGCAGAGTTATATTGCTAGCCGTGCATCTCCCAGTTCACGGATATGTAGAGCTGCAGCTTTAACACACACAGGCAAATGCAAATGGATGTTAGGAGGGTGGAAATTAACATCTACAAACATTGGGTAGAAATTCCATCTGCCGCCGGCTCGAGTGGGCCCTTAATAAGTTCTCAGACAGCAAAGTGACACACATCTTAATCAACTCTTAATCCAGGGAATTAATTCTGGACGCGTTTATGAATAATTCCCAGCCTAATAACGCTGCCAATGGAAATGTGCTTAGTCTGCCTTGGTCGAACCAACAGATGGACTCAACAATCTCCAGAAAAATTAGAGGATTTCCCCCTCTGTTATCTTCTCTGCTCTTATATCTATTTCTTAAACCAGATTGCCATATACATATCGCATATATCAGCTTCTCAGCTGCGGGTTTTAAACCGTGTGGATGTACCCCGACGGCTGCATGGAGCCTGCTTGGACTGAGCTACTTGTTTAGTTTCCATTTCTTTACACACATGCTACTTTTTTAACCCATGCAAGTAAACCAGAGCTTTGCTTATGCACATGATTGAAAAGTCGGGAAAGAAAAGCACAAGTATCTCATGGCAGTATGTGAACTCTTCGAACATTTAGAAGCTTTCAGGTTTCTTCGGTTGTCTCTTGTTCTTTCGGAACCCTTAAAGGTACTGCATATGAACCTACAGGAAGTGCAGTTCATGCCTGTGTCATTGGCAAGTTGTAAAATCAAGCGTGAACGTGCGCGAGGCCAGCTCAGTGCAAACCATTACAATTATTCTAATAAAAGTGGTCGGCTACTGAATACCAAATGGCGAAGCTGGCCATAATAGCGCCTGTAAAATACATGGAGGTCAGAGTGTCCTAACATCTTAATCAGAATATCTGTTTAATGTTGGAGACATGGTGCAATCATTTAGCTTATAAAACTGGATTTAACAAAGAAAACATATTTAGCGCATGTAGGCTATAATTCTGTTATAGTAAATAATAATAATAATAATAATAACAATAATAATAATAATAATAATAATAATAATAATAATAATAATAGTAGTAGTAGTAATAATAATAATAATAATAATAATCACCATTATTATTATTATTATTATTATTATTATTATTATTATGCTACATATCATTCTCGTATTAACCTACTAGTTTATTTACCTTTGTATTTTTAAAGCTGAACTAGACTAGGTCTGTAACATGTTCAGTATGTGGAGATGAATGTGAATGTTGTGTCTTCACTCGGAGGAGGTCCATGACTTCTTCTTCCGTCAAAATAACTAAAGTAATCAAAAATAATAATAACTGACATGACCTCCAGTAACTGTAGCTCAGCGGGTGAACAAAATCCTGTTCATTCATTCTGGCCAGTCCTCGAAATTCATGTTTTGTATTTATATGCTCTGCTGAAATGAAGCATTCTTAATATTTTACCGACAAAAAAAAAAAAAAAGACAGGTTATGTTTTGTCCTTTATGATGCCGTCTGTCACAGCCAGTGAGTTTTTAATAAAGTCTCAAACCCGTACTGTCTGACTGGGCTGGGTTTCCTGTTAGAGCTTTAGGAGTTTCACTCTCAGAGGTAATAGTTGGCACTTGTTTCGAGAGATTTTTCTCGCTACACACATACAAACACACACACACACACACACACACACACACATCAGTCAATGCAGTCAAGAGCAGTACATATTCTGTTACAATGGCATATTAAAAACTGAGTGATCATCAACATCTGTGCGTTGTGTATCCCAGGATATATATATTTACATGTACACACACATATATATATATATATATATATATATATATATATATATATATATATATATATATATATATATATATATATATATATATATATATTAGGCATCAGACATGAACTGCATATTTATGAATGAATAAAAAATAATAAATGGAATAATAATAATAATAATAATAATAATAATAATAATAATAATAATGGAAAAATAAATAAGCAAGTAAATACTAATACTAACGATTGAATCATTATGTTAATTCTATACATTTTACTTTATTTGTTCAATTTGTAAATCAACCTTGAGCCTGGGAAAGGCGCTATGCCCTATAATAATAATAATAATAATAATAATAATAATAATAATAATAAATTAATATAGTTTTCCTTGTCTGTCATGTATCACTGGTAGTATCTGTCCCGCTGATCCACCGTTCTCATTAAAATAAACGCAATCATATTAATAGCAATCGATATGATTTTATGGCGGAATTCTTTCATTTAGTTTACATTTTAAATTTGCTGATGATTATCTAACGAGAAGGTAATTGATGGGGGGTTATGTTTAGTTTAGTTTTTCATTAATGCAAAACTAGTGAACACACGTGTAAGCAATCATACTGTATGATCATAAAGTATAATCATATTGCATTTAGCTGTGGGTTATGTTCAGTTATGTTCTTGAATTCTTTTTAAATATGCATTATCTTGAAATCTTTTTGGAAGTCTGCTTCATTGGAAGCAATGTTTTGTTTTCTGAAAGATATTTATCTGAATGTTACAATTAATTTTTACAGATTAACAGCTATTTTTTATACAGCTCCATAATTAAAAGACAAATTAGAATGAGCTGGATCCTCCTCTTGCTCTTTTCCAGGCAGATGGAAGGACTGCAGTCTGAAGGGCTTTATAGATTAATATAGTCTTCCAGTCTGGCTTTCTGGCAGCTTGTAGGCGAAACTGAACCATTAGGGCACTTCAGAGGTTATAGCAGTGCGGCGTTAAGGGACTGATTCTCTCATATGTAAGGTGTTAACTGCTGTTGTATAAATAAACGAGCTGTTATTTTAGCTTCCATTACGGTGTCATGGATTTGCGCTTCGCCTTACAATAGTGATTTTTTTAGACACAGCAGTAGACAATCTTTTCTTTTATAAATATAAAGATTAATTGTGTTTATAGGTTTGTTGGTGTTCGATCACGACTGAGTTTCCTTAAAAGGATTGCAGCTTGTTAAATGGTAGAGTGAGCATCACACTGAGCTCTCTCTCTCTCTCTCTCTCTCTCTCTCTCTCTTATTCTCTCTCTCTCTCTCTCTCTCTCTCTCTGTTTAACACGGTCTAAAATTTAGGATGCTTTTGGGAAACTGGGGCCTTGTTGGTAGATGTCTCTGTTTAAACTATATCACTGATGGTGTTTTGTTGCTGTTGTTGTTGTTTATAAAAGTATATTCTCTATTGATTGATTTAATTTTCCACTCTATTTATTTGATCTTTTCAATTTGTCGATTTTAATGATGATTTAAGCTTTTATGCTTTAATTCCGAAACCTGGAGCTGATATTATCAAACACACACTCGGGTGTAAATGTCCTGGTTTGTGCGCATTGCTTTAGACAGGTCTGCAGGTCTGCAGGTCTACAGATCAGCGGTAAGATGTGATATATTTTCAAGGCATAATCTCAGCCTAGGCTACATGAAGTTAAAAATGAACACGAGTTTCATTTGGCCATATTAGCGAAATAACGAAGGTAAAGAGAATTACCCGCATTGGGGTACACAGGCTGAAAATATTTTTGTGAAGGAGGAGAAGGAGAGATAGACCTACAGTCATGAAGTTTCGTGATGTTTTAGACGGAAATTCTGACAAGCTCAGTCGCAGGAAAACGAATATATATATATATATATATATATATATATATATATATATATATATACATATTGTTATTGTTATTGCAAAGAAAAGAGAACAATATGTTATTGCTCTGTTTTTCTTTTTCCGAATGTTATTTTGTTTTATTTACTGTAGTGTAAGCTCCTGACAGTGACTGAAGTGTGTGTGTTTTGTGGTGTTTTGCAGAGCCTGTGGGTGTGTGTGTGGGGATGGAGTTTAATCTGCTGGCGGACGCCGAGGCCCGCAGCCCCGCACTGTCTCTGTCCGACTCCGGCACCCCGCAACACGACGCGGCGTGTAAAGGCCAGGACACCAGCGGTCAGTGCACTGAAGCCGAACACTCTCTCACTCTCTCACTCTCTGACTCACTCTCTCTCTCACTCACTCCCTCACTCACTCACTCACTCACTCTCTCTCTCACTCACTCTCTCACTCACTCACTCTCTCACTCAGATCACTCTCTCTCTCACTCTCTCACTCACTCACTCACTCACTCACTCACTCACTCTCTCTCTCTCACTCACTCACTCACTCTCTCACTCCTCACACACACCACATCGAGGGCCAGAGTTATGCTACAAATTCAAATTCATTCATCCAGGATCTATACTGGCTGCATATAGCTAGACAAAAGTGCCGCAATAAATAGAAAGAGAAATTAGTGAAGAATATTTCACACACACACACACACACTAATAATAATAATAATAATAATAATAAGCCACATGTTTTGATGATCTATGTTATTATGCGCTTTTGGACGTCGCATCTCAGTGTTGGTGTTACGCAGGCGGATGTTAAATCAGGACTCTTTACAGTCTACATCCTCACTCACATCACACAACCAGCCTCAGCTACATACATCACACCGCTACATGCCATGAAGCTAGAGCACGACAGATGTAAATAACCGAAAGCTTCGATTGTTTTCTACTACTTGAATACCTGAATTTAGGATTGCGTTTAAGATATTGTTTCTCTCTCTCTCTCTCTCTCTCTCTCTCTGTGGGATGAGATGGCTTCAGACCAGAACAGGAATATCTATAGTGTGTATCATGATCTATTTCTGCACTTTGATTCTGATCTACTGATGATCAGATTATGATGTTAGTGACAGCAGATCACCTTTCTAAACCTTCTGATTAGACTGAACACGTCAACTTGAAATCTAGCCTCATCCTCACTAGCAGTTTTAAAGCAGTTTGATTGGGGATGTGTGTCTCATGCGGTAACGGTGTGAGGTTGGGTTTAATGGTGCAAATCCAAAAAGCAGCCGTTTTTCCACATGGTCCGTGAAGTATAGCGGGTTATATTTTGAAAGCATGACTGCAGGATAGCAAAATCATTTCAGTGCAGAGATCTTACATTTATTTTTTATTTTAGATCTCTGAATTTTACCAAAAAAAAAAAAAAAAAAAGTGGTACAAAATTTTGTTGCGTATAATACCACCTAATCACGACCAGCACTTTATATTTAACTCTGCATCAACACATATGCTTTAATAACAAATAAACAGCATATTATATCATCTTTTATTATTTCTAGTCTTTTCCAAAAAGAGACTGTAATACAGTATTTTTTGAAGACAACACCGACGGAACAAAGTGGGGATGAAAATATTATTATTTATATTATTAGTTTTATAAAGCAAGAGTTTTGCAGGTTCATGTCTAAAGGGAAAGATAAAATATTGATAGTTAATATAGTTAACTGTCAATTAAAAGTAAACAGTAAATAGATAGTTAATCTAAAAATACTGACAGTTATTGTGGCTGATACTTTCAAACAAAATTATAAATCATAAGCATGAGAACAGATAAGAAGCTGAAAAGTGAAAAGTGGGTGTATTTGAGTTTATGGAACAATCTGGAACAAGCAAGCAAGGGAAGCTTTGGAATGTAATATTGAAACAGCACTTTACCAGTGAACAAATTTTTCAGTTATTTAAAAAAACTTATCTAATTGTAACTTAATTGTAATTGAATTTATTGCATCTTGTTGTTATTTTTATTTTGTCATTTGTTTTTATTGTTTTGCTGGTTTTACTGTTTACCAGAGATAACCATATTTGTTGTATTATTTGTGACAATATGTGTGGGACAAGTTCCAAAGATATTACATTTCATCAATAAATAATCACTGTAAATACATCTGGAAATATCCCCTAAATATCCCTCTGCTCATTCTGTCAATTCATTTTCATTTACTTGCTTAAAAACAGGTCATGCATTCATTCGCATCCCACAGCGCACATACAAAGCCGCTTAGGATATTTTTGAGGGTTGTGTTTCTTGTTTTATCATTATATAGCTCAACTGAGAGGTTCATATTTGGCCTTATGGGACGTATATTCACTAATGCTGTAATTTGATGGACAGTCAAGGGGCTGCAGATAAATTTATATTTAATTGGAGCCAAATGTGACAAGGGATGCGGCACACACATAAATCCACCTATAACAAGACTTCAGGCCCCAGAGCAAGCCAGCATTCTTCCAGTGAAATGTTCGATGGTTTTTCCACACACCAAAGAGAAATCAGTGTAATTTAATGGGAAAGAACATGTCATAATCTTAGCAGTGTATTGTAAGAGCTGACTGTTATCAGAAGTCAAGATCTGAATCTGTGTGTGTGTGTGTGTGTGTGTGTATGTGTGTGTGAATCTTTGTGTCTGTAGACTTTACAGAACTGTTAAGTAAAAATTATTAAAATTGTGATAGGATGAGTTGCCTGCAACAGATTTTTTTCTATTTAAAATACAGTAATGCACATTAATGTGCTGAAAAAGGCATACTGATCTATGGAGAATTGTGGTGTACTGGAAAGCTTGCTGATTTAGAAATGCTTCTGCAGTTAAGTCCATGCCAAACAGCTCCAAACCTGCCCTGTCACTAATGCCTGATCCAGGGATTATGCGGCCAGCTAATTTAGCTCCTTCTGTGAGGTCTTCAATTTGCAGAACTGCTCTGGTGAGGGAGGATTTTCCCCAGACATAACAAATGCTGTTTGGTCTTGCTGTTTACTTTGTTTTGTGTCACTCTTTATTTCTTGGTGGGTAGCCTTTCATGAAAAGGCAATTTTCCCATGCATCCTTTTTTCATGCAAAATTAAATTTGTCTAGGAGCATTTATAAAAAAATAATTTGTAAAAAGCAAACGGTGCACAAATAATCCGAATTTCAATAATATATTTATTTTTTAAAATGCAGACACAGAGAAGTCCCATCAAAATCAGACAGATGAATCAAACCCTGAGGACGGCTCTTTGAAGAAGAAGCAGCGCAGGCAGAGGACACATTTCACCAGCCAGCAACTACAGGAACTGGAGGCCACCTTCCAGAGAAACCGTTACCCAGACATGAGCACACGAGAGGAAATCGCCGTATGGACAAATCTCACAGAAGCACGAGTGAGGGTATGTGTCTAGTGACGCTCTGAGCTGCAGAAACTGAGCACAACTCAGTAACACTTACAGCTGTTTAATGATGTAAAGAGGTAATTGTCATCAGAAATGTAGTGAAAATCTACAATTAATCAGCAACTACTATATCACTGAGAGAAGATTTAAAGGATTTTAGTCTAAACGCTTACTCTCAAGTTGTCTTTGATATAGAGACATTAATATGGAAACACTACTGTTTCACAATTTAGAATTTGATAATCATCAGTTTCTAAATTTTAGGTGATATACATTTACATATAATTATAAAATGATAAAATGCTAAAGTGATCAAATATCAGTTCAGACACTGTTTCAGTTTATCAGAAACCACTTTAGTATAACACAATATGTGGTCTAATGCAAATGTTACACAACATACCTTTATTAGACACATACTACTCATATGCAAATTCAGTGCTATTCCTCTCAAATCTCAGCCAGGACTTTTAGTTATTGCAGCGTAGTAGAGAATAAAGCAGGTGGGCTGCTAGCCTGATGGATGACAGCACATTCACTGGCTTCATGCCTGCCCGACATCTAAAGGATCAGATTCATGCTGGACAGAGGAAAGGTCACATAGCATGCAGTCTTGGCTATTTTGAAAGAACAACAGGGCTGGCGCTGTCCCTGTCCTAATGTCTATCAGTGGCCTCCTGAACCCTGTATGTATCCCACTAATCCTAGCAGGACATTCGCTCCTGCAACATATTCTGAATGCTTCTTCTGTCATGTTGATTTATGCAATTGAATGACTATGTGTTCCTAATACACTCTCCAAACCTAAATCATGACCCTGATCTAAAGCCACGCTGGACAATGAGGGATTTTTTTTTTCAGGAAAATCCCTGTCATGTTACTATTACTGTTCACTGGCTATTTTATGGAAGACTTCATCATCATATATTAAAAATAGCTTAATTGTACTATATAAAGATTTTTTTCATGATCCTGCAGTTTTTGTGATATGTTTTTTCTCCCGGGAATAAGAATATAGAAATTTATTGTTATGACAAATAACTTTATGCAAATATAATGTTGATTCAGTGAATCATGAAACAGCTGAGAACCTAAATTAAGACCAGAGAAACCCTGGCAATCCAGCTAGCATTTGATATTCAGTTATTTCTGTGAAGCCTTAAACACCATTGATATCATTGCAAACATGTTTCAAAGAGTGGGGGATTCCACATCCCTTAAAATAAACTAGTGGCATAATGAAACTATGTGGTATATTACACTATTTTTTGTCCAAATGAGCTTCTCATTACTACGGCAAGACTTCCATAATGTCACTCAGACAAGTTTTAAACCATCACATATCACAGATTTCAGTCATAGGCAATAGTTAACATTTCTGCTTGCTCTTTTTAGCATCTGACAGATCAAAGATAAAGCCGTAATGTCATCAAGAGGCCATCTGTTAGTGACAATTAGAGAGATTTCCAAATATTCACTGTTTCATTATGAATAACAAATGGAGTTTTACCCATCAAATTTCCTCTGCAATTCAGCTCAATGTATGCTTAAGAAAACAGATTTTGAGGAGCTAAATTCAATATTAGCCTTTAAAATTAGCAATTAAAACTTTAATCCACCTACAACCTCTAAAAATAGGACTTTAAATTTGACTAATGTGCAGAGAGATCTCTCCCGACGATTCTCTCAGACGTAGCTCATAATAGGGCAATAATTTAGTTTAATTAATCAGCCTTAATATGGTTTGATAATTCCTAGTAGAACTTGTCCTTCTTTTACTTTTCTAATTTTCTGCTGAAATATTAAAAAAAGAAAATATTTTGTCCTTGATCTACTTATTATTAGGATTGCCAGATCTGCAGTTTTACTGTGGAATTGGCATATTTTTGTCTTCCTGCTGCACGTTAATTTTAGTGTCTGTGGTATAGGAGTTGAATATTTTACATACATTAATTATATTAATGTAGTTACAAGTGCAATAAACAGGGTGGGGTTGATTTAATGCAATGCATAAATGCACGGGCTGTTACGCTTGTATGTGAATTTATGATCAGAAAGAAGTGAATTAACAGATGAAATGGTTTATCACTATAAACTGATTGTAACCATGGTCATATTAAACTAGAAGGCTGCTTTTTAGTGAATGTGCTTGTTGTGTGACAGAGAATTGGTTTAGTCATTCTGGTGTTCTTTATTTATGACATATGAAACAATATAAGATCATTTTTAGGCTTTCAACAAAAAACAGCATTTAGTACTGTTTCTTTGAAAAAGCATATGTAACATAATAAACATAACATGTAACATAATATGTAACATAACTTTTAAAATAATGCATTATATTTGGCAGTGGTAATAGTGATTATAATACAGGGTCAGGGCTGTTTTTTGGGCTGGTTTTGGTTTTGTTACACATACCTTGCAAAAAAAAATACAGCATACATTTAAAAAAAATCTAATTATTGATTTTTTTGTATAATTAATATTGTGAAACTTAAAACTTACTGTATATAGCTTGTAGTTTTAACTTTTTTTCTTTCTTTGTCTCTTAATCCAGGTATGGTTTAAAAACCGTCGTGCCAAGTGGAGAAAGAGAGAAAGGAACCAGCAGGCTGAGCTGTGTAAGAATGGCTTTGGTGCCCAGTTTAATGGACTCATGCAGCCATATGATGATATGTACTCTGGCTATTCATACAACAACTGGGCCACCAAGAGCTTGGCTAGCAGCCCCTTATCAGCCAAAAGCTTCCCTTTCTTTAACTCTATGAATGTTAGCCCCCTGTCTTCGCAGCCCATGTTCTCCCCGCCCAACTCCATCCCCTCCATGAATATGGCCTCCTCCATGGTGCCCTCAGCAGTGACAGGGGTGCCGGGATCAGGCCTGAATAACCTGGGCAACTTGAACAATCTGAACAGCCCTACGCTCAACACAGTGGCAGTGTCAGCGGCCACCTGCCCCTACGCCACCACGGGCAGCCCCTACATGTACAGAGACACTTGTAACTCCAGCCTGGCTAGTCTCCGGCTCAAAGCCAAACAACACACCAACTTTGCGTACCCGGCTGTGCAAAACCCTGTATCTAACTTAAGCCCATGCCAGTATGCAGTAGATCGGCCTGTATGAATCTCTTCTGCTCATATGAGATAATTCCCATCCTGTCCTTAAACCCACTACTGATCTAATCTGCCATTTCATTCTAAGGCATCAACCAGCAATATGGACTGGCTACAAACATGCAACTTTCGAAAATGACTGAGACCATAGGAATACGATTCATGAGGAAATAAAAGAGAAATTAACTCAAAATGGACCATGACTTAAAAGACTTGATCATGACACTTGGCTTTTGAACTGACCAAGTGGATCTCTAAACTATTCTCTCCAGCATGACTAGAGTGAATTACAAAGAAGAGGATGGAATGCTTTTTACTGCATTGGTAGAAAAGCCTTGCAAGGAAAAGTGTCCAGAATACATTCGCCACAAGCCCACAGTGAGGCACATGTGTCTGCAATACAGGCAAATGGATGTATATAATGGCTTTCTGTTTTGTATGTGATAAAAATATCTATGAAATGTAGTATTTTAAAGACTGATTTAAGCATGTTCCTCAAGAGCAGAACCTGGATAAATGTGGATTTTAAAGGAATTTTAATCTTTGTTGTGAATTCCATTCACCTAGGCTAAGAGGTCGTGTCAAAGGTTGCTGTCAAGACAGAAGAAGTAGCAATGAGTAGTTTGAGAGAAAGACAAATAAGTTCAAGAGTAAAAATAAGTTCCAGCTCTGCTGAAACATAGAACATTCAAGGTTTTTTTTTTTTTTTTTTTTAAATAAGTAACTAAAAAGCCATTGAATATAGTTTTGTGTGGTGTTCTAAAAAGGGAGTCTATGACTGTAAAATAATGTATGTAAGAGTGCAGTTGTTGAAAAAAACTTTTTGGTGTAGCCTGATTTGTCTCATTAAAATGAAAATAAAGAATTATTTGTTTTAATGAGTAACACCCTCAAAAAAAATAGAGTTCAGTGAACCTATTAGCGCTCTAAATGATTGTCGTCACATCAAGACAAAACCTGAGGGAGTGTTCTCTCCTTGTACTTGTCAGCTAATAGCAATGTTCCCTAAGTTCCATTACAACATCATACAGCGGGAACAAGGGCGATATAGAGCGGGAGATGGAAAGATATAGATGTTCCTGGTGACTCGTCACTGATCTGTTTGACCTACACGCTTGTAGAGTCCTCCCCGGGCTGCGAGCGGCACTTTATCGTGAATACCCTGTAATGGGAGGGTGGAGGGGATTCTTGGTGTTGCGCCTTGTCTCTCAGAGGGAACGTGGCCAACATTACGTAAGCACATAAGAGGCATCACTCCAGAGTGCCACAGTGCCCAATCTTCCAGCCGCAGCCTAACTAAACCTGAGAACCTTCAGCTGTCCACAGAAACATTCCACTATTTCAGACCTTTCAGTTCAGTTTCTCCACTTGTTTACCCAGAATACTTATACAGGGAATACTTTTCGGTGGGAAAATTTCAGCTATATTATTTTATTGTTAATCATCAAACAAGATCTGTAATTATGCTCTGTGCATATACTTACTACAACTACAACAACTACTCCTTACAAAGTAGTACAAACTTCATCTGGACTGGATAGAGTGGATGTCAATTTGTTTCTTTTAGCTATTTGTTGTGTTATCTCTCAAAAATGTGTCTTAAAAACAAAACACACACCACACAACAATATTAGCATTTATTAGCTCAACTTTAAACTTTTCTGCATATTGATTCATCATAATAAAGTGACCATTCCTACAAAATAGTACTTACCAGCATCACAACAGAATACCACAGAAGACTGGATCAGAAGACAATGGAGCCCAATGTGATTAACAGTGAATAGTGTGTGCAGATGATAACACACTGAATAGTGGAAATAAAATGACAAAATTAAGCTCTTTGTAGTATTGGGAGATCAAGAAGTCAAACTCATTTGTAGAAAATAAATGCTTGCAGTGGCTACAAATAGTGTGTGCGTGCGTGGGTGCGTGGGTGCGAGTGTGTGTGTGTGATCTGTATTCTCAGACAAAGCTTGGTCACACTGATGTTCCTCTCTCAGCACTCTGAATCAATATCTCACTGAAGTGTGAACTAGAAAGAAAACACATTTACAGTAGTCATGACCCCTGGCCCAAAAAAACCTTTTGAACTGGTAAGAAGAGTAACGATCACCTGAGAGATCTGCGTCACCTGTACAGCTATATTTATTTCCAAATTAAGCCAATAAGTAGTACTTGTTAGGTAAATTAAATTTGGTAATTAACAGACTCATATTCTGTAGATATAGTATATAATTTAAAAGTTACCTTAGGAATTATTGTAATTGTATTATAAACAAAACTGCAAAAAATAATAATTATACCCCATTATACCCAATCAAGCCCTGCACTGATGTTTACTTTTTAATCCTCTATGACCCGTTTCACATGATTATCTTTATTTGGTTAGCTTGTTTGCCTGAAAGAGGCATGATTAGGAGGGATACTGTTAAAACTTACTCAAGGCCAATTTACTTTAATTATAATAACACAAGATTTGTTTTGAAATATATTGTCCTTTTACTGCCCATCAAGAGACAAAAAGTAGACAAACTATAGCATTAAATATATTTGATCACATTAAAAAAATTACAAGGCTAAATTGTTTTAAATAATAGTTTACTATTTTTTCATTATACACACACACACACACACACACACATATATATATATATATATATATGTATATAAAATCATATAATGTTAGTAAACAGCATTATATATAAATAATAATATATATTCAATATACACAAAGTGCAGTGTCAAGCAATAGCACAGAAACACAAAATCTAACACATTTTTCTGTGATAACGAACTTGACATTTATAACTTTAGCTGTTAGTAATAATGCATATCTGAGATATAACTAGCTCAAAAAGACTACAAGAAGAGAATATTATGAAACTTGTCGAATGAAGGCTTGCAATCATAGAAATGAAAGCCTTTTATCAAAAACTCATAATCAAAAGTCATATCTTACATAACACACTCAAAAAGATATGGGTGCTTCATATGAAGAGCTAGTGCCCTAATTCACTAATTGCATGTGTAGTTGAAGGTCTCAGCCTAATTACATTTTTTTAATCAACGTTACAGTGAAATCATGTCATGGGCCAGGCACTAAGACAAAATTAATATGAAAATTTAGATAAAAGTTATTGAAGCCTGAACAGAGTGTCTTAATCATGATAATTAGCACTGAAAATAAAAAAAAACCCACTGTGGAGGAAATGTAATTTCTTCTTATACTAAGTTCTAAATGAGGATTAAAGAAATGAAAGTCTGCCAGGATGGTTCTCTAGAATTATTAACAAGACAAATTGATCAAAGACAGATGAAACTTCACATTCAGTTCCATCTGTCTTCGATCAATCACGCTCGTGCAAACAGTTCATAAAACATCTATTATACTGAGACTCTGCTGTGTTTTTCCATCTATTTTTGATCAATTTGTCTTGTTAATAATTCTAGAGAGACACTTTGGCAGACTTTAATTCCTATAATCCTCATTTAGAGCATAGCATAAAAAGAAATTACATTTCCTGCACAGTGTTTTAGCGTTTTTATTTTTAGCACTACGCAACATAATTAAGACACCATACCTCACAATGAATAAATAATTCAAACATCCCGTATGAATTGTACACATAGTCTAGAATTTCTTCTGCGTAAATCTGTCTTTCTCTCATTACCTCTGGTCATCTGCAAGTCAGATCTTTCTCCTCTCAAGGCCTTGGTCAGATCTCTTGGGGCCATCCTCTGATTGTAATGCACTGGTAGGATTAAAATTCCAGAGGCGAAATCCCGAGACAGAATGGATCTGTTTGAGCCCACAGCGTGCTCTATCTTGCTTGTACACAAAAAAACATAATCATACGATACATAATCGTATAATTTTACTTTGTATTATGATAGGTTACACTGCTGAATAAATAACCAAAGGCAGGCCTACAGTAGCATTCATAATACATAAATATTATACAAATATATAAACACATACCTGTGTTTGCCTTGGTTGATAATGTTTAACTCTTACAGTCTACAGCTCACGGTTTGTGGTCAGATTAAAGATGCAAGCTAAAGATTGACATAAAGTCCCAGTGTTAAATTTAGACAAATAGATTACATGTAAATGCACATACCATAAGCGTAAATAAGAGTAAATAAAACAGTCAAGAGGGAGAAAAACAAAGCACCAGCCATAATTAAATAATATCAATCATTCTGCTTTCTCTGAATTTAAACCTCTTGATGTATATCATGCAGCTCACAGGTTCATAACTGGTGATACTCATCACTGTGTTTTATATAGAAAGGTGAGGTGGCTTTTTCCCAGTGTATAAATAGATGTCCATGGGTACCTGTTTATTTATAAAGTCATTCTACATAAATTGCCTCCAAACAGTATATCACCTCTGTGTTACAGTGAAAGGTCAGTAAAGCCTATAATACCCAGTGCTGGACCTAATGCTCAATGTAGCTTGATGAAGTTTATCCTGACCTGGGGAGAGGTCTGTTCTCAGCGGTGGTTCTCAAAGTGGAGCCCGAGGACCCCCAGGGGTCTCTGAAGCGTAATCAGGGAGTCGGTGATTTTTTTTTAGTTTTATTACAGCAATGGAAATCACAACTCATTAGTATCAGTAATTATATTTATTACTGAATTCTTACAGTTACTAGCTTGCTTGGCTGGTCCCTTGAATTGAATACCTCAATAACTCAAAAAGATGTAGGCCTATAAATAATGTCATCTTGGGCCTGAAACAAAAAGCTCTATTGCTTCAATAAAGAGACAAAATATTACTGCATACATTTAAATAATGTTCATGAAATAAATCTGTGCTTAAGGGGTCTGTGGAATATATTTTACAGTTAAAGGTGTACCTGGGTACAAAATGTTTACTATTTAATTACAGACTTAGTGTGCTTGTACCTCTTTGTAAATGAAAGTGCTCTCCACGTGTTTCACTAGATTTAAATGAAATACCTGTGCAGGCATTTCCACACTCAGCTTATGCTACTCTCAAACAGGATTAGCCTGGAGTTTAAAAGTCCCCACCAACCGGGATCAGCATTACATGGCAGTGTATTTAAAAATACAACCAAACAGAAGTTTTTTCATATTTATTTCCATGTTTTAATCATAGTAATGATTTACTCCATGTTATGAGAGACAGCCATATAAGAAATGGCTACCCGGCTCAAAGTGCCCATGTGCACTGATCTGCTGCCATCTGCTGGTGATAAAGTGCACTACAGTTAACAACCAGAGATGCTGGCAGTGTGGGTCCTTTCCTGCAATTTCTTATCCAATTACACACACACACACACACACACACACACACACACACACACACACACACACACACACACACACACACACACACACACACACACACACACACACACACACACACACACACACACACACACACACACACACACACACACTGATCAGCCATAACATTAAAACCACCTGCCTAATATTGTGTAGGTCCCCCTTGTTCCATCAAAACAGCTCTGACCAGTCGAGGCAAGACCTCTGAAGGTGTGCTGTGGTATCTGGCACCAAGACATTAGCAGCAGATCCTTTATGTCCTGTAAGCTGCAAGGTGGGGCCTCCAAGGTGGGGCCTCCATACAGATGTTCGATTGGCTTGCGATTTGGGGAATTTGGAGGCCAGGTCAACACCTTGAGCTCTTTGTCATGTTCCTCAAACCATTCCTGAACAATTTTTACAGTGTGGCAGGGCACATTATCCTGCTGAAAGAGCCCACTGCCATTAGGCAATATTATTGCCATGAAGGGATGTACTTGTCTGCAACAATGTTTAGGTAGCTGGTACGTGTCAAATTATCCACATGAATGCCAGGACCCAAAGTTTCCCAGCAGAACATTGCCCAGAGCAACACACTGCCTCTGCCAGCTTGCCCCACACACACCCAGCTGTCCACATGAAGTAAAAGAAAACATGATTCATCAGACCAGGCCACCTTCTTCCGTTGCTCCATGGTCCAGTTCTGATGCTCATGTGCCCATTGTAGGCACTTTCGGTGGTGGACAGGGGTCAGCATGGGCACTCTGACCAGTCTCCAGCTACGCAGCCCCATACACAGCAAGCTGTGATGCACTGTGTGTTCTGACACCTTTCTATCATAGCCAGCTTTAACCTTTTCAGCAATTTGTGCTACAGTAGCTCTTCTGTAGGATCGGACCAGATGAGCTAGCCTTCACTCCCCACGCGCATCAGTGAGCCTTGGATGCCCATAACCCTGTTGCCAGTTCACTGGTTGTCCTTCCTTGGACCACTTTTGGTAGGTACTAACCACTGCATCCTGGGAACACTCCACACGACCTTTTGGAGATACTCTGACCCAGTCATCTAGCCAACACAGTTTGCCCCTTGTCAAAGTCGCTCAGATCCAAATGCTTGGACATTCTTCCTGCTTCCAACACATCAACTTCAAGAACTGACTGTTCACTTGCTGACTAATATATCCCACCCCTTGACAGGTGCCACTGTACTGAGATAATCAATGTTATTCACTTCACCTGTCAGTGGTTTTAGTGTTATGGCTGATCAGTGTGTATATCTACAGTGAGTTTACACACCCCTCTTAAAATGGCAGGTTTTTGTGATGTAAAAAATAAAACTAAGTTAAACCATGTCAGAACCTTTTTCACCTTTATTGAGAAATTGCAACATATAAAGAATTATTTTAGGGGTTTTTCCTATAAAAACTTCCAATACCCATTTTGCATAAGTGTGCACACCCTTTTATAATTGGGAATGTGGCAGTGTTCAGAAACAGCCAATCACATTCAAACTCATGTTAAATACTAATTTGTATACACCTGCCAACAATTAAAGTGACAGATTCACCCTAAATAAAGTACAGCTGTTCCTCTAGGATTTTCCTGACATCTTCTTGGTAACATCCAACTGGAAAAGCTGTAGGCCACAAAGAGCTTACAAAGTAGGTACAAGATCTCATTGTTGAAAAATCAGGACTTGAAAAAACATTTCCCAGGCATTGGATATACCATGGAACACTGTAAAGACAATAATCAACGTATGGAAAAAAATATGGCACAAGATTGACATCACGAAGAACAGGATGTCCCACTGAAATTGATGAGAAGACCAGGAGAAAACTGGTCAGGATGGCTTCCAAGAGGCCTACAGCAACATTAAAAGAACTGAATTTCACCTTTCAGCTTTCACCTTTTCACCTTTCAAATTTTCAGCTTTCACCTTTCATTACATGATCCGAAGCACATCTCCAAATCAACAATGGAATGGTTTCATCAAAACAAGATCAACATTTTGGAATATCCCAGCCAGCGTCCAGATCTAAATCCAATCAAAAATCTTTGTGGTGACCTGAAGAGGGCTGTGCACAGGAGATACCCTTACAATTTGACAGAGTTTTTTGCAAGGAAGAATGGCAAAATATTGCTAAGCCAAATTGATTAACTCTTATCCAAAGAAACTGAATGCTGTGATAAAATCTGAAGGTGCCTCAGCTAGGTATTAGTTTAGGGGTGTGCACACTTATGTAACCAGGTTATTGGTTTTTTCATTTTTTTTCCTCTAAAATGATTCTTATTGTCTTTCACTTTTCCAATTTCACAGTAAAGGTAGAAAAAGGTTCAGACATGATTTATCTTGGTTTCATTGTATATATAATTTTGTGTCAATAAAAGAAAAACTAACCTTGGATAAGAATCTTTTGTATCATCTGTAGTTTCACAGCATCAGATCCTCTCCGGAAATTGGATGTATGACAAATCTTGTTATTGCCAGTAAGTTAAGGAATATTGTTGATTTTAAGATCCAGCTAAAGTCTATCCAGAGGGCTGGCTTGTGGCAACACATGGGCCTCTTATGACATGCCAGTTTCTAAGCAGCTCAGGGACAAACAAACTAGGTTGATGTAAATCATTAGCCCAGCAGGTGATTACTTTTTAGGTGATGTGGGAACATAACATATGGTTCCAACAGCAGAGGAAAAGGCAACACCCTTTCTGATAAGATTAGTGGGCACAGTTTTATATAATGTTGGTTTTACTTTATCTTACATAATAATAATAATAATAATAATAATAATAATAATAATTGATAATTAATAATGTAGATTATTAAAAGTCATTATATT
The DNA here is from genome assembly GCF_027358585.1 of Pangasianodon hypophthalmus. NCBI lineage: Eukaryota > Metazoa > Chordata > Actinopteri > Siluriformes > Pangasiidae > Pangasianodon > Pangasianodon hypophthalmus. The sequence continues at coordinate 18,160,283 of NC_069712.1, forward strand.
CACACCATAAACTATTTAAAGAATCCCTGATAATTCTATATATTATCTCAGTTGGAATGATCTTAACTTTTAAAATTACCTTCAGCTGACAGATTATAACAAGCAATTGCCCGCCTACCTCTAAATTTATAACCAAATGTGATCATGGAAAAGCAAAGATTACTGACACTTTGTCAAAGAATTATGAGTTTATGATAACAAATGTGTAATAATTTTATTCAGTAGCATTATCCACATCAGTCTCATAGCCTGAGGTAAAAGTTTCACAGCATTGAAACCCGAGCCTCATCGTTGTCTCTTCACTCTACTGTTCGGTCTTCCACTGATGAATTCTTTGGCTACATTTCCTGTGTTTTCATTAGGGCACTCAATCATTTTAAAAGTCTGTCCACTGTTTTCTTTACAGAGGTGTAAGCACTCTATTCTGTTTGGATGATGCTATGACGGTGCAAGGAGCATTGCAGACAATTTGATTACAATCTGAGTTGACCAGGCTTATGTAACATTTCACTATAGCACCTTGATCAAAGCTCAAAATTCACTGCTTGAAGAAACCACAATAAACCAGCTAGGTTTTACTAGCTATGCTTACAACAATTTATTACCCAACATTATCTTTGCAGGAAGATACTTCTCTCTGTACTTAATAAAGATCAGGTACAACAGAAAGCTCAGAGCAGGTGTTCATAGGTGTGGCAGCTTGCGCCAATTCTTCACCTGGAGTTTTCCCACTTTCACATCTGATAACACTTACAAATATATAGGGAGCTGAGGAATACATCTCAGGTTGCTGTCATCATTAAAGTATGTATTTGTATATTTTAGATGTTGAACAGATATGGTTTTATTTGTATGCTGCTGAAGTTTGTTTTGTTTTATGATTGCAGATGTGGCTTTTGTGGATTGGAGGACTTATAAACTGCCTTGTAGGGGCTGTATATGGTAAGAACCAAACCAGTTTAATTGACTGTCAGTAAAGAACTGCCAGGCTGTTGCCAAATGAAAAATAGGATGTGTCTATAAATATTTTACAAAAGAGACATTAACTTTATGAACCTTTAAAACTGGTATTAATCTCCTGCATACTGAATCAGTGTCTTTAGTTTTCATTTGTATGAATTGATTGGCAGGTGCCGAGGTATGCTATGACAAGATTGGCTGCTTTTCTGATGAGAGTCCATGGAGTGGTACTATAGAAAGACCCATTGCACGCCTACCATGGAGTCCTGAGAAGATCAATGCCCGCTTTCTTCTTTTCACACGACAGAACCCTGATTTATACCAGGTAAGTCTAGACTTCTATGCGAATAAGAATTGTGCCCTTCTGTATTCTGTTCAAAGTCTAAGTTGGGGTTAATTGGTACACAATTATATTCTGTGCATAAGCACAAGTGTGTTGGGATGTCTAGAGCACAGTAACCATCCTTTCTGAGTTGAAGTGGGCGTGTTAATAATGCAGGGAAAACACTAATATGTGCAGGACAGGGGGTACTCCAGGACCAAGGTTGGGAACCTGTGGTCTAGAATATGAAGTTATCAATACATCATCACATCACTTCTAAATATCCTTTATGTTTGAATACTAAAGTGATGTAATTTTAATTAAGTATCTCCCAATACTTATATGATACCAACAGTGTATGATGAAAGAGTTTCATAATGTGAGGTAGCCTCCCTATAGGATTATTTAAGGAGTAGCAAAAGTATACCTCTTCTGAGATAATATAAAAATTTTGTTAATTGTTTTTTTTGTTTTTTTTCAGGAAATCAGTACAAATGCAGATGTCATTGCAGGGTCTAAATATGAATCAACCAGAAAGACCACTTTTATAATCCATGGATTTATCGACAAAGGAGATGAGAATTGGCTTATTGACATGTGTAAGGTAAAACCAAAGCAGTATCTTGTGTATTAAAGTTTGATATTTATTATTTTTATTTCAGTATATGCTCATAGGTACTTAAAGCATTGCTTTGTTTCTTTTATTTCAAGTCTATGCTTTCATCATCTTTATGTATAATATCTGTCTCTTAGCTTATTCTGAGCGTCGAGGATATAAACTGTATTTGTGTAGACTGGAAATCTGGATCAAGGACACTGTACACACAGGCGGCGAATAACATTCGAGTGGTCGGAGCTCAGATAGCTTATATGATTTCCATTTTTGCGGTAAGTTGGATCAAAATAACTTACGGGTGCCTTACATATGTCTCTGAACCCAAGAGAGACAGTGGTAGCTCAGTGGTTAAGACGTTGGACTTTTGATCAGAAGGTTGAGAGTTCAAAGCCAGCAATAGCAGCCTGCTATTGTTGGGCTCTTGAGCAAGGCCCTTACCCCTCAACTACTCAGTTACATAAATGAGATAATTGTATATCGCTCTGGATAAGAGTGTCTGGCAAATGCCATAAATGTGAAGAGTTGGGTTTTTTTGCAATACAGAAACAAGCATGATTCGTTATACAGTACAATAAATTTATAATGCCCTAAACCCTACAAGTGCTGTCCTTAGCTTGGCTTCTAACTGAACAACAGCACTCATCAGCAGCATGAACAAAAAAACCCCATAATTTCATATACACAAATTTCATTGTTCAGTGAGAGATGAATGATTGAATAGATTGTCTTTGAAACACATCTTTTTACTGTACTCTAATTCTTTTGAGTGGTTCTTCACAAATGCTAGATAATCAAGAACAAAAAAAGAAACAACAAAAAAAGAAACAACTCTATGATGATTTCACATGCATTATTATTATTATTATTATTATTTGCAATTTTATATTTGTATAAAATGTTTAGCATATTTGTTGACCTTTTTTTACCTTATTTTTCCAGAGTATTGTGTTCTGTGTACTTTTATTTATGCACTTATAGCATTCTGTCTTTTGTTATATATTGAACTTTAGCACTTTGATCAACCTCTGTTTTTTTTTAAATATCCCTTATAAATGTACTGACTTGACTGCAGGAAAGTTTCCAGCAGAGACCTGAAAGTGTGCATGTTATTGGGCACAGCCTGGGTGCACACACGGCTGCAGAAGCTGGTCGAAGGACACAGAGGCTGGGAAGAATTACGGGTATTATATGACCATTGAGCAGCACTGAAACATAAATATTAAGGAGAAATTATAAAAAATTAGCTCACTGTGAACAGTTTGTATCATATCTGCCAAATTTGTAAATACAGCCAAGAATAACGGTGAAGGGACAAGAACGTTGAGTAATGTGTCTTTCCAGTAGTCTCTTCAAATACTTTTGTCTTATGTTAAGGTTTGGACCCAGCTGAACCTTATTTCCAGGGCTGTCCTACTCTGGTAAGACTGGACCCCAGCGATGCCTTGTTTGTTGATGTCATTCACTCAGATGCGCTTCCCATGGTCCCTTACCTCGGTAAGATTTTGAACATATAATTATAAGATATGCTCATATAATTTACTTACTGCTTATAACAGATTTGTTTACAAGTCTGGTGCTAAGTTATGTTCATCTTTCCTTAATTGTTCTCTTTACATAACAGTTTGCATGTATGTATGTATGTATGTTTGTATGTATGTATGTATCTATCTATCTATCTATCTATCTTTTTTATGGCAGTTTTGAGCGGTCAAGCATCAGGGGTCTTTGTTAAAACTGTGCACTGATTATTATGTGATATACCAATGACTTACTACTTCATAACATTATAATCCTAAAGATCAGTACTTTATGTGGGTATTTCAAGTGACCAAGTTAATATACAGTATAGATATATGATGCAGTCTGCACTCATATTGCTAAATATTCCATTTTCTTTTAGGCTTTGGAATGTCTCAAGCTGTTGGACACCTTGACTTTTACCCAAATGGAGGAGAACACATGCCTGGTTGTGATAAGAATATAATCTCACAAATTGTGGACATTGATGGCATTTGGGAAGGTGAGGCACCATATTAATAATATTCCAGGCTAATAATATGCATTATGTGGGTATGCATCAACCTGATCTCATAATTAATTAATTATAATTATTTATGTAATTCTTATTAGTGAGGTTTTTTCTGCTCCTTTGTTAGGTACCCGTGACTTTGTTGCCTGCAATCACCTGAGAGCCTACAAGTACTATAGTGATAGCATCCTAAACCCTGCAGGCTTTTTAGGATACCCCTGTTCTGACCAGGCCATGTTTGAGTCTGTAAGTATGCAGTTTGAGCAAGATCAACAAAAGTAAGAATGCGACATTGTTAAGTAGAATTAGACATATGAATCATTCCTGATTTAAATAAGACTGACAAAATAATGACTTATTTGTAATAATGACTGTGTTTGTAAATCCCGGGGCTGCCAATGTTGAGCTTTTGAGCAAGGACCTTAAGTTGCTTAGCCATTGTATATGTTTCTATACTATTCTGCAACAGTTTTATGTCACTGAAAAGTGCTAACCTAGAGAACACCTATAAATATTGACTTTTATAATTTTGAGTTTGTTAAAGTGTTAGTGAAAAGGTGCAGACCCTGTCACCACACATGCCATTGATATGGTTGTGAACTGTTTCTATCTATTTAGAAGTTGATTTAGACAGAGTGTCAACTGATGGACTCTGTTTCCTCAGCTGTCCCTGCTAATAACACTTTATCCAAGGTTGAGATAAGCAAAACAGTCCAGCAGACACAGGACAGGACAGAGAACGTGTGACTGTATATCCTTTGGGACTGCTGGTGGTAAAGTGCAGCTACAAAGTTGCTTGTTCCCACACTATAAAGCAGTTCTGATTTACTGATAGGCAATCTAAGACACACGAAAGATGAGGGCGGGGAAAAAAAAAAAAACCCTTGAGGATTTTTTTTTTTTAAGCATTTTTTTTCAGTAGAATGGAGAAAAGTTTCCTGCTGAGGAGTGAAATCAGTTCTTAGTCAGTTTTTGTTTGTGTTTCACCTGGCAGACAGCTTTAAGAGATATTTTCTTGGCCACTAGGCTTTTTCAAAGCGTACTTTCTTCTTGAAGATGATTGATTTGTGCTTTTAGGGGAATGGTTTCCCATGTACTTCCAGTGGTTCATGTCCCTTCATGGGTCACCATGCTAACCAATTTAAAGTACCCACTGGAGTGAATAAGATGAAGTTCTACCTGAACACAGGAGATGCTCGGCCCTTCTCACGTACGTATTTGCACATGCCGCTCTCACTATACCGCTGCTTACATGTGAAACTAAATGCATGACTCTTAGCTAACCATTTTTTCCAGACTACCAACTGTAGTTTTTTGGGAGGTTTTTAGCCCACTGACAGGTCAATTTTTGCATTAGGTTTATGTTGCCTGTTTATTTTGAAATATCAAACCTAGCTAACTAGGTTTTTAAAAAATATGAGCTTATGAAACAGATCGGGCCTGCTAACCAGTTTTCACAAAAACAAATAAATCATATCGAAAAAAATATTTAAAAAAAATCAAAATATCAAAATCATATAAAAAAAAAAAAATAAATAAATAAATATTTCCCACCTTGCATCTTGCTCAGTATATATTGTAAATTTCATCATTCTTACTGTTAGAAGGTAGACAAGGAGAACTAGTGTCAAGAGTACTTTTAAACCATCATTTAAAATGCAACTAATAAAATTAAAACTAGTTTGCAAAATGCAAATAATATTTTCATTTACTTTGCTATAAAAGCACTCTATAATGGATGTAACCAGTAATTCCTGTAGGATTGCATTTCAAGAACATTACTTGACATATGTCTGTTGACAATAAAATTCTTTTTCCTTTTAGGTTATCGCTATAAGGTGACAGTCACTATTGATGGCTCTCGAACCAACCTAGGGTACTTCAAAGTGGCTTTATATGGTGTTAATGGAAATACACGCCAGTACCAGATTCATGAGTATGCATCATACACCCTGTAACATGTTCCATTGTGTATATGTAAAACAGATTAGAACAGTTACAGAACTAACACTGCCATATAAACCACAGTTTTCAATCTTTGAGATCATTTTGAGAAATAACAGGTCAAGACAACTCTGACTTATTTGTTTCAGCGGCATTCTGTCACCGGGTAATACCTATGTGCTCCTCATTGACGTTGAAAAGGAAGTTGATGAATTGACTTATGTAAAGTTTATATGGAACAACAGTGTAATAAACCCTTTGCTGCCCACGTTTGGTGCCACTCAAATAACAGTGCAGAGAGGACGGGACGGGAAAATGTGAGTCGTTTTCTATCTTTCTATCTGGTTAGCCAACACAGGAGAGGGGTTTACAGTAAAGCATTGGCATGAACTAATAGTAACTGATGATACCTGCTGGACATGATGTATGGTTAGAAATGAGCAGAGGTGCTCAAGCACAATAAAAGCCCAGCACAATAATAGTAACAAAGGAAATTTTTACAGCACTCTGTAAAACCCTGTAATCTCAAATCCAGCAGATTATAGAATTAGGTAAGTGAGTTCTGAGGACATTTAAAGGCAGTACAGAACCCTCATATCTGTGTTTCTCTGTGACAGGTTCAAGTTCTGTGGAAAGGAATGGGTGCGAGAGAACGTCCTACAGACTCTGTCTCCCTGCTAGTGATGTAAATTCAGATACTCACAATTTTAAGGTTCAGCATCACAATAAAGCATCTACCTTATTATGGCCTTGTGTTCCTTTTTTAAGTTCATTTCAATTAAGTAGGACTTTATACACAAATATTGGGAGTAGCATGGTGGTGCAGTGGGTAGCATTGCTACCTCACACTTCCCCAGTTCAGTCCTGAGTTCAGGTTACTGTCTGTAACCTAGGTTTGCTCCAGGTTCTCCAGTATCCTCCCATCTCCCAAAGGTGCAGGTGAGTGGATTGGTGACTCCATATTGCCTATAGGTGTATTTGAGAGTGTGAATATCTGTGCCTGGTGCCTTGCGATGGGCTTATGTCACATTCCACTATTTACCTAGTTAACTTCTTATAAAATCCCATCTCACTCTTTCTACACCAGTGACATAGTTCTGATACCCACAATGTCCCCATCTACTCCCTACTATTCATCAACTCCTACCCAAGAGCGGAAGCTGCCTAAGACTCCAGCCCAATTTCTCAGCATTCTGAGTGTCCACACTTTTTTTTTTTAAACAGTTCCATAATTACTCTTCATGTCCTTTAGTTGAGGATGTGGTCTGCACTCACAAATACAATATTGTACTTTAAATGGTGTACAGATTCAGCCCCAGAAGATAAATTAATGCTAATAAATGTGGTTTCTGTTCTATATACATACATACATACGTACAGATATATAAAACCACTGACAGGTGAAGTAAATATCATTGATTACAATGGCACCTGTCAAGGGGTGGGATATATCAGGCAGCAGGTGAACAATCAGTTCTTGAAGTTAAAAAAATGGGCAAGTGTAAGGATCAGAGCAACTTTGACAAGGGCCAAATTGTGATGGCTAGACGACTGGGTCAGAGCATCTTTAAAACGGCAGGCCTTGTGGTGTGTTCCCATAATGCAGTGGTTAGTACCCAACAAAAGTGGTCCAAGGAAGGACAACCAGTGAACCAGTGACAGGGTCATGGCGCCCAAGCACGTGGGGAGCAAAAGATAACCTGTCTGGTCTGATCCCACAGAAGAGCTACTGTAGCACAAATTGCTGAAAAGGTTAATGCTGGCTATGATTGAAAGGTGTCGGAACACACAGTGCATCACAGCATGCTGCATATGGGGCTGTGTAGCCACACGTTGCTCAGAGTGCCAAAGCTGACCCCTATCCACGGCTGAAAGCACCTATAATGGGCACGTGAGCATCAGAACTGGACCATGGAGCAATAGAAAAAGGTGGCCTTGTCTGATAAATCACATTTTCTTTCACATCATGTGGACAGCTTTACCTGGGGAAGAGATGGCACCAGGATGCACTATTTGAAGAAGGCAAGCCGGCAGAGGATGTGTGATTCTGGGCAATGTTCTGCTGGGAAACCTTGGGTTCTTACATTCATATGGATGTTACTTTGACATGTACCACCTACCTAAACATTGTTGCAGACCAAGTATACCCCTTCATGGCAACAATATTCCCTAATGGCAGTAACCTCTTTTAGCAGGATAATGCGCCCTGCCACACTGCAAAAATTGCTCTGGAAAGGTTTGAGGAACATGACAAAGAGTTCAAGGTGTTGACTTGGCCTCCAAATTGCCCAGATAAATGGATTTAATCCATCAAGTCTGATAGATGGATTTAATGTTGTGGCTGATAATAGGAAAAATAGGAAAAATAAGAAAGTTAATAATAAGTGTGCAGCACACCCTTTTATAATTGGGCATGTGGCTGTGTTCAGAATGAACCAATCACATTCATACAGCTGTCAACAATTAAATTATTCTGATTAACCCCAAATAAAGACCAGCTGTTTCTGTAGGATTTTCTTTACCTCTTCTTGGTTTCATCTGACTGCTGACGCCATGGCCCGCAAAGAGCTTACAAAGCCTGTACAGGGTCCCACTGCGGAAAGATATCATTCAGTAGAGGGGTATAAAAGAAAATCCAAAACATCAGATGTACTACAGAACACCATGAAGGCCATCAACAAGTGGAGAAAATGGGGCACCACAGTGACATTAACAAGAAGAACAGGACATCCCTCCAAAATTTACAAAACAATAAGACAAAACCTAACAGGAAGGCTGCCAAGTGTCCAACGGCAACATTAAAGGAGCTGCAGGAATATCTGGCAAGTACTGATTACTCTCTGCATGTGAAACAATCTCTTGTATTCTTTACATGTCTGGGCTATGGGGTAGGGTGGCTAGACGGAAGCCCTTTCTCACAAAAAACATACAAGCCCAACTAAATCTCCCCAAACCATGTGGCAAAATGTGTTACGGTCTGATGAGATCAATTCCAAAAGGCATAATAATTCCATAAGGTATGTTTGTCACCAAAAATTGCACATCACCAAAAGAACACCATACCCAAAGTGAAGCATGGTGGTGGCAGCATCATGCTTTAGGGCTGCTTTTCTTCAGCCAGAAGTGGGGCTTTTATCACGGTGGAGGAAATCGTGAATAGCTACAAATACCAGTCGATTTTAGTGCAAAACATTCAGGTGTCTGCTAGTAAGCTAAAGATGAAAAGGAATTTCACCTTTCAATATGACAGTGACCCAAAGCACACATCCAAATCAACAAAAGAATGGCTTAACCAAAAGAAGATCAATATTTTTGAATGGCCTAGCCAGAGCTCAGACCTGAATCCAACTAAATTCTGTGAGGTGACCTGAAGCCTGCTGTGCATAGGAGATACCCTTACAATTTGATGGATCTAGAATGTTTTTGCAAGAAAGAGTGCTTATTGTAAAATTTTTATTTTTTTTATTTCCCTAAAAAGTTTCTGATTGTTTTTAACTTTATTTGTATACTTTGCAATTGCACATTAAAGGTGGGAAAAGAGCTGGTGTGATCTTAGGTGTCATTCTTTTACTTCACAAAAATCTGCCATTTGTGTAGACATTTTATTTCCACTGTATATTGTATCTTTTGAACTTTTTAGAACATTTTTTAAAACAAATATTTACATTTTGTGTACTGCACTGTATTCCATGCCTTGTAAGATTTGTAGCCCCACTCCTATACTAGGTTATCAGGTTATTTATGTCCTGCCAGTCTTGTGTATGCTATACACTGTGTACTGCACACTGTATATGGCTATGATAACAATAAAGATCAACTTGACTTGACTTTAACAGTGGAGAATGAAAGAAGCACTATACCATAGTGTGCAGTATACCAGGCTTTAAAAGAACACTGCCCTGGACTACATGAGTAGAGTAACATTTACAAAAGCTGTTTTTTTTCAGGATTTTTAATGTATTTTTAAAATTATATTATGGGTTTGTATTTTTGCTTTTCAGTTAAGCAACATTGCACAAGCACGAGTGCCGTTGTACTGCATGTCAGCAAGGCTGTGTTCACAGCTGATTGCGAGTGTGATTTTGCAGACACAACATTGATAAATATTTTGGTTATTTTTGCTCCGTCAACAAAAATAGTTCTCAAAGAAGCCATAGCTGGAGACTGACTGACAACTCATAGTAAGTGTAGTAACGGTTTCAGTGTAATGAACTACTGCTAGAATTTAGTGGATCATTGTATAAAAAAAAGCTTATTGAATATATAAATATAAAGAAATTTAATAGAAAAATTAAAGACAGTTGGATCATTCTTCAACTGGGGTGGCAAATGAGAGGCAGAATTTGTAAAAATGCTTGTTTTTTTTAATAAAATATATTGCTATGCATTTAAAATTAGTTTAATATGCTATATCCATTAAAATAGAAGCTTAAGAACATTTTGATTTTTAAATAATTTTAATCAAACATTGGTGACACAACCACTTATGTCTATGGTGTTACCAATATTTGAAGTAAAATTTTGGTTTGTTCTAAAATGAGCAGGGATATGCAACTTTAGGTAATAATAAATAAATAAATAAATAACTTTATGGATTCAGTTTCACTGATCATTTAAATTTCAGTTTTTAAAAGAAATGTTTAATTGTTCATCTTGGCCCCTATTTCTGCCAAAGGAGAATAGTTTATTTTTTAAAATTTCAATATACATCACAAAAAGACAGGAAAAATGGTTGTTGTACCTTTATAGTCTTTATTCTAAAAGATTAAAACCACTTTACAGTCTAAAAACATTAAATTATAAGATTAAATGGCTCTGAAGGAAAGAAATTTCAGATACATTTTGAAGCAATAATATAGACGTAATATAACACCACAGACTTCATATTGCATAAAAGGTTTAACAATTAAAAGTTTATTGAACAAAATAATGAAATTCATCATGAGTAGGATTACAAGAAGCATCTACTCTGATAAAACAACATTTAGAGAAAAACTGTATTAAAAAATTAAATTAAAACAACTTGCAACCGGTTTCTCACTCCTTAACAAAAAATTGTCTGCACAATGGATTGTGATGCAATCACAGTGTGTGATCTGTTTCACTAGAGAATAAAAAACATTCAGAACATCTTCAGTGAATAAAACATATATCCACAAACTTATTTAACACAAAACATTCAAAACAGCTCAAGGGCTGGGCCTATTTATTGCAGTGTGCCTAGAGGTGTTTTGGTTATGATCAGTATCACCATTTTTTTGTTTTAGATTTAGTGTTTTTGAAAGTATTTCCAAAATGTCATGCTTGATCTGTACAGACCTTTTGTTGACAGGTAGTGACAAAACAAATCACCTGATCATCATTGTACCAATGAATGTCATCTCTGGGGATTGGCCAAAAAAACTTGTTTATGTCGTTCCTGTGCATACATTTGATATTGATGTTGTGGTTCTCCACTTCCTGAATAATACCAGGGTATTATGTAATTAAGAACACACCACTGTCCAAAGTTTTCACTGTCTATGACTTCTGGACGAAGTGAACAAGCTAATGACGATTGCTCAGTTGTTGCAAGATTTTCCATTGGTGTGTCTGGTGGCGTCAAGGTGCCCTGTTGTGACTCTCTGCTCTTTCTTGCCCTGCATTCTGCCTTATATATTCTCCAGTTCTTCCTTGCTGCTCTCTTTTCCCTCTCTGAGAGATCTCCTACTCTCAGTCTTTTTGCACTGAATGTCTTTTAAAAAGGTCTGCTTTTTCTTTTGAAGGTACTCTGCTCTTCTAACTGGGTCTGCATCTCTGCGCTGTCTATAAAGACGCTGCTTTTCAGCAGCAGTTAATCTTGCCATACCTGACATGAGAGATACAATTATATGATTATGAATGTCCTATGAGTTTTATAAAAAATACAACATTTCTGTATATTGTCTGTGGAGTTACTATAGAGTCTGTGGTGTTACCAGCAAAGACAGTAACACCACAGACAAATTACCCTAAATCCAGACTTTTCTAAAATGGAGGCTGCCATCACGATGATTTAAAGATCAGGGGACATTTTGGAAATATTAATAAGTATGTATTTATCAAATTTTTGATTAAAATATGTCAGATCTGCAAGTTATCAACATAACACCACAGACACTAATAAAGTGCGACACATGAAATTGTCAGAAATTTAGCTAACTTTAAGAAAATTAATAAGAAAGAATGTACTCACCATGCAGCCCTCAGATAAACCAGCACCTGCAATGACCTTTCCACACAGGAAGTAGTCCAAATAGATTTCCCCCTTTTCTTAAAGGGGCGACATCCATTGTTGTAACACCACAGACATGAATTTGGGGGACACAACTTTTGTCTTAGATATAACAAAATATGTATTTTTTAAAACAATTTAATAAAAGTGTACATGTTAAATAAAATCTATATTCACAATATAACCACTTTATTTGTGTTAAAAATGTTATACTGTTGCAATTACATTCCATGATATCTCTCTGAGGTATGGCGGGAACATGCATATTTTGTTATAAATGCAATCTCTCAAACTCAATTAAATATGTATTTTAAAACAAAAATGTAACTATTAACACTGCACAAATTACCCTACAGAATACAAACATGTAAACATTTTATGTTTTATTGGTATTTAAAGTCTATTTCAACTGTTGTAAAGTAGAGGGACACCACTTGCCACCACAAATGAAGAATGACCCAGTTATAAAATAAGAAACAGTGGACTTAAAAACAGGATATAAGAAATTCACTTAAGCCTACACTGAAGTCTCTTCACACTGCAGCACAGGAGGTGGCGGTATGAAGCTAGAAAGTCGGTTTGCGACCCGCCATAAAACCCAAAGAAGAAGAAGGAAAACGCCTAGCGTGTTGCTATTTTCAACTCCAATGGACAGAAGCGGTAAGTTGTGTTCGCGTTGTCCCACTAGGCTTTCCGTACTTCCGGCCACGGCCACGGTCACGTGGTGCAAACAAATCGTTTTGCCGCGAAAAGTTGCTCTTGTGCGCTTGCTGTACGTGTACTAATCCGAGGAGGCTTTTTTAGCAAGAAAATATAACAGCACAGTAGCTAACTTATTTATTTGCTTGTTCTTTACTAGATAAAATTGCTAAAGAGCTGCTTAATAATGTTTTGCGAAAAGGCAGTGGAACTTGTAAGAGAACTGCACCGGATGAGTGATGGCCAGTTGCCTGCTTTTAATGTATGTATCTCAGTGTCAGGTCATAGAAGAACTCACTTTTATTATTTACCCTTTAGCTTCCCAACATCACCACTGTCTTAGCTGGCAGGACTGATCACATGTTAACTGTTAACTCAATACTGACTAATCAGCTACTAATACAGCTACAGCTAGCTTATGCAGTCTGTTTTACTTTATTTTATCTTTTAAGTTTTGCCTTAGCATATTACATTTCAACATCTAATTTCAAACATTGTGCAGCTCTAGTTTAACACTCAGCATCCTGGAATGTGACTAGTGTTGCCATCTCTTTTCAGGGGAAAGTAGCTACTGCACGTTCAAAAAGGTCACCTGGTGACGTCATAGACTAATTTACATATTAATTAATTGTCATGATCACTGGAAAGCATGTTACATGAGGAAGGAGAATTTTTAGAGTAGACTAGTACAGAATAGAGTTTTATTTGAAAGAAAATAATAGATTATAACTTATGTATAGAAAGAAGCCTTTGGTTATGGCACCAAAAACTATTTAGGTATTTACAAAATTGAGTCAAACCTTTTTTCTTCCACTATATTTACAAAATACTATAAGCAGCAGCAGCAGCAGTAGTAAGGCTCCGCACTGGCGCAACAGAAAAGAGTTCACCGTGTTGTCAAATCCTGATGATTTCACAGCCATCCTTGGCCAGGAGTCCAAGAGAGTAAAATTGGCCACGTTCTCAGGAATGGAGGAGTAGCATACTCCTTCTCCCCTATCAATCACAGTGACACTAGTCAATTATGAGTGTCTGTAAACTCAAACATTTGTGGGACAAACCAGGTTAATCACTGACTGGTCATTGGGAACAATGATGATCAGTTATTGGTTGTAGGGGAAAAATGATGATCAGTTATTGGTTGTTGGGAACATAGGTTCTTACAAGTGCAACTCAGTCAGGCTTTACACTCTGGTGGCAAGTTGAGCAAACCTGCACTCTTAACTCATGTAACCAGCTCTGATATGCAGCTTGTCTCAGTGCGCAGTTAATCAACTCAAGGGTTGTGTCTCAACAGGAGGATGGCATTCGACAAGTGCTTGAAGAAATGAAAGCTTTATATGAGCAAAACCAAAGTGATGTGTAAGATTTTACACATATTCTCATATTATAGCACCTATACTTATCTCTCCAACATTATCTAGGGTAGCACCACAGTCTTGCGTCTGAAATTGCTTCTGTTTTGAATTTTTTATTTTTTTTGAAAGGAATGAAGCCAAGACTGAGGGCAAAACTGAACTAATACCAACCGTCAAGTTTCGTCACTGCTGCTTGTTGAGGAACCAGCGCTGTATTGCAGCCTACCTGTAAGTCATTTACCTTAACATCCTGTATCTCCATGATTCATGATTTCCTCTTACTCATATCTCCTGTTTCTGCAGTTATGACCGGCTCCTGCGAATCCGTGCTCTCAGATGGGAATATGGAAGTGTGTTGCCCACAACAATTCGGTTCCACATGTGTGCAGAGGAGGTGTGATTGATTTTTAATACTAGTAATAACAGGGGTGTATCCCAATAATTTAATCAGTGCCTCCTCAACTCATTGATCCTACATCCTTTAACTCACAAGTTCCCAACCCTGGTCCTGGAGTACCCCCTGCCCCACACAAATGAATGTTTTCTCTGCTCCCAACACACCTGATCCAATTAATCAGCTAATTAACATAAAGAGCAAGGAAAACACTAAAACATGCTGGACAGGGAATACTCCAGGACCTGTGTGTTAACTCATTAACTGAAAATTGATCTAAGGATGTATCATTTCTTCAAATGTGACCAGAGGACTCAAGAAAGAGGAGAGAGGAGGCTTCCTGAGTGATGATACGCAGATGCTTCCTACATAGAAGTGTAACGCTACAGTATACAGTGTTTGCCTTATTGTCTGAAGATTGTGAGTTTGAATCCCAATGATGCCATAGCCTTCATTGCTGTCTGGGTGGGAGGGATGGCATCTCTCCCTCCTGTCAATCACAGCAACACTAACCTATGGCGTGTGTCTGTGAGCTCAGGTATGCAGAAGAGGGTAGATAGTGTTTTCGTCAGAGTGCATTACACTGTCCTATGACAATGCATAAGCAGCAGTTTGAAAACATGCAGTTGGCTGGCTTCATGTGTCTCAGAGGAAGCGTGTTCATCCTCGCTGGTTGGTAGCTGTTGTATAATAGGAGAGTGATGGCTGGTGGTTGGGAACTGGCCAAGACCAAATTAGGAAGAAATGGGGGGAAATACCAAAAAAAAAAGAAGAAGAAGAATATACTAAAGAGTCCTATACTGGAAAAAAAAATACTTAATTATACTAAAATGAATACTAAATTTATAATATTAAATAAAAACAAGGGTTATAAATGAAAAATCTTGGCTCTCAGATTTGCTTGTATAATAAATATACAATAAATAATAAATAATAAAATATGCTCAGGTGAGTTGAGTGGTGTAAAGGCTAGAACATCAACTTAAAATCAACACTGATTTAGACATAGGATGTACAATAATCTTCTGAATGAGATTAAGTTAGTAATCCCACTGTGTATGTTCAGGTCCATTATGACCAGTGACAGGCAATACAGTTGTGCAACAAGTCATCAATAAATGACATCATTTTAAAGTGACACTTTAGTGAGCAGGGATGTCTCATCTGGCAAATATGTTTACTGGTGATTCCTTATCATCACCCCATCGTTGCATTTCTTCCTCACATCCTGAGAGGGAGGAGTAAAAATATAAGGTAGAGATACAAGGAAAAGAGACAGGGAGGCACAATTAAAGCAATGAGGAGCACCCCGGGGTTGTTCCTAACTTTCCTGTTTTGAATTACTTTTTCAATCATCTGTTTAGTTGGAGTGGTTTAATCAGTATAAGAAGTCACTGGCCACATATATGAGGTCACTTGGAGGTGAGGAGGGTTTGGACATAACACAAGACATGAAACCCCCGAAGAGCCTGTATATTGAGGTGAGTTGTGAGCCGTGGCTGCAATAAATCGTCCTCTAATGTAAATGTTTCAGATCTTGTCTTAAGAATTAATTACTGCACACTGCTAGTGTTGTTCCTCCTTTCTCTTCTTCACTGTCTCCTTTCAGGTGCGATGCCTGAAAGATCATGGGGAGTTTGAAATCGATGATGGAACAGTTATTCTCTTGAAGAAGAATAGCCAGGTATAAAGACTGATATTACTACATGTTAGTTCATATATCTTTAAAGTCAGATTACGTGTTGCCCATTGCATTTACACAGAGCTCTTTTGTCTTCTCAGCATTTTCTGCCCCGATGGAAGTGTGAGCAGCTGATTCGGCAGGGAGTACTGGAACACGTCATTTCTTAACATGTGACGTCCTCTCGAGCTGGTTTTGATAGTTACTCAGTAAAAATTACCGTGTGTGTCAGTTAATTGTATGTATATCTGTAGTTCAAAGAATTTCTCAAATCAGTGTGCAGGTGTTTTGATGTAAAATTTACTGTCAAAATGTACACAGTGATTCATGTGTATGATATCTCGATCACACTGCTGCCATGTCTTAAGCAGGTCCATTTTTCTTTTTTAAATAAATGCAGTGAAGGTCATACAATTACATTTTAGAAGAATTAATAAAATTACAGCTGTCAACACAATTTATGAACATCACAGTGGATTGTACAGTAGTGCATCATGATTGTGCCAGTTTGAAGACAGCCTGTGTATCAAAATTGTACATGTGAAGAATACTGTGCTTTGAGTTGATACTTCTAAATAGTCAAACACCTTTCAAACATTTTTCTGTATTTATAATGAATATTTACCATATACAGTCCATAAATGTTTAAATTACCAACGAATAAACAAAAGGAATTTCCCATTTGCAAGATGCCATTATATTTGGCCCTTTACATTTCAAACTTCCGCTTAATATTTTACTCAGACATGATTGTCTCAGAAGAGACATAATAAAATTGCTGTGGCCTTTAACAAAATTGTCATATTACAAACAAACTGGTATAACACCATTTTTAGCAAAATATCCTGTCAATATTATGCTTGTGGTGTTAGTTTTAAGTCCGGTGCTTGAATCACCAATGATTGTGCTTTAAAGTGTCACACTGAGGGGTTTCACTGTCTTACTGTGAACATGTTTCCCTTTATAGACAATAGAGGAGTTTAAGTCTATAAAAAAAAAAAAAAACTTAGGTAGTTCACATTTCATTACTGTTAAAGGACATTTGTGGCTGACGCATTCTAGGCAGAAAGAGAGGCAGGAGCAATTTTACGCAGGAGTTTGTTGAGAGCGGACACCTTCTCCTCCAAAAGGAATGACTTCTTCTCTGCACTTTTCTGCCGCTGCTCAGTTATCTGCAGAGCCTTCATGAGCTCAGCATTCTCTACGTAGAGATCCTTTAGCAGCAAATCTGACTTAACATTCTTAGACAGCTAATAAGAAGAAATGTTGGACAGAGCGTCAGACAATTTCCCCACCATAGCCATGATGTAAGAATGACACACAGTATACATGGTGCTAACATTATGGACCCACCTGCTCCTTCAGCTGGTTAACCTTCTCCTGCAGCATCAGTCGTACCGCCTTTAGCTTGGCTTCCACGTCATCCATCCGCTCCTGCATGTTCTCCATCACTTTCTCATACTGCTCCTGTTTATATACAAAAGTCTGAAGTGATAATTGCTAATGTTTATAGTTTTCCGATCGATTATCACATCTCAGAGCTCAAGAATCATCTTTTGTAGGTGGAACCTGTGAGAACATCTTGCCAATAATTTATTTACTTGGGAAAAGAATAGTAAATTTATAGTACATTAATAGTATATATAGTACATTAACCGTGTTACTAAACATATGCAGTTTCATTTTTATTCTATACTATATTCATGTTACTTATTCATTTAACTTCAGAGTACATACTCACACAATGTTCTGCTGAGTTGCACCACCATAATCATCCCAAATGTCTGAACGTTACTAGCCAGTTTAAAAAGCAATATAATGAAAATAAAATGACATTTTGTAATTCCATCATAGCAATATAAAAATAAATCTGACTTAGAAGGGTACAGTCATAATAACTAGAGATATAAGTTACAATATTTATCCACAGTAAATAAGCTTAATTTTGTTTTAATAGTCTGTTTAGTAAGTAAATGAACCAAGATGTACAGCCATCCAAAAGTGCTAGTACTGGAGCTGTGTACTTAATGAGTTAAGATTACAAATGCGAAGTAAAGAAGCTAGTTTACTACTTCTGGTTATTTATGGCCACTATGTCTGAAAGAAAAGACACTTAATCACTTAATTTTTTAATTCACAGCAAATATATCTGACTGCAAAAAGGAACTTCAGTGCCTTAAGACATTTGAAGAAACACATATCCACCACAAAGGTTCTGGTGTATGGGTGGGTGAGGTGTATGTGTGTGTGAATGTGTATTAGATGTACCTGTTGAAGGTTCACTTGAGTCCTGGCCTGCTGGGCCTGAGAGTGGAGCTGCACCTCCAGCTGCTGTGTTTTACTCTGCTCCTCAGCCAGTTTAGTTTGTAGGTTAGAAAGCCACTCCTGGGTATTGAGGCCAATCTGTTCCTGTAACTGCTGCACCTCACGAACATGCTGTGCCTGGCTCAGCGATAGAGCAGTGTTTGCCCTCAAAGCCTATGAAAGAAAAAAGAAAAAAGAAAAGATTCAAACTTTTTTTTTTTTTTTTTTTTTTTTAAATTTCAAGAGTGTTTTATTTAAGGCCTGTCCCATCAAAGTTTTATTATTAATCAGTCTTGCATCAACCTTACCAATCTTGCATCATTATATACACACAATATATTATATTAAAATGCTAATTTATATGGTGCAGGTATAAAGAGTATATTGATCAGTGATGGCCAGTGTCAGGTTTTACTGTAAAAAAAAAAAAAAAAAAACTCTTTTTTTGGGGGGCTGATTAAACACTAGAGATTTGTTGACACTTATGGGGATGACAGAAGATAACAGGGATAATTAGTCAATGATGATATGAAGGAAAAAAGCAAAGAAAAAAAAAGTGATTAGTGGAATGGTAAGGTTGTAAGATTATATATTAATTTTTTTAACTCTTTCAATCAACATTATCTACATTATCTATTTTTGTCCTTTTAAATGATGCATCATAGAAACTCTTCTTGTCTGACCTGTTTGTTGAAAAATATGGACTTACCAATAAGTTTTGCAATTCATCAAGGACTTCCTTACCTGCTCTTCTGCCTTCTGCTTGGTGGTCTCCAGTTCTGCCTGTTTGTTTCTTAAGGTGAGGCTTTCATGCTTTAACCTCTGAAGTTCTAACTCCTGAGCATGCAGCTTAGACTCAGAATCTTTCAACTACAAAGAAATGAAACACACCCATATTACATGGCCTTCATGGTACGTACATTCAGTTAAAACCAGCATCTCATGTTGCCTTTATTTAAGAATTAGCCTCAATTACCCAAAAAAGAATCTGGCAGCTTCCTGAACATATCGTGCCTTTATATTTCAGTTTTGAAAATATCCCAAAATATATAGACCATTATCTTGAGACAATTTGTGTGAGCTCAGCTACATTCACATCTCAGGTGAAGTTGACCAACCTTGTCAAGAAGCTCTTGACACTGTGCTTGCACACTCCTCAGTTTTTCCTCTAGAGCACTAGCTGCTGTCTCTTCCTGCATCCTGTGAACGAGCTGCATGTGTTCCTTCTCCTTAACAAATTCATGCATCCTGGTTTCAAGCTCCAGAACCTGTGAAACAAAAGCAGGAGAATTTCATGAAAAGCACAGGAATGGTTCTTGTTGCAGATAACACAACACCAAACAAGCTATAATTTTAAGCACTGTTCCCCCCACATTCCCCACCTTGTTTTGAGATTCCTTCAACAGCATGTGTTGTGTGGACATCTCCTTCATGTGAACCTCCTTTTCCTTGCACATTGAATAAATCTGAGAATGAAGCTGTGCTGACTGGTCTTCAAGAGTGTTAATACACTCCTGAAGTTTTTCAAGCTGGTACAGGAAGATGGTTTGTTTTAGTACAAAAATCATGGATGACAATTTTGAAAGCAAAAACTATTTATTGATGAGGCTTCCCACCTTTTTGTTTTGTTCTTCTGCTTCTTTCATCAAGCTCTCCTTGTCCTGCTGAAGCGATTGGTTTTTCAGGGTTAAGCTCGTCAGGACAGACTCAACTTCTGTTAAGTGGTGAAGCTATCAAGCAAAATGTATAAAGGGCAAATGTTACAATTATAGCTGACATTTGTTTGTGCTTGTTTATCTGCAGAAATCGTTTGAATTAAGACTTCTTCCATACAGTAACAAAAAACAGGAAAATAAAATACAAAATATAATTCACGTTTAGTCCAGTTAATGAAAAATACCTTGTCTCTGGCTTCGTTTAGCTCTCTCACTAGGAGGTTCTTTTCATCCTGCCTGCTAGCTTGTAGCTGTAGCTTCTCTTTCTCTAGACTTCCATTTGTCTCTTGGAGCTGTTTAATGAAGGTTGTCATCTCTTCTTGTTCTTGACACACCTGGGAAAGCCTTTCAGTCAACATCTGCACTGTGCCTTGGTCAGACTGGAGTCGAGAATTTAACTCAGCGTTCTCGTTGCTAAGCTGCAAGTTTCGAGCACTTAACTCCAACGCCTCTTCTCGAACCTTAGAGTTCTGTTTTTAAAAGGGAGCACAGCTGAATGATGACCAGGGATTTCACAGAAATAATGTGTGTTTATCTAAGAAACTTAATTAAGGAAAAGGTCTTGCCTCTTTGTGTAACCTCTCCTCTTCTTCCTGAATTTTTATATGCTCTCTTTCCATCTCCTCGAGTTTCCTCCTGGAATGACAGTTCAATATTAAAAACACAATAAGGTCCATATCTTCATGTAGCTGCAACAATTTAACCATCTGATGCAAAACGTGATAAGAACATTATCCAAAAGGCAATTTCCATTCAAATGAAAGCGTAGACATCCACAAAAACGTACACAAGGGCTGAAAGTGGAATGCACAGTGAGAAAGGAAACAGTGAAGGAAATTTGGATATTTATGCTCCATATTTATTTAAATACCTGTGCTAAATAGAATGGAGAAGCAGGTAATTTAATCATCTGCTTTGTACCTATGCTCCAGTTCTCCTTAAAATGGGTCTATTATGTTTCCATAATGTATTTATTACACGTGTTACACTACAGTAGATTAGGCTGAAAAAACACCATTTAACAGAAGTTAAAACCAAGTGATTGGGAAGGAAGATGAAAATATGTAACATTGTAAATAAAGGGTTAGTTACATTATATACGTCTTGTCAAAATAGTCATGTTAGACTATCATCTAATAAATATAAAAAAAGAGTGTACCTCTTTTTGCTGACCTCCTCCTCCAACCTCATAACATCCTGATGTAAAACAGCCAACCTGTCCTTCAGTGCACTGTTTTCAGAATTAACCTCATCAAGTTTGGCCCTAGAAGTATGAAGGAAATGTTTCACAGGCATTTATTATTAAATCCTGTTTTGGTTTTAAACTATGGCTATGACTATACCATAAAATAAAGCTCACTAATCTAACAAATACAAAAAAAATAAATAAATAAATTGAGAAAGAACAATCAGAAAAGATTAGTTGTGAGAGGATGCAACACTGCACAATTTGCCACTTAAATGTGTTATCATTCACATAAAATTAAAACATGCAGCAATTCAACAATAATGCAGCAGTTAGTATGCAAGTGAAGTGAGGACTCTTGTTATAGATTTATGAAAGATTAATGCAAATGTGATGGGTTAAATGGAATTTCATTCCATGACACAATCCAGGGTGAGAAGAGCTCTTGCAACTACATCACTGGATCCTTCGCATCCATGTTGTAGAAGCAAAACAAAAATCAACACAGCATGGATTAATCTGTTTTCTGTCTCACGGTCATCTACCGGGCCGAATGTGACAAACCTGTGTGGACTTGATGGGTCCATCACCGTTTCCAGAGCAATGACCAGTCTCTCCATCTCTAGTAACTGCCCCTTCATTTGGCCCTTCTCCCTCTCAAATGCTTCCTCCACCTGCTGAACCTCTGCCTGGGAGATCATCAAAGACTGCTGCAGCTGATTAGTGGAGTTGTCTGCCTCTTCTCTCAGGGAGCAAAGCTCCTTTTCCTTGTCCTCCAAACACTGGGTCAAAAGTTGCACCTCATCAGAGAGACGGTTGATGTTTTGAAACATCTCCATCTTCTGGTGTACCTCATTCCAGAGTAAGTCTATCTCTTTGGATTTAGCATCCAGCTGAGTCCTGAGTTCTAGTAATTGCTTGTCCTTGTGCTGTAAATCTACTCTCAGTTCCTTGAGCTCTTCTGTAAGCTTGGTTGATTCAGTTTCCATTTCCACAATCTGGGACGAGAGTTGGTCTGAGAGAGTTCTGTAACTGGAGTTCTCTTGCAGAAAGTGGCTCTTCTCTTCTCGTTCCAAGTTTAGTAGGGTTTGGAGCTGAGTAGCTGTGCCTTGTTCCTGGCTTAGAGCATTCTGTAGGTTTTGTACAATATCATTCAACTGATCCCAGTCCTCAGAGAGATTCTGAAACTTTGCCTGAAGGTCCTTCACGATATTGCCTTGACTCCTCAGTTCCTCCATAAGTCTGTCTCTGTCCATCTCCACAGATTTTAGCTCAGAAGCCTGTCTTGTCAAATCTTCATCTCTGCTTTTTAACGCCTCATGGGTTTTCTCCAAGTTTTCTCTAAGTTCATCAAGTTCCTTCTCTTGCTCCTCAAGCAATGTTTGTTGCTGGACAAGTGCAGATGACAGTTGACTGCAGTTTCCCTGCATTCTTTCCTTTTCTTTTTGCACCATCTCCAATTCAATTTTCATGCGGTCCCATTCCTCTCCAAACTGAAAAAGTTTATCAAGAAGCTCTTCTTCTCTCTTTTTGTCCTCCACAAGTCTCTGTTCAAGCTGAGACACCTTGCCAAGAAGTGCTTCCTCTTTGTTTTTCTCCACCTTTTGTTGAGAAATCTTCCTTTCACGTTCAAAATTAAGTTTGCGCTCTAGCTGAGACACCTTACCAAGAAGCTTTTGCTCTCTCTCCTTCTTAATGTCCATCTCCCTCTCTTTGGCATGCAATTCTGAGGTCAGACTCTGGATGAGGGCATCCTGGGCTTTCATGGACATTGTGTTGTCTTCCAGTTGAACACACATCTCCTCCAGCTTCTCCTCCAACTGCCTCTGCAGCATGAGCGATTCCTCCTCTGCTCTACATTGTAGCTCAGCCTGATCTTGCATCTTGCAAATACACTCCCTCAGCTGCCGAACCTCGTCCTGGTGCTTTTCCTCCAGTATCTTCCTTTCCTGAGCAGCACTGCTGCAGATCTGTGCCTGCTCCTCTCCTAAGCGCTCAGCACTGTGAAGGCGCTCCTTGCGCACCTCCTGCTCAAGCTCCTCCACTCTAGCCTCCCATGCACCCATTTCCCTGCAGTGTTGTTCGGTCTGTTCCTGCAGCCGAAATTGCTCACCATGTAGCTGAGCCTTGATTTGTGATAATTGTTGCTCCAGCTCCTCCCTGGCACAGAGGAAGGTGCTAACTTTTTATGTATGCATATCTGCCATGGTGGAACTTCCATGGATACCAGTAAGGAAATAGATATAAACTGAAATATTAATAAAATTTCTAACATGGGGAAAGCATGCATAATGTTGGTGAATTACATAAAAAGGGGAAGGAGTATCTGTTTTTTTTTAATAAAAAAATTCTGAAATACAAAACTACTTGAATATCAGCTCAATAATTGAAACTGTCTATTAAAACAGTGAAATAATGCAGATTTTTCTAAAATCTAGATAGCTAGCAAAAAAGCTAGCTAGCCTAATTTGTATAGCCAAATGAACTTGTCACCTCTGCTAGCTAAATCGAACAGTAGGCCAATTTTATGAGAAGAGATTTTCATTAAATGTGCAATTTGTGCATCATGGTTACTTTTTAGCTAAGAGGCTGTGCCTAAATACATTAAAAAGGCACATGTGCAACCTAATTAGTTATCCAGCTGGCTAGAAAATAGTTCATTCAGTTATCTTCAGTAACCACTTTATCCTGGTCAGGGTCGAGATGTATCCTGAGCCTATCCCAGGAACGCTGGGAGTGTGGGGGGAATATACCCTGGATGAGACAACTAGATAACAGAGTAGATTAAAATTGCTAATCAGAGCCTCATTTAAACTTAAATGTTGAGTGATGGACTGAGGAAATGACTATTTACTCACTTTTTTCCCCCAAAAGAGGTAAGAAGATGCTTTATTGTATCATCTCTTGTAATGTAGAAGTGTAATTTAGAAAATTTTAATTCAACTTCTATGTTTCTTTAGATTCACCTGCAGATTCTGAGACCACAAAACATCTGGGCACACCCACCTAACAAGGAGTATTTCCTGGTCCATTTTCAGCTTAAGCTCTGCCTCCAGTTGGTCCTTCTCTGAGGTGAGGCGATGCACAATGTTACCAATCTCACGGGCATAGTTCTGCTCCAGTTCTGCCTGCTCCCGTTGAACTCGTTGCTCCTGTTCAGGTCCCCATGCTATCACTTCACTCTTAATCTTTAGTTCTCCTTCCAATCTTTCCACCCTCTGACGTAGCTGCTCAAGCCGCTCCTCTGCCAGAGCCTTCTGCTCTTCTAGTTCACTAATTTCCATCTTGAAGCCCTGGGCAATCTCCTTACGCTCAACCTCCATGTTCTGCTTCATCAGCTCTATGGTGCGTTCATAGAAGTTTACCTGCAAAGCATAAAAAGAATAATAAAGTGTTGCCCTAGTAATAATTAAGAAGAATTAATAATTAATAGATTCCTCTCCATGCTTCATGTGCAGGCATGTATTCATTTTTATGAAGCAAAAAACATTAATGCATGAAAGTTGCCATTTTTGTATCTTTACTTTGGTCTCCAACTGGATCTTCAGATCTTGGATCTCTTGTTCGTATCTTTCCTTGAGTTGCTCCATTGCTAGCTCTGTCTCAATGCTCACAGTGGGGGCTAGACTTTGCAAAGCTGTCAACATATGAAAGCCAGTGTACTTAATTTTCCCACCTTCATTTGATAAAATTAATGTCATTTCCATAATAGCTTACCATTCTTGTTAATACATTTCTTAATTTTGGGAGAAGAGCCTCTTTTTATTTCAGGGTCATCTAGAAGGCAAATAGATAAGCAGTTTGTTTTGAATGACACATTTCTCAGTGGCTAGAATCTACTGCTGTTAAAAGTTAATTGGATTTCAAAAATCATTAAAGCACTTAAAAACTTTTTAAAAAGAATTTACCAGAATCAGACTCGGTGGTTAGTGCTCTGCGGCCAGACCAGGTGAGAGTGGAAAGTCTGTCCCTTGATTGTCTGGTTTTCCTTCCTGAACCTTGATTTTTCAGAACTTCCAGCTCAGAGCTCAACTCGTCATTCCTGTCCTGCAACTCCTGTTGCACACATACTGTATCATTCAGTGGCATAGAAATACCAGAATATAGAGTGAAACCAACTAAAGCTAGGAACTGAACAAAAATACATTTTATTTTAACATTACAGCAGCATCAGACAAGTTAAAATGGACACATGAAAGCACTGCATTTCCTTAAGCAAGTGCTCACAATTATATTTAATGTTACTTAAACACAGCTATCTTACAGCTATTACAGTTTAAAGTTTTATCTAGGGTGTATAAAACTTTAATGGAATCATTTACTATGAAAAAAACAACAATGTCCATTCAAGTCCAAGCCATTTAAACCTGCATTTTCTCCACTGGCAACATGATGATTCAAATTGCCAAATAAGATGCCACTAATTAAGTATGCATCAAAATTACATTAGCATCAATTACAACATTAGTATACAAAAGCCACACAAAGACAGGCTCACCCTGCACTGCAGTTCATACTCCTTTATAATCCCTGAGAGATGCTCCTCTCGACTTAACAGTCCTGCACTGTTTGGATCTAAACCACCATACTGTCAATCATAGCAAGCACAACTGTATTACCAGTCACAAACACTCATTGTTCACAGCAGAAAAATTAATTCTGAACAAGGTCAAACATTTGAGGGAAACAAGAGACAAAACTGCTGACCTTGTCCTGCAGCACATGGTCTAGATCCTTCTTTAGTTTAGAGACGGTGCTTTCTGCTTCAGACAGCTTCCCTTTCAGAGCACAGATCTCCTCCTCTAGACGACTGTTCTCCTATAAAGTCAGATTGCCAAATACTTAACCTGACACCACAACACCCAGAAAGGTACACCACTCACCATGAGTGAACAGCTTCTAAATGAAGGAAGCCAGAACAGTATGCATAGAGAGAGAGAGAGCGAGAGAGAGGGCTATACGGCAACACCTAGAGAAATACCGAAAGATTATTTAGTTAAAAACAAAAAACAGGTCTGAAGCCAGTGATTTACAGATCGAATTTAGCTATAATCCTTGGTCACCTTAATGGCAGCAGCGGCTTCTTCCTGCAAATTGGCTTCTTGACCTTTGAGGAATTTTACTTCCTCCCTCAACTTGTCTCTCTCCTTCTCCATCTGCTGAAGCAGCACCTCGCTCTCTTGCTCTGTCTCACTTCTCAAGGCACTTAGCTTTTCCCGGAACTCCTGCTCCAGATCCCTAAACCAAGCAAAATACATGTCTTATATTAAGAAACTGATTTTAAAGCTAATTTTATATTTTACATGTGTAGAAGCATCTTACTTGATCTTAGACTCATTAAGTGACTCTATGGTGGCATGGCGGTCATCAATCTCTCTGACCAGCTGTAGGTTACGACGGTCGGCCAGTTCTAATTGGGCCTTGGCTTTGTCCCTCTCCTGACAAGCCTGATTTGCCAGCTCTCTAAATAATGGACAGATACAAGAAACATCCCATCAGGAGACCATGCAATCCTAAGGACAACAAAAGCTATAATAACAAGGAGACCTTAGTTTTCATCATCTTTATATTGTTCTAGGAGAAGGAAGTAGCAGACATTATTCTTCCGAATACAGGAAAACAATGTGCCATACAAGCAGCATATCAGCTCAGTGAAGATAAAACACCCCAGAAAATGTAATACACTATATGGCCAAAAGTATATGGAGACCTGACCAATCACACTTACTGTATATGTGCTTATTGAACGTCCCATTTCAGATTTGGTGCCTTCTTTTCTGTTATAACAACAGATAACCTGGAAAGGCTTTTCACTAGATTTTGGATTGTGACTGTGGGGATTTTCCGACAAGAGCATTAGTGAAGACACCGATGTCAGGTGAGGAGGTCTGGTGCACAGTCAGCTTTCTTATTCATCCCAATTGTGTTAAGTGGGCTTGAGGTCAGGGCTTTGTGCAGGCCACTAGAGTTCTTCCAAACTACCTTAACACACCATGTCTCCATGGAGCTCACTTTGTGCAGAGTGGCATCATCATGATGGAAAAGGTTTGGGCCCCTTAGTTCCAGTGAGGGAACGTTTAATGCAGCATGCAAAGACTTTCTATACAATTCTGGGCTTCCACCTTTGTGGCAACAGTTTGGGGAAGTCTCACATATGGGTGTGAGCATATGTGGAATTTAGCATACAGAGTATGTTTCATGAATTTTGTTGAAAGTTGATATAACATAGATGTGAGTATCAGAAACCTACTGAAGGAACTGGATCTCATCCTTGTAGGAGATGAGGGCAGCCTGGTGGATGCCATTGCCGCTGACCAGCAGCTCATTGTCCAGGGCAAGTGTGAGATCAGCCAGGCTCAGCTGCTCTTCCAAAGAGAAATCCAAAGTCTGCATGGGGGTTTAAAAAAGTAATACACTGGAATTACTCTCATAATGCATAAAAAAAGGTTCTAAATTTTATATGAGAACATTGACCACATTGCAAATCTTGAAGTTATTAATAAAAGTTGTAACCAAAAAGTAGACATTTGACTTTTAAAACCAAATATTTACTATGAAAATAAAACATCCAAAATAACTCCTATCATCATGGAACATACACTCTATCACTTACATTTGTGCAACATTTTAGGAACTACAGTGTTTATCAATAAACTCATACTAGCATACATCAACCATCAGACAGATCTAATTCCAATTGTAGGAAAAATAAAAACACATTTAGATCAACTGATATCCTTATCCAGAGTGAAAACATACCCTCCTGCTAGTACAAAAACTTTTAGTAGTCTAGGGATCTAGTACAAGGAGTTGCTTTTTTTTTTAAACTCAAAAACACATACAAAGAAATATATCCAGACAAATCCAGTTCTGACCTGAAGGATATCTCTGCTGTTACGAATTCCTTCCTCATTCCAAAAGGTGATGACGTTCTCGGGACTGGTGCAGCCTGAGCCATCATCCAGCCGAGTGAGCAGTCTCTGACCCACTGTAGCGGAGAGCACCGAGGGTGAGGTGGAGCGCAGAACTCGCTCCTCAAAGTCCTGAGAGATCACAGGTAATGACATTATACACAGCACAGTTTCACTTCTCCCCAAGAAAGCAGAGTAAAAAAAAAAAAAACAACGCTTAAAAAGAAACACAAAACAGTTTAGTGTCTAATCAGTCCCATGCCTCCAAAGAACACTGGACAATTGTCAAGTGTGAGACATGGAGTTTCAAATACGAATAACATTGTTTCACATAATAATCTAAAACATGCTGGTGTTGTAAGCTGTAAGCTCTTTAAAATGGCTTGGCCTACTTTTTGAACAAATCAAAACATTCACATTACATCCACACCAAGAGTGAATTGCACTTTTTTGTAGAATTTTCTCTACATCCATTACCCATTTCATAATTCAGTACTTATTTGGATTATTATACAAGCTCTGCTTTTAGAAAGATCTGAGAATAAAAAGCATTTTCTGATGATGGCCTTTGATAATATGTCAGGATTAACAAAATCACCTCAGGAAAGTCCAGAGTGCTGTCACTAAAGGCTTCAAAATTGTCTTGAAGGCCCCATGTTTTTAAATGCAGTCCAGATAAGATCCCTGAAGTGCAATACATTGTGCTCATGCTCCACATGACTGTGGTTATAGAAATCCATTCTTTGCTATGTTCAGATGGCTGCAATCCAGAGAAAGCTCCACCTCCCCAGTTAACTTAATTACTTCCAGCATCTGCTGGCCTCAGTTATTTGGCCTGGTATTGGAGCTGTTCAAACAGTCCTATTTGGCACAGGTAAGTATTTAGCTGCCTATATTTCTGCCTGTCTGAAAATAGATCCAACGTACTGAAACCATATTAATAAGACACATTTGTGGTGCTTGAATCTCAGATTAGTAACTTTAAAAGAGCATGCATAAGTCATTGAAAATGCCCTGGCCACTGTCAGCAATTCTAACTATGCAGTCTAAATATCATTATCTGGAAGCAATGTTTACTTAACTAACTCCTAAAGCAAATAGTTAATTGGAGTAAGCATGCCTAATTAGTGCATAAAAATCTATGTAGGCCATTGTATAAAACTGCATTACTACACAGGCTTTTGAAGGTTGGCTGTAAGTGTACTGACCTGTGAAAAAGAGCACTGGGCAATGAGGCGGGCAGGGGTGGATGCAGCTTTGGGTTCAGGCAAATCTCCATGTATAAACAAACCACTCTGGAACTCAGTAAGGCTCACTCTCCCATCCTGGTCTTTATCCAGTTTCCTGAAGAGACTGTCTAACTCCTGTGTACAGACATAAGGGTTAAACTCAGATAAAAAAAATGTAAAATTAAAAACAACATTTACTTCTTATATACTGACCATTATGTTCTTAAGACAGGTGTCATTCTTTATATCTGCTTTATTTTTACAGCAACATTGTGAATGGCTGCACATTATAAGACAAGTAACATTTTAAGCAAAACCTTTTGCTTTTTTTAAATAATATTTTTAGACATTGCCAGTTTCCACCCACTAGCTAGCTTTTCCTTAACGCATGACCACTACTAATCATAATAGGGTGGGTAAACACACTTGGGGGAATGCACTAACTGCCATATTCTGTATACACAAGCATTTGCTCATGCCATTCTACTTATCCATAGAGAAGGGCTATGCACTTCTGGACTCTTTGCCACAGATGCTTTTGGCACTGTAAGGAATTGTTCTTGTAAACTCAGGACAATTTGGCAAACACTCTACTGCCTGCACTGGGAGCTGGAGCAAGGCCTTTTATGAAGAAGTTACAGGAATATGTAACAGCCTCATAGATTGTGTGTGACGTGGGCGACATTAGCTGAAGTCTCCACTTGAGGTATTTCTACTAAGAAGGTAGGTTCTGCTTCTCCACAAAAGTGAATCTCTTCTAAATCAAGATGTGGCCTTGCTGGGATTTTCCCCAAAACATAGTGGAAGGAGTGCACACAAATACTTTCTACTGTGATGAAACAAAATCCCTTTTTGACCCTGACAGATTATACATCCTGGAAATCAGCAGGGTGCATGTAGACAAAAACATTTTTTTTCCTTTTACTATCACCAGTGGCTGTGTCATCCACCACATTTTAGGTTGCTCTGGTTTTGTACTTTCATATGACTGTACCTCAGATTGTAGATCCTTGAGGCCGATGTGGTCGCATACTAGCAACAGCTCCTGCTTGTTCAGCGAGCCTCCAGCGCCAACCCCCAGCTCCTTCCAAACCGCTCTCACCTGCCCATCTGTTAGTTCCTGGCATAGACCAGTGAAGTGCTTCCGACTTCCTGAGCTGTCTGGCTTCCAGAGCTTTAACTGGCCTGAAATGTTTTAGAAATATGAAATATTTCAAACAAAGAAAGTAAATGTTCAATATCTTGAATAATAAATATTCAAGATTCTGCACTAATTCTAGGTTCCCATTTAAATGCAAGCAAATTTGTGATATTGACCATGTTAACTGCTTTGTACAGAAAGTCAGATTTTCCTCATGCCTAATCTCTTCTGTTGAAACATGTGTCCAGACAACAGGCAGATGGATTTGATCTATAATGGATCATTAGTTTTTGCACAAACTTGTGGATTCCATGCCAGCTTGAGTGCATATTGTCATTAAAGCAAAAAAAGGACAGACCAAATACTAAGAAACTCTGAAATTCATGTAAATATTTCAAAGATTTCAAACTTTTCACTCAAGTTGTTGTCAATAATATAATTTGTAACGGAAATTGTAGTATTAAATTAGAATCAAATGCAAAATAGAAGCATTTTCACTAGTGGTCTCAGACTCTTGGATTCCACTGTACACAGTGATTTAGATTTCAGTTTTTGGTTTACAGATAAAACAAGACAATATACTGAGACAGTTGTGCAAAACTACAGAGAATAACCACAAAAATTACCTTGTGCTTCAAAAAGAAGTGAGTGTTGAATGGCACTTTGTTGTTCCCTGCTTGTTTCCTTGTTGCTCCCTGTGTCTTCATCAGACTTCAAACTCTAAAAATATGTATGCAACAGTTCAGCAATCATTCTTTCATACTAAAGTTTATCAAAATCGTCACTGCTGTATTAAACATTTGTTGTTAGTGCCACTGAATCTATACGTGGCTCTTCTGAGTATACAGAGTTAAGAGGTGTTTCTATGATACAAAAATAGGAAAGATTGCAGCTGCATGGATTAATCCAGTCATGGCAGAGTGAAATATGGCCATGAGGAATTCCAAACATTACTTGTGCTACAGTGAGCAGGAATAACTCAGACAGCAGACTAGAGAGGTGTTTACACTTTATGTTACATACACTGTATGGCCAAAAGTTTGCAGAGACCTGACCATCACATTCATATTTGCTATTTGAATACCACGTTCCAGATTAAGTCTCCCTTTGCTGCTCTTCTGGGAAGGCTTTCCACTAGATTTTGGAGCGTGGCTGTGAGGATTTGCTCATTCAGCCACAAGAGCATTAATGAGGTCAGGCACTCATGTAGGATGAGGACGGCACTTCAATTCATCTCAGAAGTGTTCAGTGGGGTTGAGGTCAGGGCACTCAAGTTCTTCCACATCAACCTTGGCAAACCGTGTCTTCATGGAGCTCGCTTTGTGCACAAGGGCCTTGTCATACTGGAACAGTTGCAGTGAAGGAAATTGAAATACTACAGCACACAAAGACATTCTATACAATTGTGTGCTTCCAGCATTCTGGCAACAGTTATTGGAAGACCCGCATGTCTGTGTGATGATAAGGTGTGTACATACTTTTGGCCATATAGTGTATTATGTGCTGTCACCTTCCAGTGGTGCATTATAATTCACTTATCTGCGAAATATATTACCAACAGAATTATTACCTTGACAATCAAGGCAAACTGATATATATTACACACTATCCAGGAAAACTGATTTAAAGGTATACTACAGTCACTTTTTCAAAGTAAATATACTGTACATGCAGCCCCAGTTACAGACAATTCGGCACGTTCAGACTGTAAATAAGTAACACAATACAACTACGGTTTTTACACGTGCAACTTAATCACTGTGTCACTGCAGTACAGGGAGGAAACACTCATCAAGCACATCAGTCTAATCACTCTTGAAAACAGGGGTCACTGTTCAGCTCTCAGCAATGCGTCATAAAACATGTGCAAGCCACAATCAATTTTCATCAGCTTGAGCTATTGAACAGCATTACATAACTGTTCACAAACAGTTTTCCTGCAGAGAGCACAGGGTGTTTGTCTCTTCTGTCCCTCTCATATAGTATCTCTCCAACATGTCTTTTCACCCATTCCTAATGCAGTCTCTTTCTTCTCTCTCACATTCACTCTCTCTTAACTTTCGCTTTGTAGGAAATTCTCAAAGCTTGTCACTTTACAAACTAAAGCCTGTACATTGAAATAGTGCTTAAATGTTTAAACCATACTAAAAACAAGCAATACTTACTTACTTCCAGCATCTGCTGGCTTCAGTTATTTGGCCTGGTATTGGAGCTGTTTAAACTGTCCTGTCTGGCACAGGTAAGTATTTAGCTGCCAATGTTTTCTACCTGCCTGAATATAAATCCAACATTCTAAAACTGTATTAATACTAAAGTTTGTGCTTTAATCACAGATTAATATCTTTAAAGGAGCATGGAGAAGTCACGCATGTAGAGAATGGCCTGGCTACTATCGGTCTGTTTGCAGTATAAATATAATGAGCTGAAAACTATCAGTTTACCCTAACTTACCTGTTCAAAGTACCCTAAAATTAACAATAAAAGATGTTGTCTTGGACAGTAAAAAAAAAAGTAGGACAAAAGTATGGTACAAAATGTCTGTGTATACCTTTAACATAAAATTGTACTTATAGCAAATCATATTACATAAAAGACTGAAAATGTCTATGAAAAATATTTACCACTTCAGTTATCTACATAACAAGAGCAGCTTCACTGAACATTCCAAAAAGATATGAAATCTCTGATTACTGATCCCCTTCCTCCACAGAAACTCTCAGTAACTCACAGTCTTTACTCATTTTACTTCTTTCTGATTCCTGTTTAAGTTAAACTCAAATTTGGCCAAGTAGGTGTAAAGCTCTTTATATTATGGTTAAACAGACTTGTTAGCTATTTAAATGATCATACTGTTTGAGAAAATATGGCTTTGAATTCTCTTCTTCACCACATTGCAATGCTAACCTTTTCATATTACTCCAAATATAAAGTGGCTTAAAAACCATGTAGTCCCTCAGGCTGCTAAAAAATCAGTACCAGCTGGGTTACATAAAAGCCCTACATATTTAAAAAATGCAGAGACAGAGAAAGGGAGAAAATTTGGTATGCAAATATGTGTTTCTAAACTGAGAGACCAGCAGACACGATTACAGTGTATCACAGGCTAGTTACTCACTCAAGATGTGTGTCTTCACCCTGGTCTCCACCCAAACCAACCAAACAAGACTTCTAATCTAAACATTTAAAGCCAAATTACTATAACTAACAGATAATCATACAGCACTAAAATTACACTGGCTCAAATGAAGCCTGTTTTATAAACAACCGGCAACTGATGTTCCCTGCCAACACAAATTGCAATGTGATTGACTTGTAGAACAGCGTGTGTTCTGAGAGA
This sequence comes from Pangasianodon hypophthalmus, assembly GCF_027358585.1. Taxonomy (NCBI): domain Eukaryota; kingdom Metazoa; phylum Chordata; class Actinopteri; order Siluriformes; family Pangasiidae; genus Pangasianodon; species Pangasianodon hypophthalmus. The sequence continues at coordinate 18,194,362 of NC_069712.1, forward strand.
GACACCTCTCACCATGTGAGACACTTTTTCCATAAGAGAAGTGGTTCCTAATGGCCACTGTTGGGTTAGGAATGTGTCTTAACACCCTGAACAATGCTGGTGTGAGTCTCCCTCCCCCTTCATACAATGACACAGATGGATCTCAAACCAAGAGGTTGTTACAGTTAGCTTTTGCTCTAGCAAACTCAAACACCTTTTGTATTTAGGGAACTGGTAATAAGATGGCTCGGAAATAAAATAGAAAGATAGCAGAGCCTGATCATAGGAGGAGTTCCACCACGCATTTTTTCTCTCTCCACAATGCAGACTGACAGTAAATAAAATATTTCCAGAAGGAAAAAGTGAGTAACACAGAGGCCCCATTTAACCAGTACTCCTGCACTGTAGACAGTGAGTGGGAAAGTGTATTGAACCATTCTTTGATCCTAAGCCAACAGTAACACTGAGGGCTGGTGAAGGTGGAGGTTGAAGAAAAGGCAGCCACTTGCACATTCCACATTACCACACTTCCTGAGTGGCGAGCAGCTGTGCTCACACTCCCGTAGTGCTGGAGTCAGTCAGTGATTCAGGTACACAGTGCTCTAAGTCTGCTATTGAACTACAAACACTTCTAAAAGCAACCTTGAGCATTATCCAACACAGACTCTGACATTTAGAAGTGTTAAAAAAATCTGTATGAATACAACACTCTGTCCCATTTAGAGACACACAGAGATATAAATATTTATGCAGTCTCTGATAAGGTAAGAATAGCATCCATGAAACCAGACTGAGAGAGTGAGAGTGAACCTTCCTACCTCTACACTCTCTAGTGAGGTAGAGCGTCTGAGCTTGGCCCTCCTCACACCTGTAGAGGGGGTCTCATCCTTCTCCGTCTCGTCCGTTAGCACTGAGGTGGTTTTATCAGGTCGTGACCTGCGTCCATAGCGTTTGGTCCCCTTCACAAACTTTGGGCTCACCTCCTCTGGGACTGCTCAGGATATTATTAATAAACAACATGCAGCATAAGACATACAAGCCAAGAGGACAAAGTTTTTATCATTTTTACTAGAAAAGCAGACACAAGAAGTTACATCTGTAATTTCAAATGACAGTAATATCTCAAGAAGGTCATCATTGCTTATAAAACATCAACTGTATCTGATAGAATGTGAACAACTTGGGGAGACACTCCAATCACTGGTTTAACAGTGATTCATACATTAATACATTTTTTTTTATCACAAGTTGCACTTGTCATTTGACACAATAAAAAGTTGTTTTTATTGGAAAATTCTTCAAAAAGAGCAATTACAGTAAATAAAATAAAATAAGTAACTGTTAACATAACAGTATTGCCATGATACAATCTTGCTAAGAAGATATTTTCTATTTCTAAATATTAACTGTTATAATTTTAACTGCATGAATCATTTTGTTCTTAATGACAACATGTAAACCAAGAACAAGTGTTTTTTGTGGAAGAAAAACATTTTTGCAAGAATTACAATGATATTTTTTACCGTGCAGGCCAACGCACAGATACTTTTACACTGCAATTAGGTTTAAAAAGATGTACCTGGCTCAAGGTAGCTGCTTTCCTCTTCAGATGTAGAAAAGTCTAATGATCTGGAGAGCACAGCTACAAATCCCTCCTTGAACTCTTCAAAATTCACCTGAAACCGTAAATAAGAGATCATTAATATAGACATTGAACATATTGTAATTGTAAAGGCTGGAACTATAATCAGGGTTATTACAGTAAACTAAAACTATAATAAAAGCCCCCCCACAAGCTTCATGCTTTACATAAAGTAATTTTTCTTTAACAACTTTATTTTTATAATGCAAAAGTGTTTTCAGAGTTGTTTTAAGACACTGCAGAGCAAAATGGAAAATAACATGGTAATGACATCTACATTATGTAAACCTATTATAACACTGGCAGGCACAGTCAGTTGCTTTCTTAAGACAGCAGTCATGCATCATCACCCTTGCATAATGCTGTGCTCCGAGCAGTATGTCCAGCAGTAGCGGGAGATGAGCATCCAAACGCAGCTTGTGGCACAGTGCAGTGAGCTCTTCTTTATCCAGGAAACCAGTACCCGTAGTGTCACAGCTGTCAAACTCCTCTTTCAGCTGAGTCACATAACGGTTCTGCTCATTCTCATCCATTCCACCACATACTGCACAACCCGCTTAACCTATGGAGCAAGACGTATAAAAACAGATTCTTGTTTAATTCAAAGCGTTTGTACCTAAACAGAGTGTATAGGACCACCAAGACATCAGCAGACATTTTCACCTGTCTGGCTACACAGATAGATAGATAGATAGATAGATAGACAGATGCTCAGGACTTTCAACAGTGGTTACATCAACACTATTGTGCAATAGAGTTTTTGGTTATCATAATGAGTTTAATGTATATCATATAGTTTTTTTACCGTATTATCTATTGTATAGTGTACAGTCTATTGTCTGTATTTACTATATTTATAGACTTTTGTGCTGTCTGTCGCTGTGTTACCTATCGTCTTGTCTGACATCTCATGTTGTCCCATGCTAATTGCAGGACCGTGATTCTGTCTGTACGTGATCAGAGGAATGACAATAAAAGCCTAACTGACTACTTGACTTGATTTCACTAGAAAGATAAACTGGAGATATCTTGTGACTAAAAGTTTTAAGATAAAACAATAAGTATCATAGGTTTTCAGGATGATAGTCTTTTGCAATCGCAAAGTTAATGTTGTTTCTCATTTAATTAATATAGTATATGTTAAGGCTAGTATGTCTGTACATAAATCCACACACACACACACACACACATACACATATATGAACATTTGTCTTACTACACTTGTGAAGATCTTCCACTGACATATTTAATAAGATGTCTAGACCTAAATCTAAACTTAACCTTAACCTCAGTAATCAAAAGGAAACCTTCTGGCTCTTGTAGTTTTTTTGTTTTGTTTTGTTTTGTTTTGTTTTTTAAACAGTTGCAGGTTTGTTAAAAAAAAAGCAGCTTTCCTCGTGGGGACCAGCCAAGTGTCCTCACAAGGTTCTGTCGCCATGAAGATATATAACAACATGCCCACACACACACACACACACACACACACACACACACCCCATGAGAGACAGAGATCAAGTGTGCACATATTTGCTTTAACACGTGTCTAAAGTATTATCAGTAAAACTTTAAAGTGTGTCTCCACACAGCTACGTATACGTGCATTTCCCATGATGTATTGCGCGAAGCCTGAACGCTTCACCATGGGAACGAGACTCGACCGTACTGAAAACAAAAGCCTGATCAGCTTTTCTGTTTTAATCAGTCAGTTTGAGGAGCAACCCTGGATTCCTCAGACGACTCGGAGCAGATGCGTGGGCGAGCTGTACTCGAAAATATGCACACGTTACTGAAACAGTGAAACATGAGTCCATCTTACCGCCTTTACTGTCCCGCGCCGTTACTTTAGAGAAAATCCTCTCTGCTTTATCCCATCGCATCACCGCCAGGCATAAACAACTAAAGTGACACACTCCCCATTTAATCCACAGAAAAGTGAACAGGACGGTGTCTGAGTGACCGGTACAGACACACACACACACACACACACACTGTAGTGAGGCTCTCTCGCCGTTAGTTAGTTAGTTAGTTAGTTATTGCTCATTCAGTGATGCTGTGTATGTAAAGCGCACAGAAAACACACAGGCTGCACAGCAGCCCCTACCGGCCAGGCGGGGGATCCTGTGGACTGTACTCACTGGCATACACTACATGCAGCTCTGAGCAATGCTTCTACATGCCTGAAAGTACAAGCAGTTTTATACACATGTACCGACACTCTGGCACTCCATCCATCCATCCATCCATTTTCTGTACCACTTATCCTACACAGGGTCACTGGGAGCCTGGAGCCTCTCCCCGGGACTCTGGGCACAAGCCGGGGGACACTCTGGATGGGGTGCCAACCCATCGCAGGGCACAATCACACACACTCGTACACCCATTCACACACTACAGACAATTTAGAGACGCCAATCACCCTACAACACATGTCTTTGGACTGGTGAAGGAAACCGGAGTACCTGGAGGAAACCCCCAGTTACTCGATGACACTCATACATCGTATTTAGATAAGCAAAGCAGATACAGTGAAATATCATTTGTGTTCTTTCATACATTCACAAGCATTGCTGACTATGACACCATGTCAGGCTGCTAATATTGCTCTATATCACTTGCACTACATTATTCTGGCCTCCTTTTATAGTGCACAATATGTAACATATGTCATGAATCTCATTCATCTATAAAACAAAAGTTTCCATGGGTGGTGGGAATGACAAATTATACTCTATTGCACAGTTTATCATGTTATTTTAATGGTGCTTTCTTACTGAAAACATGACATAAATGTTACAGTAGTTGAGTGTAAGGTAAGCCAGCGGTTTTATTAACTAGTCTAAAAGTTTGGATCCCTGCTGACATGCTCTAGTTAATTTACTTGTGCCTTATTAAGGTGTCTAAAGATTGAAACAGTGAACACATTATTTTGTTAAGTATTGTATACGGAATGAAAGGCTAGCTCTCAAGTAGTTTGCTGTGAGCAGTCAGAGAAAGGGTTAATATTATTAATAACTGTGTTATTAATGGCATTACACAACACTGTTGAATTCTCAAATCTGATTGGTCAGAAGGTGTGATGTTCTTTTTTAGGATAAGTTCATTTAATTTTTATTGAAATTTCTGAGAGAGTCTTCAGGACAGGAGTTTGCACCTTCTGGTTTCTTGGTAAACTGTGTTTTTGTCTCTTAACTTCAAGAGCAAGGAAAGAAGTGAGACTGGGGATGAGATGTTTGTTTATAGCTGCAATACATTAATGATAAAAAAAAATTTCATGAACATTCAACAACATTAAATGCTACTTTAAACAGGTAAAAATACGTGTTATATTTAATTAATAAAGAAATATAATCTTTAGCAAATTGCTGTAATGAAAGAGGAATAAAACAGTTTGAGGCATGCTATTTATTACAGTAAAATAACCAATTCATGTCGGGCCATAGTGAACTACCCCGTTGTTGATTATTTTCCTATAATAGCATGTCTTATTAAGTGTTTTATTCCTTACTTAAACAAATAAAGAATACAGACTGTGAAATGTATGCTGGACCTTATTTATGTTGGCCACATACAAAAATGATACAGACAGAAACATTGACATTTAAAGTTCTGTTCATCTTATTTCGAAAACATTGGTTTATTTAAGTTCTAATTAGGTATTTCAACCAAATACCTGACTGTTGATTAAATATTATAGTTTAGATTTTCTTCACCATTGTAATTAGTTAATATGCTTAATTTTTTATTAAGTATTTTATATAGGCTACATTTTGCTTGCAGATCTTGTCATTTTTAAAGTTCAGACAAACTCCGTCTCTTGACATTATCTGCCAAATACAAGCAAAGAGTCCACATTTGACCAGGTGCAAATCCCTTGCTCACATATGACATATTTTATATAATTTTTATTATAACTATATATAATGAGAATTAGTAAGAATAATAATAAGACTATCTACATAGTGTGTGTATGTATTTGTGTGTGCAGAGCTGTAGTAATTTAATGTATGGTATTATATGGCTTTGGTTATACTAGTATGACTTCTGTTGTTTTCAAAATCAGCCACTATCAAAGTTGTTATAGATGTTATTGTTGTTTTTCAGTTATTAAGGTTTAAAGTTTAATTGACTGGTCAATTGAACAGAATGTAATGCAAACAACATAACTTAAATCAAGTAAATTTAAATGCAGTTTTAATAAAATGGTTAAAAATTTTGTTAATATAATACAAAAAAAAATTCAATCTACTGTACAGTTTAGCACAGAATAGCTGGTTTGGCTTCTGTGGATGGAAGGTTCATATTAGAAGCTTTAATGGCTTCAGTAACTAAAAATGATGGTTTCTATGAATTTTTTTTTTTTTTTAATCATAAGAAGCCATTGAAATGTTACATTGGGACAGTCCTTGGCTGCTAAAAGAGAATTAAGTCCTTATAGAAACAATCACATGTAAGCTTCACTCCTGGGGCAGGAAATACTTCATGGAGAGACTGTTTGTTGGTGGTGACCCTAAAAGGGGAAGGCAAGACTGAGGAAGACTGAGATCTCCGCAGACTGAGGAAGTACAGATTGCCCTCTCGCTTCCTTACCTTTTTCTACAGGAACACCATTGAAAGCATCCTGACAAGCAACATCACTGTGTTATGGAAACATCACCAGTTTGGACGGCAAAGCCCTGAAAAGGGTGGTGCCATCAACCTAGCATACCACTGGTGAACATCTGTCACACCTGCAGGATATCTGCATCCGGCAATGCAGAGAAAAGGCTAGTAGGACTATCAAGGGCTACAGTCACCCAACCCGCAGTCTGTTGTGCTATCGCGCTCACGCAAATGCTACCGCAGCATGAGAACCAACATGGAGCATTTCAGGAGGAGCTACTTTCCACAAGCACATAGGGCTCTGAATTTCCTTTATCTCTGTTATTTCACTGACACACACTCACACACCGAGGACCTAGACTGTTCTAACATATCATTCATTCCAACAGCACATACATCACACACTTCAAATCAGGACACTCCTATACACAGTGTGTATAGCATATATCAGATGCACTTGCATATTGCAATGTTTTTTAATTGCACTTGCATTTTGCAATGCACTTGCATATTGCAATGTTTTTTAATTGCAATGCAATTATTGTTTCTTCCTTGCATTGTATTGTCCTGCACTGTTGCAAACTTTATGTCCTATGTGTCTTATGTGTCTTATGTGTTTTATGTGTCTTTGCCCTTTGTAATGTAATGTTTGCACAGTCTGGGAACCTGGAATTAAGAAACTCACTGCAATAATTGTACACTGTAAAACTCTCTGTAGATGACAAATAAAGAACTTGAACTTGAAGAGAGCTTGTCCTAGGACGTTAAAAGAGGGGGAAGAGGGGAGGATCGGTAACATTTCAGTCCTGGACTTCCACAATATTGCGATGCTGCGTGTGTGCCATTCAAAACAAACTTCTAACTGTTCTTAAGAAGCCAGATGAGGCAAATTGAAGAAGAAGCTTCAGGAGAGGGGACTCCGCGCCACAAAGCCCCGCCCTGTACCGTAAAACCCCGCCTTCCGCACATGCGTCACACATTACGCACTCCCTCGCAGAGAAATGCGGAAGACCTGAGTTGATGTTATTCCCCCATCCGCGTACGGATCCGCAACGCGCATGCGCAACAAATTGATTACGCTTTACGACGCTACTAGAGTATTTCGAGAGCATGTGAGATTGTGTGACGTGTGATTTTTTTCTTTTTTTTTCAAATATTACACAAATATCTTTGCAGAGGGAGCGTTTTTCCCAAAATGAAGTAAAAGGTTGCAAGGTGACTGCAAGGTGAAATAGCAGGTGAGGGCATGGTTTACTAAGAGTAGCTGAGTTCACGCCATGTCGTAATCACCGTAATTACGAGATTCCCACTTGTAAAAAGCATTCACATCCCCGTAGAACTCGTAATTACAACTTGTGAACTAGGAATTTTCTGAGAGCTCCGACTTGTAGTTTACCACCTGAAAGCTGCACCGTCATGCGCAAACACTCAAAACGGCGGCGGCTTCAGCACTAAAATGTAGTTAAGTAGTTATCTCCTTGTATTTCTGTGAAATAATTCTGATGTGCTTTCTGTGTTCTTCAATATTTAGCAGTAACATAAAAATGTGATTTAATGTTGTAATTATGTATTTTGCAGTTGTCAACAACATCATCTCACTCGGATTCATTTCGGTGAAGTATAGAAACGCATAACTCCGAGTCCGAGGACCTGAACAGCTCCGAGTAGAACGTCCGGATTGTCATCTAGTAATTACGGTAATTCCGACATGTGAAGGCAGTGAGTGTATGGGGACAGGCTACTGTAATTAACACAGCACACCCTGTACCTGTCAGTAGCCATGTTTCCATCCACTTTTGCGCTTTTCTGTTATCGACAACGTGAAAGTGCGTTAAAAAAAAGTTTCGAAATTTGCTGTCTCCTACCTGTTTCCATCCAATTGGCCTTTTACGGATAAAATGGTGTGCGTGATGACGCCATCCTTAATTTTTTTTTTTTTTAATTTGCTTAAAATTTGGTGTATGGCAAATTGAATCTGCTCTTGAGCCAATTCCATATATAATTTTGTGTATATCGCAATTTGTGTACTTTTTGCGTCGCTCATGTCCTCAGATCTCTGTAAAATGGAGAGAGTAAAGTGAGAGTGAGACAATTAAATGAAATAGGCCAGCTTACTGTCATTTTAATTTCACAAACAATTGCAATTGTACAAAATATCAGAAGACGATGTCATAATGGAGCAGTTGCTCGTCTAGGGCTCCAAGTAAGTGCCCTTATGCGACCAAGCCCATGGGTGTGGGAGGTGGTGGTGGAGAGCTGCACCGGTTCCGACCTGAGAGCGGACTGCTATCTCCCTGTTCAAGCTGGAAACCTGCGCCGAGCACAGAGTATAGTGGGGGAAACTGTGGGGTTAATAAATCGACTGTCCATCGAGGTGCATATGCTGTGTGTACAGCTATTAAAGAAACATGAGTGCGGCGTTATATCAGGCTGCTGAATGTAGCAGAGGCCAGTGAAACTGCATACCGTAATACCGGTGCCACAGGTTTACGGTGCGCTGGACGGCACGCGCACATCCCTGTTCTTTTTTTTTTTCTTTTTCTTTTTGCGAATGCCATTTTTCTCGACGAAAACTGTTTCCAAACTATTTTTTCGCAACATCTGAAGTATCCACATAGAATTTATGCGCTAAAGTGAAACGAAAAAAGATTATGTCGATCATTTGCATTTCCATCAGCTATATCGCTAAACATTTCAATGCGCTAATGGAAACGTAATTTGTGCTGGTTATATTAACAATCTCTCTCTCTCTCTCTCTCTCTCTCTCTCTCTCTCTCTCTCAATTCAATTCTATTCAGCAAGCTTTATAGGCATGCCCGTATACATGTAGGCTACAGTATTGCCAAAGCATTACAGGAACTTGAAGAACTGTTATTAACAACAAACAAATTAGTTATAACACAGAGGATAGAAATTAAGCGTTAATACAAATATTGGTAAGATATTTACCAATAAGATATTTTTACTTATCTTAAATAAGTAAAAAAAAAAATGAATGAACAAATAAAAAAGAAGACAAACAGGGCTGTGTGTGTGTGTGTGTTTGGGTGGGTTACTCACTGTCCCTCAGGTTGTGGCAGGCAGATATGTTGGCTACTGTCCTGCTAAAACACAGCTCTCCTTCATTTCTCCTAACAGAATGAGCAGTTTGTCAATGTTGGGCAGAAGGGAGAACTGGAATGTCATTTGTAGTGTTTAAAATATCTTTCTTAATTTAAAGCCAGATGTATGATTTATTCAGTTGTTGTGGTGCTATGAAATCGGATAGTTCAGATTTCAACCAAATGGTTTCAACCTTTTTTAATGGCAGGGTGTTATAGATGGGATGATTAATTCTTTAAAGTTTGTGGGACAGTAGTAGTAGTAATAGATGGGATGATTAATTCTTTAAAGTTTGTGGGACAGTGAGTGATTGAGCTACTCCAGGTTTCCTGGAGGATTGTAATAACTGTGTCTTTTGTGTTTTCCTTAAATTCACTAGTTTCACTTTTGCACCCAAACAGTGAAGATGTAATGCCCTGAATGTTCCACATAGAAATTGATAATGGTTTCATTTGAGGAGAAGAAATTAAATCAGATTACAAATACAAATATATTTAAGACAGAGGTGAACCTGTATGGAACAAAGGTATAATCGATGTATGATTTCACAAACCATATTAACAAACTATAGAAATATATTTAGTGTGTTTGTGCGCGTGTTGTTCATAGTGAACATGTTCAGCACTTAGCTCATCAGTGTATATGGTGCATGTGAGGTTGAGCAGGCGTTGGATTTCTCCTAGGTCTGCCGGACCAGGGCTGCTTGGTGTGTTCACTGCAGCAGTGTAGCTCTGTCGCTGTGACTGCTGGGTGGATCTGGGTGGCGGGGTCACTGGGCTGGTTCTGGGATGCCTGGGTGAGGTGGTGGTCCATTGTGCTGGGGCTGCTTTGGGTGTGTGGCTGTGTAGTTGATTCTAAGGAAGCAGATAGTGGTGATAGTCTACTAGGTGTGCTCCAATCTTCCTTGGAGGTGAGTCATATCTGTCATATCTGATTCACTCTTTTACTAGAACTATGCACTAGTCAGTGCTGCACTGTATCTTACTGTGCCTATTGTCCCGTTTTGGAGTCACTGTACTGTCTTGTGCTGTCTACACATGTCAGCACATGTAGTCTCTTGTAGTTCTGTGTTGTTCTGTGTTGTTTTATTTGTAGCACCATGGTCCTGGAGGAATGTTGTTTCATTTCACTGTGTACTGACTAGCTGTATATGGTTGAAATGACAATAAAGCCACTTGACTTGACTGGGTTGCGTCCAAGAGCAGCGTCCTTAAGGTTCTTAGCAAACATGCCCACTGTGTCTTTGCATAGGTGGACGTAGCCGTGGATGCTGCAGATGCTGAGGTTGGGGTGGTGCGCCAGGTGAATGTTTGCCATTAACGCACAGCTGCGGGTGTTTGTTCTCTGTGTTTACCTACTGGATGGTGGCAGGGTGAAAATCTCTCCTGGGTAGGATGGTAGAGATTATAATCTTGGAGGAGGGGAACTTGTGTGTGGCAGTTTGTGCCACTCTTTCCTGTTGTGCTCTCAAATCGTTAGTGCCAGTGTGAATAATGATGGGGCTTGGCTCTTTGGAAATGGTCTTAGTGATAAGCTCAAGTGCATTGCTGGTACTAGGACACCACAGTTTAGTGACTCGGCGTCCACGGAAGAGCTGTTCTTCATCTTAAGTATTTTCCGTTTGAGTCTATTAGAATGACAAAAGCTGCATCAGTGTATGTGTGTGTGTGTTGGGGATTTTGTAGGATGTTGTAGTAGGAGTTTTCTCAGCAGAACTCTGTGGCTCGGTTTGGAAGGACTGTGGGTCTATCTGGGGTCTTGGTAGCTGTGGCTGGGGTCCGTGTGGTCTGAGTATAACAGGAGATTTGTGATGGTGATTTTGGCACCTGTTTGATTGAAATCTGCTCTGAGAGTTTCTGGGTTTTCTCTCAGTAGCTTGTGTTTGTAGACTTTCTTAGCCTGTGCATTCTTCAGGTCATTTGGGTAGGATGTGACAAGGGGGTGGGGTTGTCTTGCTGTTGCATCAGGGATGGCGCCCACTTTGTTGCTAGCTATGTTAGCATAGAAGCTAAACTTGAGTATTTAAAAAGTTCTGCAGGTTTTTTATTTTGTATTGTTGGATTTTCTTACCTTATTATTTACTGCGTGTGATTTGAGCAGAAATTATCCTTGAAGTCATGAATCATTTGTTATCTTTATCAGTTTTATCTCTCTTCTTAGTTTAGCCGCTCCTGCTCTTCTTCTGTTAGCCTGTTAGCCAATGATTATTCTTCTTGAAATTTAAGTAATTGTTGTCCAGATAGGTAAGTAAGTCCTTTGGTTATCTTCTTGTAGTTTCACTGTATTTACTTTGGTTTATCTCATTTTAAACCTATTCCATTTTAGGAGCTCCAGTAAAACATGGCCTCTCTCTCTCTCTCAGTCAGCTGAAGGTGTCTGTGTTTATGAAAGAAGTGGAGAGTGTTTTTTTAACCAGTGTTTGCAGCTAGATAAATAAGCTCAGGATACGTCTTTAACCTTGTTTCTTATAAGAAATTTATACAGTAGATCACATTGTAAGAAACCATCTCCAATAAGATATTAATATATTAACATTAATATATTAATATATTAATCTTCAACTAATGCTAACAAAGGGTTTGGATGAGAAAGAGAAATACATTCACCCAACCACTATAAATATGGATGTGCAACAGAAAGGAGGGGAATTGTGACTTAGCAGAGCCCTTTAAAAGTACATTAACTCTGATAGGAACAGCATCAATAACCACAGCACATCATATTTTAGTAAAAGGAATGTTTTACTGATTTAAAAATCCGAATGAAAACAAAACATTTGTTTATGGAAACTGGATAGCTTAATTAATACTTTATATATGTTATATATAAACATTGGAGACATAAGTTTCGTAACGTGACGTTTTTGCGCATGCGCGTCGGGTTGGCTCGCGCCGTTAACTGTTTACGCATGCGTGGTAAAGAGCGTGGTAAAGCATCGTCGTTATTTAACCCGCGTTCCGCTGCTTAATTTACACCGCGCATGCGTTGCGGATCGGACGAGGGACGCGGATTGGGAATCACAGTGATCTGTGATACACTAGAGTAGACTTTTGGAGGGATTCCTTGTTTACTACCTCCTGGTCGGATAGGTAAGCATTTTAAGAGAAAGCTATACTCTGTTTTGGGACTAGCTATAATGACATGGCTGAGGGAAAGCAGTTGAACTTTCTAACTCGCACTAAATGATCCTAGCCATAAAATGACCAAAGTAGCAGCAAGCTTTAATTGCATGTAGTATTTGCTCAGAGTGTCGGCTCATAGACCGCGCGTCAGCGATTCCTGATTAGTGCGTAGGAGTGAAAACATCAGTAGTCTAGATTTGATATTTACAGCTGCTCTTAGTGTTTCTGTACCTAGAAAAATAAAAACACCAAGAGCTCATGCGTACTCACCTAACGAGTGAAGTAAAGACGATTAATTGTGCTGATGTTCTCAGCTGCACGGCCACACATTGAGATACTGTATATATGGATCATAGGCCATATATGAACTGCCTGAAATCTAACTTTAAAATCAAATTTTTGTGTTTGCAACACTTCATGTCTTTTCAAGTAAAACCAGTTTTGGGCCACTGAAACATTGCAGTGTGTGAATGTAAACTGTGTAGCTACATCTGTCAAGTGAATATCACTGTAAACCTAGAATAGGCTACCACTGAAGCAAATTCCCCTACAATATGAATTACTAGTGTGGTTATATGTCTCAATAAAAAAAGACTATAAAATGTTTGCTGTTTTATTTTATTTGGGCGTTAATTGATTTTTATGCATTTCACAGATTCACACTATGGGGGGTCAGTTGTCCTTTGACGAGAAGGTCCATGTGGTGATTGTTGGTGGCGGGTTTGGTGGTATTGCAGCTGCCCAGCATCTCAAAAGTCAAGGGGTACCCTTTATGCTGATTAACCCATTAGACGCCTTTCATCACAATGTTGCATCACTGCGTGCTTCAGTTCAAAGTGGTATGCCAAACAACATAGCACCTAAATTTGATATATTGTATTCTTACTAAAATGATTTAAATACAGCTACCGTTTCTGCTGGGTGTTTTATTTAATGTCTAACAATCAGTGGTTTATGTTCACACAGGCTTTGCCCAACAAACTTTTATTCCGTACAAAAAAACATTCGGACTGAATTTCCTTCAGGGGCGAGTGATACGAATAGACACTACAGAAAAATTTGTTGTGCTTGACAGTGGAAAGGTATTTATTGATTGATGTTTCTTAAAATGTGTTATCTTGCAGCTATGGTATTGGAACCTAAAAAGTGTTTAACATTTTACAGGAAGTAAGTTATTCACACCTCATCCTCTGCACTGGGTCAGATGGACCTTTTCCTGGGAAATGCAACATTGTGGATTCCTACCAGAAAGCAACTGAGAAGTATGAAGATTTTGTGAAAGAGGTGGATTTTTCAAATGTCATACTAATTTTGTTCTTGTTCAGAAGTTTACTGTAACTCTGTTACAAATATGTCTTATGATGTTATCTACTAAACAGGATCTGTCTAAACAGGAAGACAATTCAGTATAATGTCCTTTCTCAGGTCCAGGCAGCTGACTCGGTGCTTGTGATTGGTGGTGGAGCCACTGGGGTGGAAATGGCTGCAGAGATCAGGACAGAATATCCAAACAAGAAGGTTATCCTTGTTACAGAAAGACCTTAATCAAACCACCCTATAAAACATTTGATAATTTATGTATACAATATATACAATTACATTCTTGTCTTAAAGACTCTTTTCTGTTTCAGTTCTCTGCAAAATCTTAAGAAATTTTGTGTGTATGGTTAATGCAAGTGGGAAAAAACATTATTACTGGCTAAAATCCATCAACAGCAAGCTATGGTAGATAATAAAACAAAACTAGGAAAACAAATTAAGGAATTTTCTCAATACAGGTAATTCTTATTCACTCACGTGATGCCGTAGCTGATTCAGAGCTACTCCCCAGTGTAAGAGAAGAGGCCAGGCAGGTACTGCTGGAGAAGGGAGTGGAATTAGTTCTAGGTAAATCTTTATGATAGCATTGATTTACCAAAGTACATCATAAGGAATATTCAGGTCTTTTATTTATAAATAAATAAATAAATAAATAAATAAATATATTACACACACACACACAGTACTGTGCAAAAGTCTTAGGCATCTTATTTTTTTTAGTACAAACTTTGTTATAGATTTTTATTTCATGACTTCTACATTATTGATTCAGTACAAAAACCTTTTAGATTTCCAAACGTTAGTTTTCCAGCACAAAATTAAATGTTACAGAAAAATGTTTGTATATCAGTAAAGAAAGCAGCATATTACATAAGAGACACTTTTCATACAACGTCACGCCACATATTGACTTTGCTTCATTTATTGCTGTTTACTGCTCTTTATAGTATTTTTTTTTAAAGTAGAAACATTTAATTTCATTGTTTTTGAAGGCATCTTTGCTCTACAGCATTTCTTTGCATGTACCTAAGACTTTTGCACAGTACTATATTATATTACTGTATTGTATTATATTATATATACTGTATAGCATAATTGATTGGTTCAAAATTCATTTTCCCATTCTTTTTTTACTTTCTTTTTTCAAAATCTAGGACAGAAAGTTTCAAACCTTGATGAACTGGAACTGAATGTGACTCTGAAGGGCAGAGAGGTCAAGACAGATAAGAACGAGCAGTTTACTGTTGACCTTATTATTTGCTGTGCAGGGAACAAGATCAATTCAGATGCATACAGGTCCAGTTTAGGTTAGTAGATTATTCTATGTGGATATGTGAATGAATGAGATTGGTTTTTGTATAAATGTGGCATTTAAATTAATTAGAATACTAAATTTAGGTATTACTGAATATTAATTAATATCTACTTAAAATAATTTTATTTCTTAAATTGGGTTATTTAATTTAAAAAAAGTCTAATTTCAGCTTAATGGAAATTTTGTGTAAGTTTTGTGACCTGTTTTGTATATGTTTTAATGTTTGTAACATTGATTATTGAGTGTATAAGCAGCTGTATTCTATCTCTGATTCCCAGTACTAAGACTGGTATGTTCCTCATCTTCACTCTGTTTGCTGTGTGTCTGCTCATGCTTCAGGTGGATGTCTGGCACAGAACGGAGCCCTGAAAGTGAATAAGCACATGCAGGTGGAGGGCTTTGACAACATATATGCTGTTGGGGACTGTGCTAATGTGAATGAACCCAAGCTGGCCTATCATGCTGGTCTCCATGCCGGGGTGGCTGTGAGAAATATTATTAACAGCCTGACCGGAAAAGCATTGACATCATACAACACAGGTAATCACATTTCACCTTCCTCTTAGATTGTAACTGTTGTAAGACATGCACTCTCCTTACAGATGGCTCTTTTACACACCAGTGACATTAGTCTGATATCTACACTCACTGAGCAATTAGGAAAACTATACTAATACTGGGTAAGGCCTTCCTTCGCTCTCAAAATAGCCTCAATTCTTCATCACATGGATTTTGCAACACATGCATATTACGTGTAGGCTTCACCAATTGGAAAACCACCACTGCACATCAATGGAACAACTGTGGAGGGAGTCAGAAGCTTAAAGTTTCTTATGGAAGGGGACTCAGCAACGCCTCCACTTCCTGCAGAGGCTGAAGAGACTCCCCCTCCCATCCTCACAACCCTCTATAGAGGGACAATAAAGACCGCCCTGACCAGCTGTCTCACCGTGTGGTATGGGAACTGCACAGTCTCCGACCGCAAGATCCTACAGCGGATAGTGAGAACAGCCGAAAAGATCATCGGGTCTCTCTACCCACAATCGATACCTACTACAACAACCGCTGCATCCGCAAAGCCAGCAGTATTGCGGAAGACCCCTCTCACCCATCCCATGGACTCTACACTCTCCTGCCATTTGGCAGAAGGTACAGGAGCATCTGTGCCACCACCAGCAGACTCCACAGCAGTTTCTTCCCTGAGGCAGTCAGATTGCTCAACACCCTGCTGCCTCCCCATTGTTCACCTGTGTTGCAGTATGGTCCTGGAGAAATGACATTTCGTTCCAATGTATACAGGATATATAGAGGAATGACAATAAAAACCGACTTGAATTTACAAGATGTTGGAATCATTCCTTTGAGATTCTGGTCCATATTGACATGATTGCATCACACAATTCCTGCAGATTTTTCAGGTGCACTTTCATCCTGCAAATCCCCCATTCTACCACATCCCAAAGGTGCTCTATTTGATTCAGATCTGGTGACTGGGAAGGCCACTGAAGAACATGAAACCAGTTTGACTTGACTTTTGCTTTGTGACATGGTGCATTGTTATGCTGGAAGTAGCCATTAGAGAATGGGTAAGTTGTGGCCATGAAGGGATGCACATTGGTATTAACAGACCCAAAGTGTGTCAAGAAAACATTTCCCACACTATTACACCAAGTCCACCAGCCTGGACTGTTGACACAAGGCAGTTTGGGTCCATGGATTCATGTTGTTGGCACCAAATTCTGACCCTACCATCTGTGTGCCTCAGCAGAAATGGAGCTTCATCAGACCAGGCTACGTTTTTTCCAGTCTTCAACTGTCCAGTTTTGGTGAGCCTGTGCCCACTGCAGCCTCAGCTTTCTGTTCTTGGCTGACAGAAGTGGAACCCAATGTGGTCTTCTGCCGTTGTAGCCCATCTGCCCCAAGGTTTTGACTTGTTGTGCATTCTGAGATGCTTTTCTGCTCACCACAACTGTACAGAGTGCTTATCTGAGTTACTGTAGCGTTTCTGTCAGCTTGAACCAGTCTGGCCATTCTCCGTTGAATTCTCTCATCAACAAGACGTTTCCATCCTCAGAACTGCCGCTCACTGGATGTTTTTTCTTTATTGCATCATTCTGAGTAAACTCTAGAGACTGTTGTGTGCAAAAAACCCAGGAGATCAGAGGTTATAGAAATACTCAAACCAGCCCATCTGGTACCAACAATCATACCATGGTCAAAATCACTGAGATCACATTTTTTCCCCATTCTGGTAGTTGATGTGAACATTACCTGAAGCTGCTGGCCCATATCTGCATGATTTTATACATTGCACCACTGCCACACAATTGGCTGATTAGATAATTGCATGAATGAGTGGGTGTGCAGATGTTCCTAATAAAGTGCTCAGTAAGTGTATATATTATTGGCAAGAACTGAGAATGTTATTGGAATACTTCAGGTAGAAGAAGCAGGTAACTGCAGTGTGCTTTAGTAATAAAGCAGATTTAGTAAAAGTTAATTGAAATATAAATTTTTATATTTTTAGAAAAAGAATGTTTCGGACAAAAGTCCATCATCAGCTGTGCAAGCAAAATGCTTCTGAGCCTTATATATACATATATATGTATATATATATATATATATATATATATATATATATATATATATATATATATATATATATAGAGAGAGAGAGAGAGAGAGAGGTACTGTATGTGTATGAGTATATATGAGGTACTGTATGTGTATGAGTATATATGTAACCCATAATTTAGGTTTTGTGTTTCTTATTTCTGTTATAGGAAATGTGACAATGCTATTGGCTATGGGCAGAGACGACGGTGTGGGCCAATTTAATGGTTATAAACTACCTCGCTTCTTAGTCACCAAGGGAAAGAGTCAGAGCCTGCTGCTCTGGAAAAGCTGGAAGGAAATGGGACAGAAAGCCCCCATATAGTAGGTAGCCAGATTATTATTGTGCCATACACAAACTAGACTAATCTAGTTCTGCGAGCTTGCATTATAATGTATAATGGGGACGTGGGAGATAAATGTTTAATAAAGCCAGTTGTACATTTTTGGCTGAATAACACTTAAATAATCTTTAGATCCAGGTGACAGTCACTGTTGGAAAATGCAATGAAAAGTAATGGTCATATTTACTGTGTTCACATGGGCAGTCGTGGCCTAATGGATAGAGAGTCGGACTTGCAACCAGAAGGTGAACCTGAAGGTTGTGGGTTCGAGTCTCAGGCCAGCAGGGATTGTAGGTGGGGGGGAGTGAATGACCAGCGCTCTCTTCCACCCTCAATACCACGACTGAGGTGAGACCCTTGAGCAAGGCACCGAACCCCCAAACTGCTCCCTGGGCGCTGCAGCAAAAAAGGCTGCCCACTGCTCCGGGTGTGTTTTCACTACTGTGTGTGTGTGCGCACTTGGATGGGTTAAATGCAGAGCACAAATTCCGAGTATGGGAATATGCCAATTTACAGTAAAATGCATCCAATTTAATTGGAAATAACTTCATCATGCAGCAAGACAATGACCCAGAAGAAACTGCCAACACAATAAAGCACTTCATCAGGGTAAAAAAGTGGAAGGTTTTAGACTGGCAATCAAGTCAATCACCAGACCTAAACCAAACTGAGCATACATTTCACCTCCTGAAGAGGAGACTGAAGGGAGAAACTTCCCAAAACAAATAACAAATGAAAGAAGCCTGGAAAAGCATCACAAAAGAAGAATGCAACAGTTTGGTGATGTTAATGGGTCACCGGCTTGATGCAGTTATTGCAAGCATGTTGTTCAATTTACTTTAAGACTGTGTTTCTATAGATTTGCTCACCTAAAAATGGGGTGGTCTGCCACTAAGAGTGACATGTTCTTAGTTGTTTAACACATCTAGATGTAAATATCAGAAAATGAAAAAGCTGAAATTCTGATCTATAATTTCATATTCATCTTTTGATCTCAAACCCAGATGTCTTCAGTTCCAACACTTGGGACTGAAGCTCTGACCATTAAAGGAAAAAAAATCCTAAAAATTCTGCTTTAATTGCAGTCTAATGTGTTTCATGTATTCTGTGATTGTTTTTTAGTATTACTTTCTCCATGGAAGAGGGAAAGCAAATGACTTACGGCTTTTCTCTCTCTGTCTCTAAACCTAAAGTTACCATCCTCTCTTCATAACACAGGGCTGGTTACTGAAGAGAAATTGTCTCTTAAATAATTATATTTCTCATAAAATTTAGTGTTCTTTCATTATTAATGGTATACAGCCCATGACCTCCATTTGGAGGTTTAGAAAAGTTCCAAGCACAATGTCAAGCAACAATATGTGTTTAGTATGACCAGCAAAATTTACAGTGAAAAGTGTACATTCACTATAAAACACAAGATTAATTTAAATTAAAGATCAATATAAGAGTCGATATAAGATCAACATGAAGTCAGTATACACTGATCGGCCATAACATTAAAACCACCTACCTAATATTGTGTAGGTCCCTTGTGCCACCAAAACAGCTCTGACCCGTTGAGGCATGGATTCCATGAGACCTCTGAAGGTGTGCTGTGTTTTCTGGCACCAAGACATTAGCAGCAGATCCTTTAAATCCTGTACGTTGCAAGGTGGGGACCCGGACTTGTTTGTCCAGCACATCCCACAGATGTGAACTCTTGAACTCTTTGTCATGTTCCTCTAACCATTCCTGAACAATTTTTGTGGCAGAGTGCATTGTCCTGCTGAAAGAGGCCACTGCCATTAGCGAATACTGTTGCCATGAAGGGGTGTAGTTGGTCTGCAACAATGTTTAGGTAGGTGGTACGTGTAAAGTAGTATCACACTGCCTCTGTCGGCTTGCCTTCTTCCCATAGTGGATCCTGGTACCATCACTTCCCCAGGTAAGCGAAGTACACTCACCCGGCCATCCACATGATATAAAAGAAAACATGATTTATCAGACCAGGCCACCTTCTTCCATTGCTCCATGGTCCAGTTCTGATGCTCACTTGCCCATTGTAGGCACTTTCGATGGTGGACAGGGGTCAGCATGGGCACCTGACACCTTTCTATCATAGCCAGCATTAACTTTTTCAGCAATTGTGCTACAGTAGCTCTTCTGTGGGATCGGACCAGACAGCCTAGCCTTCGCTTCCCACGTGCATCAGTGAGCCTTGGGTGCCCATGACCCTGTCACCGGTTCACCGGTTGCGCTTCCTTGGACAAATTTTTTGGTAGCTACTAACCACTGCAGGAACACCCCACAAGCCCTGCCGTTTTTTTTGGAGATGCTCTTACCTAGTCATCTAGCCATCACAATTTGACCCTTTGACCTTGTTAAAGTCACTCAGATCCTTACGCTTGCCCATTTTTCTCACTTCCAACATATCAACTTCAAGAACTGACTGTAATATATCCCACCCCTTGACAGGTGCCATTGTAATGAGATAATCAATGTTATTCACTTGGTTTTAATGTTATGGCTGGTTGGTGTAAATGATTGACTAAAATGCTGTTTTCCTATCCATTACCTATGCTCTCAATAACTCTTTAGTGAAAAAAATTACCCGCTAGATGGTGTTACTGAGTTAGATTTAGGGAATAGATACAAAATCTGTGAAAATTAATTATGCTAATACAATTATTCTACACTCTTTGAAAAAGGTTCCTTAAGGACTCTTTTTGACAGATGAGTGTGCTTCCTAAAGGGGTTCCACTTGGAGAAATCTCTTTGATGAGGAAAATCTTTGTAATGAGGAGTAGAACCTACATAGAACCTTTTAAAGGTCTCCCTATTGGGGCAAGCTGAAGAAACCTTCAGGGTTATAGATTTAACCTTTTGTTTTTAAGAGTCTTCATAATAAAAGTATGTATTTTTCTGTGTCTTTATGTAGAAAGTCCACGAATCATATGGTCTGTTTCAGAAAAGGGGGTTAAAATCTTGCATTCATACAGTGCCAAATTCAGTTCAGTTCAATTCAGTTTTATTTGTATAGTGCTTTTAACAATGGACAGTTTCACAAAGCAGCTTTAATGAAATCTGGATATAAAATTTTAATTTAAATATAAATTTAAATTGCACCCCTGTTTAATTGTCTGTTTCACAAAATCAGATTACAATTAGCTAACATAATCCTGGAATTCCTCCAGGATCATGTGCAATCATGCATGGGGTTTTGAGTGATTATTATTATTTTTTTTTTACCTTGAGTTTTTTGGTATCATTGTATCCACAGTCCCAGCTGTTGAGAGTAAGAAAAGATGGCATTAATGTTATTATGTATTACTGTTAAAGTAAAACTCATACAGTGGATATAAAAGTCTACACACCCCTGTTAAAATGGCAGGTTTTTGTGATGTAAAAAAATGAAACCAAGATAGATCATGTCAGAACTTTTTTCACCCTCAATGTGAAATTATAGCATATAAAACTTAAGTGAAAAACAATCAGAAACATTTTAGGGAAAAATAGGAAAAATAAAAAACTTATAATAACCTTGTTGCATAAGTGTGCACACTCCTAAACTAAAACATTGCTGAAGCACCTTTTGATTTTTTTTATTACACTACTCAGTTGTTTTGGCTAAGAGTCTATCAGCGTGGCACATCTTTGGCAATATTTTCTCACTCTTTCTTGCAAAAACATTCTAGAGCCATCAAATTGTGAGGGTATCTCCTGTACACAGCCCGCTTCAGGTCACCCCACAGATTTTTAGTTGGATTCAGGTCTGGACTCTGGCTAAGCCATTCAAAAACATTGATCTTCTTTTGGTTAAGCCATTCCTTTGTTGATTTGGCTGTGTGCTTTATGTCATTGTTGTGCTGAAAGGTGAAATTCCATTTCATCTTCAGCTTACTACTAGAAACCTGAAGGTTTGCACTAAAATCGCCTGGTATTTGTAGCTATTCTTGATTGCTTTCACCTTGATAAAAGCTCCAGTTCTGGTTGAAGAAAAGCAGCCCTAAAGCATGATGCTGCCACCACCATTCTTCACCAGGGATATGGCGTTCTTTTGATGATGTCCTTTTTTTTTTGCGCCAAACATACCTTTTGGAATTATGGAATTATTTGGAATTGATCTCATCAGACCATAACACATTTTGCCACATGTTTTGGGGTGATTTAGTTGGGCTTGTATGTTTTTTGTGAGAAATGGCTTCCATCTAGCCACCCCACCACATAGCCCAGACATGTGAAGAATATGAGAGATTGTTTCACATGCAGAGAGTAATCAGTACTTGTCAGATATTCCTGCAGCTCCTTTAATGCTGTCTGTCTCTGGGCAGAGGTCCTGTTAGGGTTTGTCTTGTCCTTTTATAAATTTTGGAGGGATGTCCTGTTCTTGGTAATGTCACTGTGGTGCTCCATTTTCTCCACTTGTTGGTGATGGCCTTCACGGTGATCCATGGTACATTTAAATTTTTTGGAAATTTTTTGTGCCTCTCGATATCGATACCTTCCGACAGTGGGACCCAGTACAGGCTTTGTAAGCTTTTTGCAGACCATGGCTTCAAAAAAAAACAGTCAGATGAAACCAAGAAAATGTCAAGAAAATCCTGCAGAAACAGCTGGTCTTTATTTAGGGTTAATCAGATTAATTTCATTGACTACAGCTGCATGATAATTACTTTTGAACATGAGCTTGAATGTGATTGGTTCATTCTGAACACAGCCACATCCCCAATTATAAAAGGGTGTGCACACTTAAGCAACCAGGTTGTTGTATTTTTTCTATTTTTCCCAAAAGTGTTTCTGATTGTTTTTCACTTAATTTTTATATGAAGTAATTTCACATTGATGGAAAAAATTGATGGAAAAAGTTCTGAGTTCTTTTTTCTGAGTTTCTTTTTTTTTTTTTTTTTTTTCAAAAAACTTGCCATTTTAACAGGGGTGAATAGACTTTTTATATCTGCTGTAGACTCCGGAAATGGAGGAAAAGGATGTGCATGTAGAAACGGCAGCCACTGGGTCTTAATTATGAAATAATGTCTTATGAGATTATTTTTGAGAACAATGAAAATGTGGGGTAAAAATGCTTCAATGCTACACATTTGCTGGTGCAGTATATACTGTACACAT
Organism: Pangasianodon hypophthalmus; assembly: GCF_027358585.1. NCBI lineage: Eukaryota > Metazoa > Chordata > Actinopteri > Siluriformes > Pangasiidae > Pangasianodon > Pangasianodon hypophthalmus. The sequence goes on from NC_069712.1 coordinate 18,217,504, forward strand.
ACACACACACACACACACACACACACACACACACAAACACATAAATACGCACATGTATTTTCACCTATAACATAGCATATTAAAAATCATGTTACATTTACAGCACTTCTATATGTTTTCTAAAAACATGTTATTATTGTAATGATGTTAAAACTTATGATCAGATTATTTGCTCCTTTAAATAATATGATGCATGCATGGGGTTAACCTGACACTAGAAGGGCCGGTATTTCATTGGCTTTTTGCTAAACTTTTCATCCAGGTTGAACATAAGATCTTGCAAATAATGTGAGAGGCAAACTGAAACCAAAATAAGTTTGGCATAAAAACAAGTCTGGTTATATTAAAAAAAAAAATCTAATTCCCATCACCATCAAGTTTTTTGTTTTGCTTTCAAAGGCTAAAGGCACCATACTGAAGATAATAGCATTAGGCATCATATTTCATGTTCCAGGAACTTTGGAGCCAAATTTGACTTCCTCTGGTAGGAGAATACAGCAGAGTTGTCATTTGATCTTGCAGCAGGATGATATTTCCCCAGGTTGGCACAAAAATGGCTCACTGACCCGAGAATAAAACACAAACAAGATATACTGCAAGATACACTTACTGAAAAACCATCAGTCACACTGAAGAATCAGCATCACACGGGTAGAAACGATTTACAAAGATAAAATTATACATCAGTCAGACTCATTTTATAGGTCAGGGACACTTGTCTGTCTATTACGTCTTGCGCAAAAGCAGTAATACAAAAAGCAGCAAAAGTGTGAAAAAATTCCTATAAAAACTATAAAGGTCCTGTAAAATTGAAGGAATGATTTGAAAAAAAACAGGTAATCCATACATCGGTGACAAACAGAAATGGAGAGGCAGTGTGCTATTCTCGGGAAAGAGACTTGAAAAGGTGAGAGCTCGGGAATGAGATGACAGTGGTTGTGGAGATCTAGACACAATAATTAGACATAAAATTTAAATGATTCCAACCTGGTTTCAAAAGGCAAATTTCAGACAAAGGTATTTAAAAAAAAATTTTTTTTTTAAATTCCTAATAATTTCAATGTCCTCAAGTTACCCTAAATAAACAAATTCAGACATGATTTTGGCAAATTCATTACTCATGAATGATAAGATCCGAGGAAAAGTGTATAAATCTAAATATGTTATTGTGTAAGTAAAAATGAACACTATTCCTCATCTTTAGACTTTGCAGTTTAATTTGACTTACAGTTAATTATCTACTGTGTAATTAATTTCAGGGCCAGATTTATTAAGCAGTCTCCATGTTGCTGTTGTTCTTGTTGTGGACTGTTGTGGAAGGACCACTTCTCTAGGAACAGCAAGGTGTACAGCACACACAGGCCAGCACCATAAAACTACGCTTCATATATTTTTACATTTTACATTCATGCATTTTTAAATCTGTGGCATGTAAATTTAAGTATTATACACTGATTTAGAAAAATATCTTGTGATCAGTTCTAATGTGGAATCATATAATTGCTATTGTTTAAATGGATATTCTGAATGAACATTATAGTGAATATGACTTTCTAGTTAATTTACATGAAAAAAAGCCAAATATATGCACTTACACAAATGTACAGAATCATCTTATATTTAGATGTTCTTACTGCATATTAATATTCATTTACAGTGTCATCATCACAATCATTATTTACTGGTATTAAAGCTCAGTTGTTAGAGACAAATCAAATATTAAAATATTTGGAAAACAACATTTTGAGTGGCATATTTATTCAAACTCATGTTGAATAGATTTAGCTGACAGTAGCCTCATAGCTGTCTAGTAAACATACAGTATAACTCAATAAATACTTGTGTACATATGAAATTAACTTAAGAAACCCCCTCACTTGATACAATTATGTTGTTTGTGATTTCCCGTTCTCACAAACAACTCATGTCTTACTGCCCAATAAAAAAAAAAAAAAAAAAAAAAGCAAGTATTCGAGGCATGCTAACCTTGTCCTGAAATGTCATTTAATCAGAAACATAGAACAGTGGATTGATTCATTCATCTATTTTACCCGTTTTTTTCCAACTCCTTTGATTCAGTCATAGGACTTGGAGGTTACAATGTACCACTCACTGGGGCAGAACATTCATAAAATTATCATTTGACATATATGCAGAAATTAGATTTTAGGTGGGTCGGTTTTGGAAATCTGCTGGTTTTCTGCAGAAGTGTTATACAAACTACATCTGGTCAGAGACACAGACTGCAAGCATAGCACCAAGTATATATTTATCACTTTTTCACTGTTTTTGTTATATCAATATACACCATTTAGGTGTGGCTTACATATTTTGGTAATATATGACATTAAAGCAGAGGTATCAACATCTGTGGTTTAACTGTAGCATTTATGTCTGGCAACCTGCAGGCCTGTGAATATGTGCATCTAGTGTGGTTGACTGATTCTCCCTAACCATACCATGCTCTCCACCACTGAGCTTATGAAGTTAGACAGACTCTGCTAAACACATACAGTGGCCAGCATTGGGTTTCCTTACTTTTTGGGAGGAATGTGTGGTGAACTATCAGCACAAACCATTATTTGCAGTTGGACAGTAGGACGCTGACTCCTGAGTGGTCAACGCTACATGACTGCTGCTTCTAATTTGCATAAAGTTGAATCCAGATCAACCTTTTTGCAGCACCACAAGTCAGTTTCTTGCTGCTTGCCATCCCACTATTTATATTAGTTATAATTTATATTGAAAATTAATGTGCAAAATGTCAGATGGCGAAATCTCATTCAATGTGCAAGTACAGTAAAACTTTTGCAGTGTCTCTGCCTGTGTGTACAAGGACAGAATGAATTTGATTTAACTGTGAGATGGCATCATCATAGAAACTCAAATTTAGACTTCATATAATTAACTTAAACTCTTTCACACAGGTAGTTTTAAATGAATTTTTATATATTAAAGTGTTTACTGTGTGATGCACACCAACACTGAAAGTTATATAATATTCTAATCATATTTGTACAAATGCCACACAACTTCCTACAGTCTATGGGGTGTTTTAGAAAGAGCATTATGTTTCAAAATATTTCATAGTCACTGTAGATTCCTTATAATACATCACAGTTATGACAGCATATAACAGCATAGATTTGTGATTGCTGATCTATTTTTTTGTTAGCTGATCAATCAAAATATCTGCTGATTCATCTGTGCATCAGTGATACATTGTGTATGTGCTTGTGTGTGTTTTCCCTCCATCTAAACAAAGTATTCAAAGTACCCTAAACATACGCCAAACCAAATATGTCAATATTAACATTACTACAAATTGAATTTGGTTGTTAAAAAATATCTAAGAGAATTATAGCAGTGAAACTCAGCATATGTGGTAGTTAGAGAAAAGATGGAGAAGGAAGAAGGTTGTTTTTCTGAAGTACCTTAATGGATTGTAATGTGGAGTTGTTTTTTGGGATCGGGCCAAGAGCTAATGCAGTATCATCTTGCCACTCCTTGTCGGTAATGCAGAGTCAGAAAGAGATGGCATGACTCAGTTCAATAAAAAAATAAAAAATGCAAATAATGTTAAATATTTTATGTTAGGCACATTTAATGGCTCAGTGCATGACATGCAGAATGCAGTATGCTCTTTATTCTGAAGGAGAGCAAAATGGTTGCCATGTTGTCTCCTGTTGTGTGTGTCCTCTGCCGTGGTCTGAGCTGAGGTTGACGTCATACACTTCTTTAAGATCACTCTTAGTTTTGGGCAAGAATCCTAAATCATTTAGGTTTTTGTGGCCATCTTAGGCTGTCCTCAGTTGGCATAAGCCAAAAACAGAGCAGATTCACACACAACTTTCATACAGACGTAACAATCATCGGGCCAGCATTCTCAGCTTCTTATGCCATTTCACAGGTCATAAAACCCGTTGAACTTGTTAGCTATTCCTGCACTTATCCAAATTACTTATTCAAGTCATCTGATGTACTGCATCCAACATTCTTTTCTTCTTGTATAAGAGACATGAAATCATGTACTGTGCAGTGTCAAATTCAGTTATACAGATGATGTGCATGCTTTGGGCTTTAGGGAATTTTGGGGGGGGTGAATAATTTTTTCATGTCTTGACAAAATCCATTGTCCCAGACTGTCCTGGGTGTCTTTTTTCCTGTTGGTCTAACAGATGAGGTGGGTGGAGTTCAGGTTGATGATGGGAGGAGTTAAAGAGGAGGTAGACGGCCAAAACAGCCCACCCCCAACTCATGTGCTGTATAGGAGCCTGTATTTACTTTGCAGCAGAGAAGACTAGAGCATCATTGCAGAGTGCACTGTTACCTAGCGTGGATTCAGCACACCATCGCTCACTCTCTCCTTCACTCACTAGCTTCACAGACTGACTGTTTCCTGCTCATTCTTTCCCTCTCTGACTCTCTGCACATCACCAGTGAACAAGAGTGAAGAAGAGGCTGCGAATTCTGCAGCTCCAGAAGGAGTGGACGGAAGCAGCCTGAGCAGACGCAGCATATTTTTGGGCCAAACATCACTGGACACCAGGCTTGAGCTCTCTAGAGGACAGCCACAATGTGTGACTGTTTTCATCTGGCGTTCCCCAACTGGCATGCACCAGCTGCGGGTGGGCATCATCACTCTGCCTCTCCCTGTCTCTCTCTATTGCTCAGCCTTACCCTCTAACTTGCTTTATACCTGCTATTTTTATCCCTGATCCAGCACTCAGCCCTCCTTCCTGGCAGTATATCCTGTTTCTTGCACTGCAGTGACTCATTGTTTGTGTGCTTGTGTGTGTGTGTGTGTGTGTGTGTGTGTTACAAGAAAGTTTTGGTTTGACCTTGTAAACAGCATCTTTGCACAGAGCTGCTGAGGCACTGACTGCAGTGTTTGTGAGAGATCTGGGTGTGTCTGCAGTAAAGTGGGTGTGGCTTTGTTGTAGGCGTGTACACCATCATGTGGAATTTGATGCGAGGTAGATGCAGTCTAGAATAGGTGTGTCTGCAGTATTGTAGAGGGATTTTAGACCTCTGTGGCATGCAAAAGATTATTGTAAACCTCATACTGCCATAATTACTGAGCAGTGGCAGGGGCTGTGTATGTTTAGATGTTTAGATTTATATGGTATTTTAACCCAAAATTTTGAGTTTTATATAGCATATTCCTGATTTCTGGGAGGCTAAGAGTCTATTGCTACCAATACATGAACAGAAGTTATATGTAATATAAATATGTGAATAGGCCAAGCTGTTCATAATAGGAAGGCAAATAATGACTTACATGCTTGTCTGTGAGTAAAGAGGGTGTGTGCGTGCATTACAGATAGATCTGATATGTCGCAAAATTCAAATTGTGCTCCATTATCCCAGGACTGATACTCAACACCACTGCGGAACTTGATGGATGACGCTCAAATCAAATCAAGAGAAAAACCCAATCAGTCTTTAGAGAATTATATCAGTTTTTACTCACTCTTTCAGAAAACATATTGAAATAAGAAAATCATTTTGTGAGATTGTTTTGACAAATAAATATATGTTAGGTTATGTATTTATCTTCAGAGTCATAAATATTAGAGTAAGATCAAAGAGCTTATGATTTAGTTTTTTTTTTTTATTGGTTGCACCAGAATGACTGACTGGCTTTTAGATAAACATTATTTCCTATCTGAGCAGACAGAATCTGGTTGTGAACCTATTTATCTACATCAAGACACAGCATACATCATAACAGGCATATCTTTTATAGTGTAGAGAGATTAGAGGCACTAATCAAATGATATATTTTTATATATATATATAGATATAGAATGATAATTTTGTAATTCTGAAATAGCCTCAATTATAGCAGAAACAAAAGAGAATGCTCAGCAAGAAGAAGCAGATCCAAATTAGTCAAATAGAACTCAAAGACAGTCCCAATAACACGTACATCTATAAGTATTTCCACCAAGAAGCTCAAAAGAATAGGTAGGAGGTAGCTTGCAAAACACTGGTGTATCAGAATAAAGTGCTCATATATTAGCCTTTGTTTATGACTACTTGGTGCCCATTTAGAAGGTAGACTAAAACTGTCCCACAGTTTCATGTGGCTCTTTTAACTATGAATAATGAATGCTTCTAACTATGTTTGTGTGGACATGCATTGAGAGCACTGAGACTGCAAATGATCAGGCATCTGCTGGTGAACTTTTTTAAATACAGCTAAGGGTTCCTGGGTCTTGGTTTTGGGTCTTGGTTTTCTAACAGTAACTAACAGTAGCATTATTATAGCACTTTTCCTTTAAACCTCTCTTACCCTTGATACAAGTGTAAGCCCAAATATATGATATACCGGCACACTGGCATTCTCTGGCACACTGTGGTTTGCATCAATTAATGTTTTTGATTAATTGGAATCATGAGGGAATTGGGTCTCATGTTCTTATAACCTGAGGGGAAAAAGCCAGTTCTGTTTTCCCACTGAAATTTAATTATATTTTGTATGCAACCTTCTCACTGTGAAACAGCTTGTGTGTCCTCAATACAGGTCAAGATCTATGTTTCAGCTTCAGTTCTAACTGTGTTAGTGCAATTAGCATGCATCTGAGGATTCTCCCAGATGGCCATGAGAACAGAAAAAACAAGCTCTAATGCCTGTAATTTTGGTCATGGGTGATCCACTCGCATACTGGATGTATGTGACAATGTGGCTGCTTGTTACACTTAGACATTTCAGAAAAAGTAATTTTTCCATAGAATGTTATATTCTAATTTAGTGATTATAAAAGTGACAAACCCATATTACACCAACAGGTAATTTTTTCATAGACTTTACAAAAATATATTTGTACAGGATTGTACAATATTTAGTACAATATATATTTTTCAAATGCATAGAGCATCTGTGGTAGGAAATATGTGGTTTGGTTGAAAGCCATGCTAAGCATTCACTGAAGGAGGGAAACTGAAAACAATTCTACATGACTATTAAAATTTTAGTCAGGTGGTGGGCCTTAGCTAGCAAACAACCACTAAAAAGACATATAAGGTATTAAGCCTATTTTAGACTAGATGTGGTAACTGCACCACCTTAGCAACACCTTGCAATAGGCTTATTAGGCTTAATAGGCTTAATACCACACTCTAATGTCGCTAGCTACATTTGTTGACCTACTCTCTGATTCTAATGCTGTCAACACAGTCGCAGCAATTGCCTGTATGTTTCAGTAAATCATAGTCAGCTAATGGTTAGGCTGCGCTAACCCTCACAGTGAATGAGGCGTCTTAGCCTTCCAGATCACCTTTAATGACATTTTCAACACACGCTGGAAATCAAAACCTAACTGGTTGATTCTGTTGTAATGTCTTAATGATATTCTGGCTTAATTGCACATGTAAGCTGTAATCTTTACAGCTTCTGAAGTCCTAGACAGTGGATAAGCTTGCTTGGCTGTACCCATACCACTGAAGAAAAAAACCTGATAGAATTGTTTTCCTTTTGGTATTTACAGATTTTAACCTTTTCCTTTCTAACTAAAACCTAGCAGTGGAATGAACCTTTTACTATACTACTTGCAACTTAAAAACCAATAAGATTCTAGGTCAAAATCCTTCTTTCCTGCAAATATGTGTCAGTTTCCCAATATGTTGATGCCAACCTCTAACAGAGACCTGGTTTGAGGTAATTAGTGTATACCGAAGCATGTGCAATGCATAATCACGTGAATGCATGTCTTTATATGATGAACATTTTTTGTACTGTGTGGCATTTCTTAACCTGGACATGTCCATTACACAACCATTCTTAATAACATAATCAGTCATAGTCTTATTGTATAAGTGGCACCCTAAAAGCAAATATTTGAGTAGGGCGGAACTACATTATGAATTTAGCAGTGTTGCGATTCTCAAACCACACAAAGACACAGAATTGACTGGACAGAATATGTATAGAATATGTAAATGAAAAGCATCAAGCAACAAATAAAGTTCAGTAACATGCATTCTGTTATCTAGTTGGCGTGTTTGTGTGGTTTGTTTATGGTTCCTACTGTAATAAACCAGTAAAGTGATAATGTATGTGTGATAAATAGGGTAAATTACCAACTTGTTTACAAATCTAAGCAAAGTTATATATTGGTTGCCAATACAGGTATCTTAAAGACACGAACTTTTTAATGATTACTGAACTGATTTATTTGGCATAAATTAAGGAAGACTACTGTCTTATCAGATTATAGATGAGGAGTTTACACCAAACAATGCCTGCTTCTCTTACAAATTGAAGGAACACCACCCAAAATGTTTCTTTAATCCCCAGGAGTACCTGTATATGCACACATCATGGATGACACATCACACATCATGCATGATCATTTATAGTTATGAGGACAGTAACTAAATACTTGAAAATGTATAAAAAAGAATTGTATTTTTTAATTACAAGTGTGCATGTTGCTTATATTGCCAAACCTGTGTGTGGTGAAGGGCAGGGCACTGCAACTCCTCCTGTTCTGTAACTTAGACGAGAGCAAGAATGCATAGTAGATTGGGTAAGGCACAGTAATACATGAGAGATATATAATACTTATACAGAGGGAGATCCTGGTAGACAATAACCCAGGTAAGTGCAACATTTTGGTCTGAAGAGAATTTGATTACAGAATGCTCACTGTTTAATGAGTGGTGATGCAGTTGACATTGCAATTTATTGATATTTTATTATTGATGTTACAGCGATCAGGGATGACTTTGTGTCAGTGTGTTTCTTTACTGCAATAGAATACATCTGGAGTTAGCCAAAAGTGGTACTGTCTTTTCTGTGTTTCCTTATCTGCTTTCTTTGACCCTGTATTGTCTGGAGTTCAGAACAGTATAGACACACTTTTTTTTTTTTTTTTGGCAAAGACGATTGACGTCTCCAGATGGTTGTCTTTGTATGCTGCACTTAGTCAATAAATAAAATACTGTGCTACAGTGGGAACCGTCATTTAAACTAATGCAAATGACAGTAACCATTATATTTCTGATGGCTCCAAAACAAAGTTCCAAAAGGTTAGTATGCACCCATCCAGATAGGTTTGCTTACACTGAGAATGAGCTCAGCACACAGTGCAAAAACTGCACTTAATCATGAGTAATGATGATTGATGTTGGTTAGCACTGTTTGGGTTTTGTGGATTAGTGGTTCTTATGAATAATTAAGCACATTTAACTCACTGAGTGCTATTTTCAGTGATAAATGCTGTTTTTAATCTGAAACAGGTGCTGGGCGAAGGCTGAGGGGACCGGAACAAGAAGCAGAGGATGATTCAGTGAGTGTCACTCAAACAATTATCAGTCAATTTTAGAACACATTTGGAAAACCTCTAAATATTGTGATATTTGAACATATGAACAACCTCATAAGAACATGAGCCAAATCACAAAAGTTAATTCTGGGCTAAGGGAGGGCTTAGCGGATTACATCTAGAGATGTATGAATTCTAACAAAATCTTGATTTTTATAACTCCTATGGGTTTTGTGTGAGATTTGGCTGGATATTTACTTCCAGAAAAATGTATTCACTTACAGATATATTACAGACATGTGGCATCTTGTGTTTTGTTGCATTCATTTTTTTGTTTGTTTGTTTGTTTTAAATATTATTGCTGATATTCTTAGGTATGTGAGGAGCCTGAGATTTTAGAGAGGGAAAGACCTCGTCCTCAAGGCTCATCCCCAGTAGAAGAATTTCCTGTTGAAAAACAGGTAACTACAGTCTCTAATACAGCTTCAGTTCAGTTAAAATCTGTGACTAATATTAAATGTGTCTTTCTTTGTACATTTATTCTTTTGTCAGGCTGAGGAGGATATCTTTGACTCAGCACACAAGAGTGGAAGCAACAAAAAAAGCAGAAAAGCTGGCTTTGGATCTCTGTTTGACAAGCGCACATCTGACAAAATGAATGAAACAGAGGTCAAGCTTACTGAAATAATTTCTTTTTCATTACACATACATTTTTTTTTACATATATTTAGTATATTGGAAATACTGATTGTTTTAAACAGATCTATGTAATTTCAAATGTGCAGTTTGAAAACCAAGTCCCATGCCTTCTTAAATATACAGACAGGTGACAAATTAAAGGAAAAACCAACTGGTGTCAACAACATGCTGGTCCAAAATCTCCTGCAGATGTAAAATCAGGTTGGAATGAGTTGTCTCTAAAGGCCATAGCATATGATTTAAATAATTTTCATAGGCATTAAACCATTCAGTGAGCCTTGATGTCATGTGAATGGGGGCATTATGGAAGAGACCATTCCCATCAAGATACAAATGTTTCATCATCGGATAAAGTGACCCTTCCGTCTAAGGGAACAAGTAGACCCAAACCATGCCAGCAGTATGCCCTCAGAGCATAACAGAGCCACTGCATTTTCCTTTAAAGACAGAAATATACTAATCTAGTTTATTTGTTCACCCACAGTTATTGTGAAAACTACTTTAGTAAAGATTACTGTTATGCAGTTTATAAAAGATTTTTTTAACTTTGCCATCTGTGGTTTCAGGACATGCAAAGTGGTGAATCTGAAATGATTGTGAAAACAGTGAAAGAAGCATGTGTTGAGGGCTTAGTCGTGACTGGTGGAGGGAAAGAGGGGATCTTCATCAAAGAAGTGAAACTAGATTCTCCTGCTTCCAAACATCTAAGTGTGAAAGAGGGTATATAAAAGATTGCAATCATAGCTACTGATTCCATTTAATTTGTGTCTTAAAGTTCTAATTTTTATTTTCATCCCATCAGGTGATCAAATACTAAGTGCTACAGTATACTTTGATAATGTTTCATATGAAGATGCGCTTCAAATTCTTGAGCATGCTCAGCCATATAAAATGGAATTCTGTCTAAGACGCAAAGTGGAACCAACCATACCAGAAAATGCTGAAATTATACACCCAAAGGTAATTGTAATCAGACTTTTCTTACTTTAGGTTTTGATGTGTAAAGTACTTAGTACTCCTTTTTTTCCTTCCCTAGGAAAAAGACCAGGGCCCACCAATGATGAGAAGTCAGAGAAAGATGAAAAAACAGCAAGAACGCATCTCATGGCCAAAGTTCCCATCCTTTGGCAAGGGGTCCAGAGTGCAATTCAAGAGATCTCACAGCACATCAGAAGCAGAGGAACACAGGAAATTAGAGATGAGCCCACCAACAAGTGACACTGAATCTCCACTGAAATCTCCACTGAAATGTTCAGATGGAAAAGACAAGAAAAAAAAGCACAAAGTTCAAATAAAAATGAAGATGAAGGGCCACAGGAGCAAGTCTGTTGAGGAACCCCAGAGAAATGAGAAGGTGTTGGTTTGGGAAAATCAACAAGTGGAGGATATATTAGAAGAAAAGGTTCCTGAAGGACATGAGGAAAAAATGCAAGAGATCCCACAGGTCCTAGATCGAGCAGAAAATGAGGTTTATTCCAAGACCGGGAATGATGATCCATTTCAGAGTCTGTCAGGAATGGAACTGCATGAGGCTCATTTAATTAGTTTGGGCAACACGTTAAAGACTACAGATATTTCATTTGCTCTTGCACAGGGTGAAAAAATAGAGAGTTCAGAAATGAAAGTCAGAATTCATCAGAAGGAGAGACCTGATATTGGAACAGAAAACCAAGCAGAAACTACCGAAGCTTTGTACACAATTCCAGATCCATCAGCCTGTGACAATGTTATGTTATCACAGGCAGAGGTAGAAATATCTCAACTTGACACTGACCTCAACAGACAGGGAAAAGGAGAAGATAGTTCAGAGGAGAAAATTAAATCTGGAAATGCAGAACTTAGCATGCCACATTTAGATATTTGTGTAGAAGTAACAAAAAAATCTCCAAGGATTGGTGATGATAAGCAATGGAAGGAGAGATCCGTGTTTGAAAATGAGAGTTATGGGTTTCGAACCAGAGGTCCATTGGCAGACATGGCCACATCAAAGACCCACTTTGTGAACACAGCAAATGGACTTCAGTTCATTTCACCAGATTTTTCTGAGTTAACGCAAGTGGGGAAAATGTCTGATGGCATCAGTGATGCAAAGAAACCAACTGTTATTTTCCAACCAAAACCTGGTAGTACTGCTTTTGCTGTAGACAAAGAAGATTCACCTCTAGAAATCAAAACTTCCAAGTTACCAACAGAAACTACAGAAAGATCAGCATCAAAGTTTAAATTGCCAAAGGTAGATCACTCTGGATTTGTAACCCATGAACTAATCAAAATGACAGAAGTGGAAAAAAATAGGACCCATCTACCAAAACGAGAAGATATTGAAATTCCAGGGATGGAAAATGAAGAAACAAAACCTAGTCTTCAGACACCTGAAATTAAGGTTCCAAAAATTGTGAGAGTTACAAATAATGCAAAGGAGAGAGAAATCCAGGATCTACAAACAGATGAAGAGTTCAATGTTGAGGATGTTAAAGTGGCTGTTTCCAAATTCCCTGCTTTTAAACTGCCTGAGGGGGACATAACAGGTGTTCTTGTGCAAAGAGAAATTACAATTATGGAACTGAAGTCAGATAAGTCTGTGTTGACCCCTAGGGGATCTCCACATAAAATATCCATCACAAGTACAGACAGTAGCACTAGTATCCCTAAAAGTAAAGTAGGTGAAGAAAAGTCACCAGCTTCTGATACTGTAGATAAGGACACAGCAATCAAGATGCCAAAAATTGAGCTACCTTATATTGATGACCAAACATCAGTGGCTGTGATGAAAATAGACTACACACAGCCACAGGTAACAGATTATGGGAGATTTGGAGATATAAACTTCAAACTGCCAAAGCGGGAAGATATTGAAATACCAGGGATGGAAGCCATAACGGAATCAAAACTACAGAACACAGTAATCAAAGCAGTCAGTGATGCAGACATTGACCAAGCTGAACAGCCAACTAAAAAATACGGTGACAAAAAAGGTCATGAAAAGAAATCAAAGAAATCAAAAATAACCCTCCAAGGATTTGAGATCACTAAACCTGATATTCAGTCTCCCGATATTAGTACTGAATTACCAAAGAAGGATTCCTCTAAAATGGATACTGGAGAAACAAAGATCCATGAAAAACACAAATTCAAAACCCCCAAAATAGGGGAAGTTGAGAATATAGATGTTCCAGTACAGAAAACTAAGATTTTAGAAGATAATATGGATAATATGGACTTGCCACAAAAAACAGAAACAAAGTTTGGCAAAACAAAATTTAAAATTCCCTCAATCACCTTGCCAGAATTTGGAACTAAAGTTCCAAGGGAAGCAGTAGATATCTCTGCTGTGGATGTACAAGTGAAAGAAGCTCAAATAATTTTACCAGAGGATAAATTAAAATTATCAGCTGAGCCATTATTATCTGACTTAGATGGCACTGATGTAAATAAAGATGGACAGTCTGTCAATGTGTATGACAGAGCTCAGGATAATGAAACTGAAGGGCAAGGGAAGAAGTTCAAACTGCCAAAATTTGAGATCAGTTTTCCAGAAGTGAAAGCACCAAGAATTATTTGTACATCAAAGAAAGATGACGACAGTTCTGTATCAGAGAAAAGTGGTGAAATGCCAGTAGTGCATTCACCTAAAGCTGAACTACCAGATGTAAAACCCGAAGTGAGCGCAGATCTACCAGAAGTAGATTCTGAAATAACTGACGTGAAAATTAGAAGGCCAGGGTTTTCATTTCCCAGGTTTGGGATATCTAAATCAGAACATACAGCCCCAGCAGCTGATACAAATCTCAAAAATGTTGATGTGTCTTTACCAGAGGGACATACAGAAATGGAGGATCCAAAAACAAATATAGTAATATCAGTGAAAGATGGTAAGCAAAAGGATACAACAAAGTTTGTTTCTCCAACAAAGTTCAAAATTCCATCAATCAAGTTCCCAAATTTTGGAGCTAAAGTTACAAAGGCAGCAATGGAGACCTCTGATGTGGATGTTGATGTTAAAGGAGCTGAGATAAGTCTGCCAGATACAGAGTTAAAATTATCTGCTGAGCCGATTTTAGTTGATATAAAAGAGCCTGATGTAGACAAACAAAAGAAATCTGCCAGTATAGAATTTATTAATTTGGACATCCAAAATGAGGCACAAGGGAGTAAATTGAAATTGCCAAAATTTGGAATCAGCCTTCCTGAAATAAAAGGACCAAAAATAGATATAAGTTCAGACCAAGCAGAGATTGACATTTCTGTACCAAAGGGGAAAGTACAGGTGAAGCCACCTGATATTGAAGTGCAAGCTGGAACACCTGAAGTGCAATTAGACCTGCCAGTGGACTTGGACAAAGTTAACATTCCAAAGACAAGAGAGGTCTCTGATGTGGATCTAGATGTTAAAGGACCTGAACTAAGTGTACCAGATGCAGAGATAAAATTGTCAGCTGAGCCACTCAAAGTGGATATAAAAGGGCCTGATGCAGACAAAGAAATGAAATCTCTCAGTACAGAAATGAAAGATCAGGATATCCAAATTAAGGAGCAAGGAACTAAATTCAAATTGCCAAAATTTGGAATCAGCCTTCCTGAAGTAAAAGGGCCAAAAATAGATGTAAGTTCAGACAAGGAAGAGATTGATATTTCTGTACCAGAGGCAAAGGTAGAAGTGCATCCACCCGATGTTGAAGTCCAAGAATTAACAGCTGAAATAAAAGCTGAACTGCCAGAAGTAGATTCTAAAGATATTGAAGTGAAAATGAAGACAGCAGGCTTTTCGTTTCCTAGAATTGGATTTAGTAAGTCAGAAGTTAAGGCTCCCGAAGGTGATGTGAGTCTCCCAGATGTTGATGTGTCTTTGCCTGAAGGAAGTCTAGAAATGGAAAGACCAACCACGGAGGTTACAATACCAGTGGAAGATGCAGAACAAAAAGGTCGGTCAAAGTTTGGTTCTCCAACAAAGTTTAAATTGCCTTCATTCAACTTTCCAAAGTTTGGAACTAAAGGTCCAAAAGCGTCAGTAGAGGTCTCTGGTGTGGATGTAGATGTTAAAGGACCTGAACTAAGTGTACCAGATGCAGAGATGAAATTGTCAGCTGAGCCACTCAAAGTGGATATAAAAGGGCCTGATGCAGACAAAGAAATGAAATCTCTCAGTACAGAAATGAAAGATCAGGATATTCAAATTAAGGAACAAGTAAGTAAATTCAGAATGCCAAAATTTGGAATCAGCCTTCCTGAAGTAAAAGGGCCAAAAATAGATGTAAGTTCAGACAAGGAAGAGATTGATATTTCTGTACCAGAGGCAAAAGTAGAAGTGCATCCACCCGGTGTTGAAGTCCAAGAATTAACAGCTGAAATAAAAGCTGACCTGCCAGAAGTAGATTCTAAAGATATTGAAGTGAAAATGAAGACACCGGGCTTTTCGTTTCCTAGAATTGGATTTAGTAAGTCAGAAGTTAAGGCTCCCGAAGGTGATGTGAGTCTCCCAGATGTTGATGTGTCTTTGCCTGAAGGAAGTCTAGAAATGGAAAGACCAACCACGGAGGTTACAATACCAGTGGAAGATGCAGAACAAAAAGGTCGGTCAAAGTTTGGTTCTCCAACAAAGTTTAAATTGCCTTCAATCAACTTACCAAACTTTGGAACTAAAGGTCCAAAAGCATCAGTAGAGGTCTCTGGTGTGGATGTAGATGTTAAAGGACCTGAACTAAGTCTACCAGATGCAGAGATGAAATTGTCAGCTGAGCCACTCAAAGTGGATATAAAAGGGCCTGATGCAGACAAAGAAATGAAATCTCTCAGTACAGAAATGAAAGATCAGGATATCCAAATTAAGGAACAAGGAAGTAAATTCAAAATGCCAAAATTTGGAATCAGCCTTCCTGAAGTAAAAGGGCCAAAAATAGATGTAAGTTCAGACAAGGCAGAGATTGATATTTCTGTACCAGAGGCAAAAGTAGAAGTGCATCCACCCGATGTTGAAGTCCAAGAATTAACAGCTGAAATAAAAGCTGACCTGCCAGAAGTAGATTCTAAAGATATTGAAGTGAAAATGAAGACACCGGGCTTTTCGTTTCCTAGAATTGGATTTAGTAAGTCAGAAGTTAAGGCTCCCGAAGGTGATGTGAGTCTCCCAGATGTTGATGTGTCTTTGCCTGAAGGAAGTCTAGAAATGGAAAGACCAACCACAGATGTTACAATACCAGTGGAAGATGCAGAACAAAAAGGTCGGTCAAAGTTTGGTTCTCCAACAAAGTTTAAATTGCCTTCAATCAACTTTCCAAAGTTTGGAACTAAAGGTCCAAAAGCGTCAGTAGAGGTCTCTGGTGTGGATGTAGATGTTAAAGGACCTGAACTAAGTGTACCAGATGCAGAGATGAAATTGTCAGCTGAGCCACTCAAAGTGGATATAAAAGGGCCTGATGCAGACAAAGAAATGAAATCTCTCAGCACAGAAATGAAAGATCAGGATATCCAAATTAAGGAACAAGGAAGTAAATTCAAAATGCCAAAATTTGGAATCAGCCTTCCTGAAGTAAAAGGGCCAAAAATAGATGTAAGTTCAGACAAGGCAGAGATTGATATTTCTGTACCAGAGGCAAAAGTAGAAGTGCATCCACCCGATGTTGAAGTCCAAGAATTAACAGCTGAAATAAAAGCTGACCTGCCAGAAGTAGATTCTAAAGATATTGAAGTGAAAATGAAGACAGCAGGCTTTTCGTTTCCTAGAATTGGATTTAGTAAGTCAGAAGTTAAGGCTCCCGAAGGTGATGTGAGTCTCCCAGATGTTGATGTGTCTTTGCCTGAAGGAAGTCTAGAAATGGAAAGACCAACCACAGATGTTACAATACCAGTGGAAGATGCAGAGCAAAAAGGTCGGTCAAAGTTTGGTTCTCCAACAAAGTTTAAATTGCCTTCAATCAACTTTCCAAAGTTTGGAACTAAAGGTCCAAAAGCGTCAGTAGAGGTCTCTGGTGTGGATGTAGATGTTAAAGGACCTGAACTAAGTGTACCAGATGCAGAGATGAAATTGTCAGCTGAGCCACTCAAAGTGGATATAAAAGGGCCTGATGCAGACAAAGAAATGAAATCTCTCAGCACAGAAATGAAAGATCAGGATATCCAAATTAAGGAACAAGGAAGTAAATTCAAAATGCCAAAATTTGGAATCAGCCTTCCTGAAGTAAAAGGGCCAAAAATAGATGTAAGTTCAGACAAGGCAGAGATTGATATTTCTGTACCAGAGGCAAAAGTAGAAGTGCATCCACCCGATGTTGAAGTCCAAGAATTAACAGCTGAAATAAAAGCTGACCTGCCAGAAGTAGATTCTAAAGATATTGAAGTGAAAATGAAGACAGCAGGCTTTTCGTTTCCTAGAATTGGATTTAGTAAGTCAGAAGTTAAGGCTCCCGAAGGTGATGTGAGTCTCCCAGATGTTGATGTGTCTTTGCCTGAAGGAAGTCTAGAAATGGAAAGACCAACCACAGATGTTACAATACCAGTGGAAGATGCAGAGCAAAAAGGTCGGTCAAAGTTTGGTTCTCCAACAAAGTTTAAATTGCCTTCAATCAACTTTCCAAAGTTTGGAACTAAAGGTCCAAAAGCGTCAGTAGAGGTCTCTGGTGTGGATGTAGATGTTAAAGGACCTGAACTAAGTGTACCAGATGCAGAGATAAAATTGTCAGCTGAGCCACTCAAAGTGGATATAAAAGGGCCTGATGCAGACAAAGAAATGAAATTTCTCAGTACAGAAATGAAAGATCAGGATATCCAAATTAAGGAACAAGGAAGTAAATTCAAAATGCCAAAATTTGGAATCAGCCTTCCTGAAGTAAAAGGGCCAAAAATAGATGTAAGTTCAGACAAGGCAGAGATTGATATTTCTGTACCAGAGGCAAAAGTAGAAGTGCATCCACCCGATGTTGAAGTCCAAGAATTAACAGCTGAAATAAAAGCTGACCTGCCAGAAGTAGATTCTAAAGATATTGAAGTGAAAATGAAGACAGCAGGCTTTTCGTTTCCTAGAATTGGATTTAGTAAGTCAGAAGTTAAGGCTCCCGAAGGTGATGTGAGTCTCCCAGATGTTGATGTGTCTTTGCCTGAAGGAAGTCTAGAAATGGAAAGACCAACCACAGATGTTACAATACCAGTGGAAGATGCAGAGCAAAAAGGTCGGTCAAAGTTTGGTTCTCCAACAAAGTTTAAATTGCCTTCAATCAACTTTCCAAAGTTTGGAACTAAAGGTCCAAAAGCGTCAGTAGAGGTCTCTGGTGTGGATGTAGATGTTAAAGGACCTGAACTAAGTGTACCAGATGCAGAGATGAAATTGTCAGCTGAGCCACTCAAAGTGGATATAAAAGGGCCTGATGCAGACAAAGAAATGAAATCTCTCAGCACAGAAATGAAAGATCAGGATATCCAAATTAAGGAACAAGGAAGTAAATTCAAAATGCCAAAATTTGGAATCAGCCTTCCTGAAGTAAAAGGGCCAAAAATAGATGTAAGTTCAGACAAGGCAGAGATTGATATTTCTGTACCAGAGGCAAAAGTAGAAGTGCATCCACCCGATGTTGAAGTCCAAGAATTAACAGCTGAAATAAAAGCTGACCTGCCAGAAGTAGATTCTAAAGATATT
Organism: Pangasianodon hypophthalmus; assembly: GCF_027358585.1. Taxonomy (NCBI): domain Eukaryota; kingdom Metazoa; phylum Chordata; class Actinopteri; order Siluriformes; family Pangasiidae; genus Pangasianodon; species Pangasianodon hypophthalmus. The sequence continues at coordinate 18,236,101 of NC_069712.1, forward strand.
GAAGTGAAAATGAAGACAGCAGGCTTTTCGTTTCCTAGAATTGGATTTAGTAAGTCAGAAGTTAAGGCTCCCGAAGGTGATGTGAGTCTCCCAGATGTTGATGTGTCTTTGCCTGAAGGAAGTCTAGAAATGGAAAGACCAACCACAGATGTTACAATACCAGTGGAAGATGCAGAGCAAAAAGGTCGGTCAAAGTTTGGTTCTCCAACAAAGTTTAAATTGCCTTCAATCAACTTTCCAAAGTTTGGAACTAAAGGTCCAAAAGCGTCAGTAGAGGTCTCTGGTGTGGATGTAGATGTTAAAGGACCTGAACTAAGTGTACCAGATGCAGAGATGAAATTGTCAGCTGAGCCACTCAAAGTGGATATAAAAGGGCCTGATGCAGACAAAGAAATGAAATCTCTCAGCACAGAAATGAAAGATCAGGATATCCAAATTAAGGAACAAGGAAGTAAATTCAAAATGCCAAAATTTGGAATCAGCCTTCCTGAAGTAAAAGGGCCAAAAATAGATGTAAGTTCAGACAAGGCAGAGATTGATATTTCTGTACCAGAGGCAAAAGTAGAAGTGCATCCACCCGATGTTGAAGTCCAAGAATTAACAGCTGAAATAAAAGCTGACCTGCCAGAAGTAGATTCTAAAGATATTGAAGTGAAAATGAAGACACCAGGCTTTTCGTTTCCTAGAATTGGATTTAGTAAGTCAGAAGTTAAGGCTCCCGAAGGTGATGTGAGTCTCCCAGATGTTGATGTGTCTTTGCCTGAAGGAAGTCTAGAAATGGAAAGACCAACCACAGATGTTACAATACCAGTGGAAGATGCAGAACAAAAAGGTCGGTCAAAGTTTGGTTCTCCAACAAAGTTTAAATTGCCTTCAATCAACTTTCCAAAGTTTGGAACTAAAGGTCCAAAAGCGTCAGTAGAGGTCTCTGGTGTGGATGTAGATGTTAAAGGACCTGAACTAAGTGTACCAGATGCAGAGATGAAATTGTCAGCTGAGCCACTCAAAGTGGATATAAAAGGGCCTGATGCAGACAAAGAAATGAAATCTCTCAGTACAGAAATGAAAGATCAGGATATCCAAATTAAAGAACAAGGAAGTAAATTCAAAATGCCAAAATTTGGAATCAGCCTTCCTGAAGTAAAAGGGCCAAAAATAGATGTAAGTTCAGACAAGGCAGAGATTGATATTTCTGTACCAGAGGCAAAAGTAGAAGTGCATCCACCTGATGTTGAAGTCCAAGAATTAACAGCTGAAATTAAAGCTGACCTGCCAGAAGTAGATTCTAAAGATATTGAAGTGAAAATGAAGACACCAGGCTTTTCGTTTCCTAGAATTGGATTTAGTAAGTCAGAAGTTAAGGCTCCCGAAGGTGATGTGAGTCTCCCAGATGTTGATGCCTGTTTACCTGAAGGAAGTCTAGAAATGGAAAGACCAACTACAGATGTTACAATACCAGTGGAAGATGCAGAACAAAAAGATCGGTCAAAGTTTGGTTCTCCAACAAAGTTTAAATTGCCTTCAATCAACTTTCCAAAGTTTGGAACCAAAGGTCCAAAAGCGTCAGTAGAGGTCTCTGGTGTGGATGTAGATGTTAAAGGACCTGAACTAAGTGTACCAGATGCAGAGATAAAATTGTCAGCTGAGCCACTCAAAGTGGATATAAAAGGGCCTGATGCAGACAAAGAAATGAAATCTCTCAGTACAGAAATGAAAGATCAGGATATCCAAATTAAAGAACAAGGAAGTAAATTCAAATTGCCAAAATTTGGTATCACCCTTCCTGAAGTAAAAGGGCCAAAAATAGATGTAAGTTCAGACAAGGAAGAGATTGATATTTCTGTACCAGAGGCAAAAGTAGAAGTGCATCCACCTGATGTTGAAGTCCAAGAATTAACAGCTGAAATTAAAGCTGACCTGCCAGAAGTAGATTCTAAAGGTATTGAAGTGAAAATGAAGACAGCAGGCTTTTCGTTTCCTAGAATTGGATTTAGTAAGTCAGAAGTTAAGGCTCCCGAAGGTGATGTGAGTCTCCCAGATGTTGATGTGTCTTTGCCTGAAGGAAGTCTAGAAATGGAAAGACCAACCACGGAGGTTACAATACCAGTGGAAGATGCAGAACAAAAAGGTCGGTCAAAGTTTGGTTCTCCAACAAAGTTTAAATTGCCTTCATTCAACTTTCCAAAGTTTGGAACTAAAGGTCCAAAAGCATCAGTAGAGGTCTCTGGTGTGGATGTAGATGTTAAAGGACCTGAACTAAGTGTACCAGATGCAGAGATAAAATTGTCAGCTGAGCCACTCAAAGTGGATATAAAAGGGCCTGATGCAGACAAAGAAATGAAATTTCTCAGTACAGAAATGAAAGATCAGGATATCCAAATTAAGGAACAAGGAAGTAAATTCAAAATGCCAAAATTTGGAATCAGCCTTCCTGAAGTAAAAGGGCCAAAAATAGATGTAAGTTCAGACAAGGCAGAGATTGATATTTCTGTACCAGAGGCAAAAGTAGAAGTGCATCCACCCGATGTTGAAGTCCAAGAATTAACAGCTGAAATAAAAGCTGACCTGCCAGAAGTAGATTCTAAAGATATTGAAGTGAAAATGAAGACACCGGGCTTTTCGTTTCCTAGAATTGGATTTAGTAAGTCAGAAGTTAAGGCTCCCGAAGGTGATGTGAGTCTCCCAGATGTTGATGTGTCTTTGCCTGAAGGAAGTCTAGAAATGGAAAGACCAACCACAGATGTTACAATACCAGTGGAAGATGCAGAACAAAAAGGTCGGTCAAAGTTTGGTTCTCCAACAAAGTTTAAATTGCCTTCAATCAACTTTCCAAAGTTTGGAACTAAAGGTCCAAAAGCATCAGTAGAGGTCTCTGGTGTGGATGTAGATGTTAAAGGACCTGAACTAAGTGTACCAGATGCAGAGATGAAATTGTCAGCTGAGCCACTCAAAGTGGATATAAAAGGGCCTGATGCAGACAAAGAAATGAAATCTCTCAGTACAGAAATGAAAGATCAGGATATCCAAATTAAAGAACAAGGAAGTAAATTCAAATTGCCAAAATTTGGAATCAGCCTTCCTGAAATAAAGGGACCAAAATTTGATGTAAGTTCAGACAAGGCAGAGATTGATATTTCTGTACCAGAAGCAAAAGTAGAAGTGCATCCACCTAATGTTGAAGTGCAAGGTGTGACAGTTGAAATAAAAGCTGACCTGCCAGAAGTAGATTCTAAAGATATTGAAGTGAAAATGAAGAGACCTAAATTGTCTTTTCCCAAATTTAGTAAATCAGACAGTAAGGCTCCAGCAAGTGATCGGAGTCTCCAAACTGCTGATGTTTCTTTGCCAGAGGAAAGTATCAAAATAGAAGAGCCAACTACAGACATTATAGAGTCAATGGAAGTTGCTAGACAAAAAGATCCAACAATGTCTAGTTCACAAGCAAAGTTAAAACTTCCCTCAGTAAAATTCCCAAAATTTGGAGTTAAAGTTCGAAAGGAGACTGTTGACATATCTTCTATGGGGACAGATGTTAAGGGACCTGAAATAAGTTTAAAAGATGCAGATTTGTCGGTTAAGCCACTCTCAGTGGATATAAAAGGACACGATGTAAACAAAGATGAAAATTTTGGAATTGCACACCCCAAAGTTAAAGGCCCAGAAGAGAAAATACAGTCTCTTAATGTTAAAGTTACGAATGTGGAAATAACCAGTGAAGTAGCCTTACCAGAATTAGACTCCCAAGTGGGAAAATGTGGAGATGAGAATACAGCTGTAAATGCTCTAGATGAACCACAGCAAAAACAAGCAGTCAAGACATCCTCCAAATTCATATTGCCAACACTTGGTGAAGTTTTCAGTGGCTTTGAAGTTGAATTTAATGTACCTAAATTTGATGAAATTGACGAGGCAAAGAAAGTATCTTCCCAATTATCCAAAAAAGCTGAACACACCCCACAGAGTTTCATAAATGAAAATGAGTCCAAGAAAAGTTTCTCAAGAGACAATGATGAGGACAATGTCAGTCCTACTTTGTCACTGAGTTCATCTGATGCTTTTGCTGATGTAAGTTCTGCACTTACAACTGAACAGATTGGCCTGTCGCTGGCCAGCCCTACAAAGGTCAAAGTAAAATATTCTGAACCCACTGCTAATGCTGAAGTGAGTGACATACATGGTGATATTATTACTTCAACAGCCAGGACTGGACTAATATTCATGGAGCCTCATCAGCCAGAGAAAGTGAACATTCCATTCTCTTCTGAAACATCCTCTTCTTCGGTGGATACTCTGAAACAAATGTCAGGACACATAGTTGTGTCAAGTGTGCAAAGTGTTTCTAAAACAGAACATGCTGCAATCCACACTAAATTATATACACAAGATACTCAAACATTGCCTCCAGAAAAAGTAGCTGACTCAATGTTGTCAGTTGAGGAAACAATAATGCAAAAGGGACATACTATAGTGGAGAAGCATGTTGTAAAGGAAATCTTTGGTGATGACAAAGAGAAAATATTTGTGACACAGAGAATACAGGTTTTTGAAGGAGACTCTACTGAGCCTATGTCTGATGACACAGCATCCTCAATTCAAAAGTTAAGAAACACTGTACACACTGAAAAAATTAGATTTTTTGAGGGGGCAGAGTCAAGTAAAACAATTATAATGAGCACTGACACATTACTAAGGCATGCAGATTCCTCTACAGATGAGAATGAGGGAAAATGATTTCAGCTCACACTTTATTAGAAGTAGAATGATGGCTGTGTAAACCAGATAAATCAGTGTGGTCTCACAAATTCTACACATTTTCTGTAAGCTTGGGTTGTATAAATTGGTATTATGCTTCAGAATGCATTTTTATTACTTGTGTAACCAAATGTGTTGTGTGAACATAATATAAGTTAGGGCTAGCACCAAAACCTATTTAATAACATCATTAAATATGGCTAGCTAATAATGCTTAGAATACTCAGTATAGAGAAACATGGGCATTGAGCACCCATTACAGTAAAATTATTCTCTCCCGAAATTGTTTACAGCACCCTCTTGGTCATATACAAGTAAATGTAACTGTCTCACATTTATCGATGTTCATGGAAAAATATATAATATATGTGACTACTGAAAAGTAATAATAGTATAATATTTTTTTGCAGAAATCTCATTGGCATGTAATTATTGTATTGCCATGAATTATAATCATAGTTAAATTTAAGCTTCTAAGATTTTGCAGCTCTGTGAAGGGAAAGTACATTTTTAAAAAATGTTCAGCCAAGCTCCCTTTCATGTCCTACACTATTGTAAAACACAATATATTTACATCTAATTGAATTACTGTATTTACATACAAACATATGCCACAATAAATCTTGTAAAATAAAAATGGTTATCTAATTCTTGAATATTCCTGATATATTTTTATGGAAAACCCAGAGACTTTGGGGGAAATTTATGCTCTCATTCTCAGGAATACAGCTGAATACAGCTGTGGTAATACAAAGCCACCAAATTATAATTTGTTATTTATTTGCTACTCAAATCTACTGTCTGACAATTCCTATATTTAACATTAATAAAGTCACAGTTATACTATTATAATTAATCAAACCTTACTTCATCTGAAACCCTTGTAGTCTATATAAGTTCTGTAGCAAATACACTATATGGCCAAGCATATGTGGACACCTGACCATCACACCCATATAGTCAGGCCCATAAGAATTTGGACAGTGACACAATTTTCACAATTTTGCCTCTGTACAACACCACAATGGATTTGAAGTGAAGCATGTGATTGAAGTGTAGACTTTCAGCTTTAATTCAAGGGTTTTAACAAAAAATTGCATTAACCGTTCACAAATTACAGCTTTTTTTTAACATAGTCCTCCATTTTCACAGACTCAAAAGTAATTGGACAACAAATATAATTATAAATATGAGGATTATTTTTAATACTTGGACGCAAATCATTTGCAGTCAACGACTGCGTGAAGTCTGAAACCCATGGACATCACCAAATACTGAGTTTCCTCCCTTGAGAGTTTCCTCCCTGCTTTGCCAGGCACCTTCAGCTGCTGCTTGTTCGTGGGTCTTTCTGCCTTCAGTTTCGTCTTCAGTAAGTGAAAAGCATGCTCACTTGGTTTGAGGTCAGCTGACTGACTCAGCTATTTAAGAACATTCCATTTCTTTGCCTTAAGAACCTCTTGGGTTGCTTTCACTGTATGTTTTAGGTCATTATCCATCTGTACTGTGAAGTCCTGTCCTATCAGCTTTGTAGCATTTGACTGAATCTGAGCAGAAAGTATAGCTCTATACACTTCAGAATTCATCCTGCTACTTCTATCAGCAGTCACATCATCAATACACACCAGTGACCCAGTTCCACTGGCAGACATACAGCAAACGTCTTAGGCACATGCTAAGAAATGCTGTAGAGCAATGATGCCTTCAAAAATAATGAAATTAAATGTTTCTACATTTAAAAAAATACTATAAAGGTCAGTAAACAGTGATAAATGAAACAAGGTCAATATTTGTTGTGACAGCGTATTGCTTTAAAAAAAAAAAAGGGTACAATTTGTGCAGTTTTATAAGGAAATGAGCTGTACGTTTTATTGAGCCTCTTGCAGAACCAGCCACGGTTCTTCTGGAGACTTTGACTGTTGCACTTGCTTCTTATTTTTGCAGGACAACCTAGCAGCCTTCATTACGTATTTTTGTTTGAAAAGTGTCTCTTATGTAATATTCTGCTTTCTTTACTGCCATACAAACATTGTTCTGCACTCAGCCCAAACCACCTATGTTTATGCAACCATTGCCCAAACTTTCTGGAGCCATCAAAAATCGAGTCACAAAATCAAGTCACACTACACAATCCACACCCTGGCTCAACCTCTGCTAGCTCACAGATGTAGCCAGTAGGCTCCAAACCAGCTCTCCAAACCTTGCTCCCCCACTTCTCTGTGCTGCCACCAGAGAGCAGGCCATTCAAGACACGTTCTACTCGCACACATCTGAGGCACATCAGCCTCAGTGTAAACTCAAAGAAAGGCACTTGAGGTAAATCACCCATTTTATCAGCATAGAGACAGATTCAGTATGGCTGACAGTGACTTTCATGCCCCAACATATGACAGACATCAGAACTCTCACCATAAAAATGTGAGCAGGCCACTTTGGATTTTGGCTCCTTCTGAGGATGGCAGGCTTATTGTCACAGATGAACAGAGAAGTGTGGTATCCCTGGCCAGACTATCTGTGCCTGTGGGTTTGGCACCTCCGCTTGATGACAGTAACATAACAGTCCAAGAAATTATCCTGAAAACTGCAGCCCCTAGTGCATGGGCTTTGTATGCTATTAGATAGGAATTGTTCCAGAATGGTGTGCTCCCTGCCCAGTGTGCTGCCCAATGCCTAAAGTTCTTTTTACAGAAACTGCTGGATAATGCGGACTTGCTGGTTAAAGTCTGCATCTATACTTAAGGTGTATTTGGTGGCCATTTCGGCCCATCACAACACAGTGGATGGCACCTTGTTGAGAGCTCATAAGACCATACCAGCATTACTGATATGAGCTAGGCACCTCCATCAACCACACTTCCCCAAGAGCCTGGCATGGGATCTCCCCCTCCAATTGGAGTCCGTCAAGTCCTGTGGCTACGAACGCATTCAGGATGTTGATATGAAATGGCTATTTTCAAAAAAGGGTGTTCATTATGGGTGTTGGCAAGAAGTGTGGGAGAATTGCAAAGGCGAGCCATAAGCTTGCCCTGTATGCGTTAGTGGCCGGATGACACACATTGTGGTCGACCTCTAGGTTCCTGCCTTAGGTGATGTCACCCAAGTTTGTGACTCAGGAGGTTGACCCAGTTGCATTCTACAAAGGTTAACCTGCAGAAAGTTCCCTTCTGTGTCCAGTAAGCACTTCATGGTACAATTTAAACTGAATAGCACCTATTTGTTTATCAGACCAGTTATTCATCTGACACAGTACAAAGACACAGGGTGCTCGTCTGTCTAAGCAGAGATTAGCCCACTGTAGTGGCCATCACTATGGCACTATGTAACTAATGTAACTACGCCAAGGTTCCCTATCAATGCCACCAACCCAACAGGCACTTAAGGCACTTTGTGACTTAGTTGAAGGTCTCAACATGGTGCACACAAGACTATATCCATGTGTTAAACACCAACCCAGGTAGTTGTCCTATGTTCATAGAACCACAGTTATATCAATAACCAGCATATATGTATGATGCAGTACAGTTGTGTACCTGATCTCCTTTGAGGGAAAGCCACCTGTGTATTCTGACCACCAGTGAAAGCAAAAGTGGAAACCAAGGTCCTGCCAGCCATCTCAGAATAGGTACTAGTTACTGAATTGTGTATAATGTGAGAAGTATCAGTGGTAGAGGAGGAACAGTACATAGTAGATGGTGAGGCCTGTTGTGGGCCAGTGCATACTGGCCAGGTGGGCCACCGTTGTACTGTTCTGAGGAGATACCTTGTAAGGCAGAGAGCATTACCGTTGATGTAGTTGAGTGTTACAAAGTTGCTTGAGCAAACCAACATGTGATGCTGCTTCAGAAGTGAGGTTTTTGGATTCTGAAAGAACAATATTACATTGTCTTCATATAGACTGATTTTGTGAGTGAAGATTGTTAATGAGATGCCAGTAATATTGCCATACTGTATTAATGCTACAATTAGTGGTTCCATGAATCAACTGAACAGGAATGAAGAGCAAGGACATTCTTGCCTCGTGCCTCAGCTGAGTGTGATAGTTTGTTAGGTTGTTCTGTTCAGTAAATACTGTGACCCTAGGTATGTACCCAAGTGGACCCCTTTCAGTAGATAAGATTTACGTCTCTCTTGGGGGCCTGAGTGTGTGACTCTCCCTACCTAAGTTTTGTATTAGACAGGCAGGGCCCTTGTGGGTTTTGTGAATCTGAAACCTATGCTTGTCTGTCCAGGGTTTTTGTGGCCAGCCCAAAGCTTCTCCCTGTTACACAGCACAGATTACACACATTGCACATAGATTATACACATCTGGTAGAGTAGATTCTGCTAACCACACCTGGCACTATGCAGGTTGGCAGAAGGATATAAGGATGGCTCTGTTAAAGGACATGAGGCAAATCTGTCACCAAGTAGCTTATACTGTTTTCTGGGCATCTTATTATTCTTATTAGTCATCACCAGTCATGGGCATTTGTGACTAGCAAACTCCATGGTCTGCGTGGCTTGACTCAGGGTCTGAAATTGCCAGCCAAACAAACCATGTCTGCACTGGCATTGCTGCACTCTCAGCAGAGGGGATGTCTGAGTCAGACAATGCATCCTTTAGATGGTCAATGTCATTGTATTAGGGGGCAAGATGTTAGTAGTGAATAGTATAGTAAGTGATAGCTAATAAGACTGTATACATACATATATATACTCACCAAAGCAAACAAGATGAGAGGAGGATATTCCCAGTTTGGAGGACAGAAAACATGTAGACCGTAGTCGTCATGTTCACTTTTTGGCAATGAATGTCCTATTTTGAGTTTACACAATATAATTGTACCATTTATCTTTTTAAATATCCAATGTTATATTCAGGGGGGCATGGTGGCTTAGTGGTTAGCACGTTTGCCTCGCACCTCCAGGGTTGGGGGCTCGGTTCCAGCCTCCAACCTGTGTGCTTGGAGTTTGCATGTTCGACCCGTGCTTCAGGGGTTTCCTTCAGGTTCTCCAATTTCCTCTCACAGTCCAAAGACATGCATTGGAGGCTGACTGGCATCTCTAAATTGCCTGTCGTGTGTCAGTGGATGTGTGAATTTGTGTGTGATCATGACCTGTGATGGGTTGGCACACCATCCAGGGTGTCCCCCACCATGTGCCCCAAGTTCCCTGGGATAGGCTCCAGGCTCCCAGTGACCCTGTGTAGGACACTAGTGGTTGTTCAGGAATTTGAGCTTCATAAACATTGATTTCTGTAATTTATTTAATGCTTTAGACACAGAAAATTAAAGACTCTTGAATTTAAGCAATTCAATTGTATTGACATGAAAAGATTTCTCAGGCTTCTTGTGGCTGTTGATTGATTGGCAGAGAAATTACATTTTGCAGCAAATTTGGTTTACTCTTTTTTAATCTGAAACTGAATTTCTTCAAATTTTTTATCTCATGCATGTATTTGTAATTCTACCACCACTGTAATGATGAGTTACCTATGGACAGGTTATACAGTATTTATGTTATATTTTCTGTTTATGGTGGTATCATCAAATATGCAGTCATGAAATTTTAAGTGCATTTATTTTAGTTTTTTTTTTTTATTTCCCTTGTTGACCTTTTGCCATTGCTTTAAATTAATTGAGACTGCTTGTCAAGAGTTGGAGGACGCCAACCACATTATTAGGCTAGATTAACTTAGAATCATTTGTAAGCCAGTTCAAGTCCACGGAGAGATGCAGGTCTGCCCTGATGGAAATGGTTCTAACTCGCTTTATGTTCTCCTGACTTTGATTAAATTTCTGAATCACTGAAACTCTTGCTTAGTAGCTCACATAAGCAATATCACTGATGAGTGATGGATGTGTTAGCGAAGTGGGCTTTTCACCAAGTGTAATCATTTGACACAACTGTCAACAAAAAGCTGTGTCAATCTACAGTCAGGGATAGAAAGAAATCAGCCCCAGCCTCTAATTCTTAGCATTCTGTATATTTTTACTTATGACTGTTGGTGGTGCTTATGTTCTTGGTTCCACATAATCCACTTTCATAAAATATTTTTAGGAGCATTTACACAAGAAATCTGGTATTCATTAAAATCCTACAAGTTCAGAAAAATGTACTACTCTTGCTCCTCAGTGTGTGTAAATGTAAATCTCTATTGATTAGCATCAAATCATATAAATCATGATGAATTGCTGCACTTCTATATACGGATTACACTATCAAATTTAAAGCGCTTATTTATTTCAATTATACACACATTTTATGAGCATTTTGTGAAATCTACTCTATTAATATTAACGGCATTAATTAAAGCACGCCAACATAAATTCATAAATTAAGACAAACAAGACCAGTCATTCAATTAAGAATAAATGTCGCTGTATAAAAGGAGGATGTGCTGCAATGGCTCAGATAGTGTGCCTAAAAATAGTCATTTCTAAAAAATTTGGGACGCTTTGTAAAATGCGAATAAAAACAGAATGCAAAGATTTACAAATCACATAAACCCATATTTTATTTGCAGCAGAGCATAGACAACATATGAAATGTTTAACATGAGACATTTTACTATTTTATGAAAAATATTAGCTCATTTGGAATTTAATGCCAGCAACATGCCTCAAAAAAGTTGGGACAGGGGCAAAAAAAGGCTGGAAAAGTAAATAATTCTAACAAGAAACAGCTGTAGGAATATTTTAAAACTAACTGGATTAATTGACAACAGGCCAGTAACATGATTGGGTATAAAAAGAGCTTCTTATAGAGGCAGAGTAAAGAAGTAAAGATGGCCAGAGGTTGACCGACCAGTGATAAACTGTGCGGGTAAGTAGTGAAACAATTTCAGAATAATGTTCCACAGTGTAAAATTGCAAAGAATTTAAACATCTCATCATCTACAGTACATAATATCATAAAAAGATTCAGAGAATCTGGAGAAATCTCTGTGCGTAAGGGACAAGGCTGAAAAGTAATATTGGAGCTCATGATCTTCGGGCCCTCAGAGGGCACTGCATCAAACACAGGCATGCTTCTGTAATGGATATCGCTGCATGGGCTCAGGAACACTCATTGTCATTAAACACAGTTCGCCATGCCATCCACAAATGCAGATTAAAGCTGTACCATGCAAAGAGGATGCCACATATCAACATGATCCAGAAACGCCACCGTCTTCTCTGAGCCAAAGCCAAGGCAAAGTGGAAAACTGTTCTGTGGTCAGACGAGTCCAAATTTGAAGTTCTTTTTGGAAATAATTTTTTGGAAATTCTCCAGACTAAAGAAAAGAAGGACCATCTGACTTGTTATCAGCACTCAGTTCAAAAGCCACCTTTTCTGATGGTATGGGGATGCATTAGTGTGTTTGGCATGGGCAGCTTGCACATCTGGAAAGGCACCATCAATGCTGAGAGGTATATACAGGTTTTAGAGGAACATATGCTTCCATCCAGACGACGTCTTTTTCAGGGAAGGCCTTGCATATTTCAGCAAGACAATGCCAAACCAAATACCGTACATCCTACAACAGCATGGCTTCATAGCAGAAGAATCCGGGTGCTGAACTGGCCTGCCTGCAGTCCAGACCTTTCACCAATTGAAAATATTTGGCGCATCATGAAGCAAAAAATACGGCAAAGGGGACCCCGGACAGTTGAGCAGCTGGAATCTTATATCAGGCAAGAATGGGACAACATTCCACTCGAAAAACTCCAGCAACTCATCTCCTCACTTTCCAAACATATACAAGCTGTTGTTAAAAGAAGAGGAGATGCTACACAGTGGTAAACATGGCCCTGTCCCAACTTTTTGAGACATGTTGCTGGCATTAAATTCCAAATGAGCTAATATTTTTCATAAAATAGTAAAATGTCTCACTTTAAACATTTCATATGTTGTCTATGCTCTGTTGCAAATAAAATATGGGTTTATGTGATTTGTAAATCTTTGCATTCTGTTTTTATTCGTATTTTACAAAGCAACTTTTTTGGAAATGGAGTTGTACATTTTTTTTCTGTTTTCAGGTCAAACTATGTTCTATTCACCTGAATTAATTCATCTCTGATTAACTTTTTTCTGTAATTTGGCTCCAGAATTTGGCACAGTAATTTTGCTGTTACTCTGTTAAATGATATATATTATTTTGATATTGACAGGAGCCAAAATTTTTATGTCTACCTCTGAGAAAATCTTTTTAGCCATTTACTTATCATTTCAGCTCTGTGAGCTTTGCTTGTTATTTATTTTTGTGGGTGTCATCAAATGCAAATCAGCTGTGGCATGCATGTGCCCAGTAATATATATGGGTATTTGCATTCATCAACAATCCCACATAATTACAAAGAAAATCAGAAACTTTCCAAAACTTTTGTAAATCCAATATAAATTTTTAGTTCAGGTTGGCTCACACAAAGATTTACAAAAATTCATATATTTATGTTCAGAACAGAAAAAGCACCTTTATTAACCCTGTTTATAGATCACAATGTTTCATAAGCATGAAAGGAAGTGAAGCAATAAATAAAGCCGCTTCATACTAATGATACAAGGTCAGTTGTCATAAATGTACAGTACTGTTCAAAAGTCTTAGACACCCTTTATTTTTTTAGTACAAACTTTGTTATAGATTTTTATTTCATGACTTCTACATTATTGATTCAGTACAAAAACTTTTTAGATTTCCATACATTAGTTTTCCAGCACAAAATTAAATGTTACAGAAAAATGTTTGTATGGCAGTAAAGAAAGCAGCATATTACATAAGAGACACTTTTCAGACAAAAAAACATAATGAAGGCTGCTGGGTTTTGCTGCAAAAATAAGAAGCAAGTGTGACAGTCAAAGTCTCCAGAAGAACTGTGGTTGCTTCTGTAAGATGGTCAGTAAAACTTACAGCTAATTTCCTTACAAAACTGCACAAATTGTACCTGAGACTACTATTTTTTTTTTTTTTTAAAGCAAAGGATCGTCACACCAAATATCGACTTTGTTTCATTTATTACTGTTTACTGCTCTTTATAGTATTTTTTTAATGTAGAAATATTTAGTTTCATTATTTTTGAAGGCATCTTTGCTCTACAGCATTTCTTTGCATGTGCCTAAGACTTTTGCACAGTACTGTATATATCCAAACAGCACCATATTACTTTCAAAGTGTAAGCTAGAAGGTTCCACAAATCTCACATCCTTTTAATAATGCACAGAATTTCAATGGCTTATTCTATATTTGAGATGGAAAAGCATACAGGGTGATATCATGCAACACCTGCTGTGGGTCTCCATCTAGTGGTAACTACCAGTAATGTACAAAGAAAAATAGGAATATCAAATAGGAATTTTCATGAATGTATACAAAAAACAAAAACAAAAACACAGTAGCTGTAGGGTAGATTAAGTTGTTTTTTTTTTTAAATGATTTAATATACAAAACAAGCGAAATAAGAAAATAGAAATGTGTATTCTTTTTAAATAACATACCTTTAGCCCAAATAGATAATTACATTTGTTAAAACACCTTTCAAGCACACCCCATCTATGTGCTGTAAACAACTAAAAAACACAACAGATGTCAATATATAGTAATTTTTTCCCAAAAAGTAATCCAACATTCACACAAACCAGGAAAAAAAAGTCTGCCTTCCTACTTCCACAATCACTAAGCGCACAATTAGCAGCTAGGTGTTACCAATGAAATGCACAAGATTAATTAATCATCAAGAAGCAGAACCTTTGGCAGTTTGGTGTTCTGGAGCACTCAGGTGTGTGTCTACATCATGCCAAAAAAGAAAGGACATCAGCCATGACCTCTTAGAAGCAATTGTTGCTTCTCAACAATCTGGGAAGGGTTATAAGGCCATCTCCAAACAATTTGAAATTCAGCATTCTACAGTGAGAAGTATTGTTTTAGAAGTGGAGGGCCTTCAAGACTCTTCAAGTTCCTAGGAGTGGGGGTCCCAGCAAATTCAGTCCAAGGTCAGACTGTTTAATGCTCAGGAATATAAAGAAAAACCCAACAGCTACAGTCGGGTGCATAAGTATTTGGATAGTGACACAATTTTTGTAATTTTGCCTCTGTACACCACCACAATGGGTTTGAAATGAAGCAAGATGTGATTGAAGTGTAGACTTTCAGCTTTAATACAAGGGGTTTCACAAAAACATTGCATTGACCGTTTAGGAATTACAGCCATTTTTTAGAGTCCCTCCTTTTTCACAGGCCCGAAAGTAATTAGACAATTGACTGACAAGCAGTTTCATGGCCAGTTTCCTCATTATTTCACAACAAATTAAGAAGATAAATGGTATGGTGTTGATTCCAAGTGTTGAATTTGCATTTGGTAGCTGGAAACTCTTAATATGCGGTCCAAAGAGGTGTCGATGCAAGTGAAGGAGGCCATCATTAGGCTAAAAAACATAGAATAGAGAAACATAACAGACCTGTCTGTTTAGAGATAGCAGAAATTTTAGGAGTGGCCAAATCATCTATTTGGTACAGTCTTAAAAAGAAGGAATGCACTGGCAAACACACTGAAAAAGAAGGACTGCACTGAAAGTCCACACTTCAATCACATCTTGATTGCTTCATTTCAAATCCACTGTGGTGTTGTACAGATCCAAAATTATGAAAATTGTGTCACTGTCCAAATATTTATGGACCCAATTGTACATCATGTGACCTACAGGCCTCTGTAAGCACATTAAATGTATATGGTTATGAGCACACAATCAGAAAAAAAACTGAACAATTATGGCTTTCATGGAAAGGTGACTACAAAATAGCCCTTCTCCCCAAAAAGAATATAGCAGCATGACTTAGGTTTGCAAAATTGTATCTGAGTAAACCACAAACGTTCTGTAGCAATATCCTTTGAAATGATGAGACCAAGGTGAAGAGGTTTGGTCATCATGCACAGCACCATGTTTGGCGAAAACTAACACAGCATATCACCACAAACACCCCATACCAACTGTCAAGTATGGTGGTGGAGGGGTGATGATTTGGGCTTGTTTTGCAGCCACAGGACCTGGGAAACTTGTCAGAATATTCTTGAGACAAATGTGAGGCCATTCAACATGACAATGATCCAAACACACCAGCAAATTGACATCTGAATGGCTAAAGAAGACAAAAATGAAGGTGCTGGAATGGCCAAGTCAACTCATTGAGATGCGGTGGCAGGATCTGAGCTGTGCATAAACAAATACCTTCAATCATCAATGAACTGAAGCAATGTTGTAAAGAAGAGTGGGTCAAAATGTCTTCAAAACTATGTGAAAGACTGATAAACTCCTACAGAAAATGTTTACTTCAAGTTATTGTTCCTAAACGTGGGTCTACATGTTACTGAATTCTAGGGTGTACTTATTTTTTCCCATCTGGTTTCTGAAACTTGGTTTACTTTTTGGGGGAAAAAAAGACTACATATTGAAATCTGTTGTATTTTTCTGTTGTCATCTGAGTTTATTTGTTTGTTTATATAAGTTCATGAGGAGCACATAATTGTTATTTAGGCCTAAAAACTAAAAACGTAGAACTGAAGGAGGGTATACTTTCTTTTTCCCATGACTGTATATACTGTGTGGTGTCCAAAAGTCTGAGGAAATAGGTTTTAGAATTTTTAAATATTTAAAACAAAGAAAGTAAATGTTCAATAAATTCTGAACATCTATATATATATATATATATATATATATATATATACATATGTATATATGTATGTATTTGTGTGTATATATGTGTGTATATATATATATGTGTGTGTGTGTGTGTATCATTGTCCACTTTATCAGAAACACCCATACAACTGCATATTCATGCAGTTATCTAATCAGCAGCACAATGCAAAAAACCATGCAGATACAGGTCAAGAGCTTCAGTTAATGTTAACCCACTCACTTAATTCCACCCACAGAACTGTGGCTCACTCAATGTTTTTTGTTTTTCGCACCATTCTGTGCAAAAAACAAAAAACAAAAAAGACTGTCGTGTGTGAAATTCCCAGGAGATCAGCAGTTTCTGAAATACTCAATCTCAACTGGCACCAACAAATAATTTATACCAGCTAGCACTGTTCATAAGTAGTGTTGTGCCTTACGCTGTCATTGATATTTGTCTGGCACAACCTTTTTTTCCTTTAAAATGTTGTAATTAACCTTTGACAAATTATCAATTTCAATAGCAGTACAGCATTGTCAGTACACTATCTAGTCAAATTTATATATTTAAGTTCAAAACAGAAAAAGCACCTTTATTAAGCCCATTTACACATCACAATGTTTCATCAGCATGAAAGGAATTATAGCAATAAAGAAATCTGCTTCATACTAATGATAACTGATAACTGAAACTCTTGCAGGATTGTTTTGTATTGCGCTGTTGCCACAAGATTGGCTGATTAGGTAACCGCATGAGTATACAGTTGTATAGGTGTTATAGATACTGTACATATATAAACGACACACAAGCTCTCAGTCATTGCGAAGTCTCCCTCCTGGTTAATACTAGTGATGTTACCAAGCCTTGTTTTCTCATTTTGCTCTCACTGTTTTAACTGTAATATATTTGCTACATTAATTCTTGTCTTTGCCCCTTTTGGATGTTGTTAGCTGATCACCTGATCAGTGTCTGTTTCTTGACTACATTCTTTGAATGCTCTTTTGGATTTGTTTGTTTGTTTGTTTGTTTTAATAAAACCTGCATTTGCATCCAACCCAAACCATCTTCTTTACACAAGTGATGTAATGATAGAGGTCATCAAGGCTTAGGGACTTCTAGAAGGGCACCAGGCTGATGTCTGTTTCACTAAAAATTAAAGAAATGATTTTTAACCCTTACAGGAAACTCAATACATATATTGATTCAGAAAAAGATATAACTCTGGTGTATAGTGGTAATTGTCCATATAGCCTATGCCTGTATGTAACTATAGTACAGAATCCAGTCCCCCTTAGAATTAAAGTTCTTTCAAAAGGAATCAATTTAAGGCTTTCTAGTGAGTATAGCATGCAATTTTATCAGTTAACACAAGTACCTTGATGTCACTGAAGAAGGTGTGAGCTCCAGTATTTTCTGTTTTACTGTTATCTATCTTCCGCTTAAGCTCAGTGAAGCACTGAATGGCCGGTGACCTCTCAAACTTGAAACCGCTGTCTCTGAAGTATAGAATAGCTGAGAGTTGCTTTTTACTAGAAATTGAAAACATTCAGTAAGAACATGTTATCTCAAATGTGCATAAACCTAGGATAAATATGCAGTATAATAAAGAATAAGAGACCATGCTTACCTTATGTCTGGGTAATTTTCAACCAACGGTGTTAACACGTTCTTTATAGCTTTCTCATGCTCCTGTTCAATGATTTTACTAATTTGATATCCTAGCGAGTGAAGCCAGTCTAAGGTTGATCCCTGAATTAGCAACATGTATACATTTTTACATTGTAGTACATAATGATGAGCATATGCAGAAAGAATTTTTTTTCATCTGAACACATAACGTCTATCTTACCATTTCACAGAATAGCTGCTTAAGCTCAGTCCACTGCTCATTAATTTTAGCAGCAGCAATGTCATTCTTCTTGCCTTTGCAAGAGTATTTATTCCTCAGTAGTTCAGATATGTACCCTTTCACTACATGGTAATGCACATCATTGGCAAAAGACTGCAGGGCAAGACAGTGTTAAGAAAACATGTAACATATTCTTTTCTGAATTAATTTACCAAGAGTCCAAATGATCACACTCACCTGTGCAGGTGGACGTCTCATGGATTTGCTGTATCCAGAGTAAGTCTCTATTCTGTTAACCAGTTCATTGAAATCAGTATCTGTGTTGAGCCAATTCTTGGTCATTAGACCACCCAGGTAGGGCTGAAACAAAGAAAGGAAAAAGAAAGGCTAAGGAGTCTGCATTGACAATGCTTACAAATCAGTTGGCTGCATTTTTATCAACTGTATTGTAATACACATACAAATGGGTTCATGTAACTCCTACATTCAAAGCAGCCCACCTCAATTTCAACTCTAAATTGCTCCAGCAGAGCTTGTCTCAGGCGGTCAATGAGTCCATCCACCTCTGTCACAAGTTCTTCCACCTGCCCTGGGCACTTCTCTCTGTAGCCCTCCATGTGCTCTCTGGAACAGAAACATACAATATAGAACATTTATCATACAATCAAAATCAATGCAGAGACTGCATAACTATGATAACTGACATGTCTGTAAACTGCCTGCAAGATTTCAATAACATGTTTCTGACAGAAACTACTTGACTCATATGTAAAGTCATGTAGTGAATCACTTGCCCAAGCATAGTGAACAAAGACTGCCTCTGAAGCATTACTTTTACTGAAGACTTACTTGAGAAAGCTAAAGCTGTTGATATAGGCAACGTGATATTCAGCCCACAGGCAGCAGTCCAGTAAGTCTGAGCCCAACAAGGAGCGGCTCTGCTTTGAAAACTCCTCTTCAAATCTAGACCAGAAATAAAGCAATGGAAATGTGTACATTGGTTGTACAATAGATGTCAAATAAATTTGACACTTCAGTCAGGTTTTATATTTAGAGTTTACTATAGATGCAATAGATGAAAGCAGCATGTATCACGTCAGCATGTAAGAGCTTTGTTTACCTTTTGGGAAAGTGTTTCAGAGCCTCCATACATTTGCATACGGCCATCCTTTCCAGATTCTTATCAATCTTTGCACAATTTTCAGAATATTTCCTGATAATCTAAATGTGAAAGTGTCTGTTTTGATGAGAGTACTCTCACATTTTATTAAATCACCTGTTATCTTTGTCACAAACGTACTAAGATTTTAAAGAACTGAACATTTTCAGAAAACTGTTTATCCCAACTTATAAAACATACTGCCAGTTGACAAAGCCAACACAATGTAGGTTAGATACTGACAGAAATAATAATATGCAATGTTGTAAAGGTAGACTTCTTCAGGGAAATATGGTTTACATACTTCACAGACATGTGTGTAAACTTCAGATATGAGGAATATTTCATCTTTTATTCTCTTGGGTGTTACTTTCTTCTTCCATACTTCCTCCTGTTCAGCATTAATAAGATTGTCCAATGAGCCATGTAGAGTATCCTGAATAAAAAAATAATAATAATAAAAAAAAAAGGTTATACACACAGTTAGCAACAAAATAGAGCATTTTATTGCTGAGGTCAACATGGCTGTTTCTGACCTGTAGACAGTCACAATATGCTTTCTTAATCTTGCCTAGCAAGTCACCAGATAGTGTGAGAAACTTCTGCTCTTTCATCTCTGGCTGCAAAGAGGGACTACTAAGAATCATCTCACTGTAAGGAATAATGTAAAGTTGGGGTAAATTTGATTTTATTGTCAACCTATTCAACAGAAGTGTCAGTAATACTCATTGCAACTTCTCACCTATGATAGCGGTTGATAGCAAAATCCAGCATGGCATTATAATCTTTCAGTTCTGTCGTCTTTCCCAGAAGCTCTTTTAGGTGTTCACCTACAAACTCATGACAAGATGAAGCATAGGTTTCGAACACTGGGAAACTCTGTGGATAAAAATTCAAAATCTCTTCCTTTACCATCTCTAGCAACTCCACAATCTTTTTACCCAAAAGCTCCAAGTGTACTCCTATACAGGAAACATTTTGCTCATAGCTGTTCAGGTGAATCTTCCCGAGTGTCTCTTTCACCCCTTGCTGTATTGCAGTCTTCCAGACATCTCTCCATCCCCCCACCCCCCCCCATATCTCCTTCTCTCTTTTCCTCTCCTTTCCTTTCCCCCATCTTCTCCTCATCTTTTTCTCTCTTTTCCTTATCCTGAATGATGCCAACCACCTGCACCAGTAGCTCCTTGTTGCAAGAAGGCTGGGTACAGGATTGACAGACAATTTTAGAAAGTTTGTCCCTCAGGCTGTTGTAGAGCAGATTCAGGTCTTTCTCTTTATTGGCTAGTTTCACTGGAGAAGCTTCTCCACCCAGAGCTTCCTGCTCACATTGAACCTGCTTCTGCAGAGAGAGTATATTCAGATAGGCCTCTTTCAAGGCTGCCGTTTCAATGAGATTGCTAATCTCCATTACTGCACAAAGAGATATGAAAGAAAATGATTAAGATTAAGACAAAAACAAGCAGGATTGTTTGACACATTGACAGATTTATGTCACATCCTACATTAATGAGACCTTAGTAAATTCTAGTACTTAGTAAAGTACTTACCCGACAAAGGTGTTGGCAGAATAGTATAGGTGAAGTCACAGTCCTTAGTGGTCTCTTTCTCCATTACAGTGCTGGTTGTGGCATCATGTTCTGGGACAGATTTAAATATTTCTTGGATAGATTGTCGCTTGAAACTTCTTCTCCAATTTGTCCTCCTAAAACCATCTTCTGCTGTAGGTGATTCTAAACAACAAATAAATAAAGACTTACAACTTACAAGTTCTTTAAGAAGTTCCGTTGAAAGAACCCTTAAGAGCCCTTAAAGACATTAACTTTTTTCCCTTAGTGTGGCTTTATTTAACTTGATTACAGATTACACAAGTCTATTATTAGAATTGTACTCAACCAAAGCAGATTACACTATCTCTATAAATGTATTGTTGTTTTTTGTTTCTACTCAGCTTTATAATGTTAAATTTAAAACAGTCCTATCACAGCATTCTTTTTGATACTACAATCATTATTTCCTAATGATTTCTTTTTTTAATTTCTTTTTTATTTTATTCTGTACTATTATTCATCCTCGTAAATGAAAAGTGATAGTGAAGTGAATTAATTTTACTTTGTGTGTCAGAAGAGGCAGGCTTGGTGTTAGAGGCAGTTCCATCTGCTGCTGCTACTTCATTTTCTCTTCTTTTTCTCAGTGAGAAGCTTCGAATCAAGGTCTTCAAAGTCCCTGATCCACTTGAGTTCTTCTCACCAGCACTTGTGCTTTCTGCCATTCTGTGAGCATATATCATAGATGAGACTTCCAACTGAACTTCCATGCCAGATCATCTATCTATCTATCTATCTACCTAGTGCAGTGTTTATTGGCCAACCAATTATCATTACTTTGAAATTAGTCAATAATCCTAACTAAATTTTCCAAGAATTGTTGTTATTTTAAGAAAGTCATAAACAATACATAAAGCCATAGATCATGAGCAGGGAAGTAGAAGATTGTCTATCTTTTTTTAATTAAGAAAAAAGAAATAAAAAGAAAAAGTATAATTAACAGTGTATACTGGATTATAGTGCATACAACCATGTCAACAGCTTACTCTTCAATATGGTGAAACATATTGAAACAACAGCTTTCATCGCTTACAGTGCAGTGACACCACATACACCATAGTAACACATATTGAAATAGGTTTTGAAAACCTACCTGTTGCATTTATTAAAAAAAAAAAAAAAAAAAAAAAAAAAAAAAAAAGACATGCCTATGTGTGAGGCGAGTCGAATGAAGCACGGTACATTTAATCACAACAATGTACGTCAAAGCATCCTTTACCACATGCCATTCCTAGTCTAATCTAAACGCTAAAACAACCACTTTGTTATTTACCAGAACATTTACTAACAATAATAGAAAAAAAGTTATATATAATACCTGAGAAACCTGAGAAATCTTACCTGAGCTGTTTTAGCCACTTTCACTTTCACCTACAGCTTACCTGCTAAGCACGTCATAGGCTGTGGAAAAGTACAGTCAACATGTGACCCTTGTAAAAGCAAAAAAATAAAAATAAAGAAAGAAAGAAAAATAAAGAAAATTAAAAAAAAAACAAATAAAAAGGTGTTTTTTTATTTATTAAGTAATAAATTTTAAATATTAAAAAAAAAAAAAAAAAGGAAAAAGAGTACGAGGATATTTATGGACAGCACACTGAGACACCGAGATTATGACAGGAACTGGAATTAATATTCTTGTTCATTAACTAGCTGCAATATCATTAAAGATTAAACACAAGTAACATATCATAGCCTACATGTTATTAATCCTGACACACTCCAGAATCTTATTTCCTTTCCGAGACCAGGTTTATAGACATGCTTGAATTTGTACTGCGCTATTTAACCATTTACTGTGGTTTTCTTTCTTTTCTTTCTTTTTTGCGTTTAATTTTAGCCAGTCTAAGTTAGTATGTGGTTTATTTAAATAAGACCACAATTTTACTAAACTTCTGCAAGTGCTAAGCACAACAGTGCTCCTTAACAATCATTAACAGCAACTGTAGTCATTCAGTAACACGGGTAAACGCTATTTTAGACATGTTTTCTCTTAATCGAGGACATATACAGGCACATTTTCCAGCTTGTTATGTTTTTGTCTAATCTGTGCATAGTGTGTGTGTGTGTGTGTGTGTGGGTGTGTGTGTGTGTGTGTGTAGCACGTTTAGATATGAACGTGTGCGAAAATAGGAAGTGATGTGAACCACAGGCTATATTTATGGATTAATATAGCTAACTTTTTGTTAGTCATTGACAGTGCTCAGCTTCTAAGCTGCAGCCATACACTTAACGAAACAGGCTTTTTAGGTGTTTCTTTGTTTGGTAGCGTTTTTTTTTTTTTTTTTGTCGAACACCTGGTCGAAGTGGTGTGTAGCTTTAATGACGTTGTAGTCCTATCAAGGGGCAGGTGATTTCCGAAGGTAAAAAGAGAAGGTAAACATTAGTGCAGGTCGTTTGAATTTTCTGAAGTGGAAAGCGAAAGGAATTGTGGATTTAAGGTTTTCAGGTGTCTGCTTAACTAACCTGCAGTAACTTACGGTAAGTGTCCGCCAATTACCGCATTATTTCATATGCTATTTAATCGAGCTAAAATAAAAGTCTTGGACTAACTCATGTGGAGTGGTAACACAAGGCTACTACACTGCTCCTCTTGTTGCTTATCTGTGTACTCGTGCTATGTCCGAGCCTTACCTCAAGGTTAAAGGGAGTCGATTCAGTAGCTACGTGTGAAGCTTTTCTTCAGGTGCAGTTTATCACCTGTACCTCAGACTTTGAGGACTTTGAGGACTGTTGAAAATCACTTTGTCACTAAAAAGTATAAGCTAAGTTAGGTTAAATGTGTAAAATGTTATATTTCTTTGAACACAACGGGTCTTTGAACATGGCGAGCATTACTTACTTTTTTTTCATTTGAGTTTTGTAAATAACTGTTTATGGTTCAAATGGTTCAAACTCTCTAAGTGTTAATATCAAAGATTTACAATTTAAAAGCTGATTTAATGACATTGTGTGAACAAATATACATTTTGTGCACAAAGAGATGTGTTATATTCTGTATACCCAGGTGTTCCTTTACGTTTATATCAGCAGTGCACTTTGAAATGCACCGTGGAACTGCATAGACTGTGACTGACTTATTATCTCATTGTACTGCTATTATATCATTTCACTTCAGTCGCAACTATATGCCATTCAAATGAAGACATTTTTTATGTAAAGATTTCCTTTGATTTTTTTTTTCAATGTCTTCTTGGCTTATACCTTCTGTTCTCATATTTGGCAATGTGCATGGATTATTCTTTTATTCATCTTCAGTAACGGTCAGGGTCGTGGTGAATCTGGGCATGAGAGGCAAGCAGTTCATTAACGGGGCAATATAGAGTAGCCAGTCTCCCTACTGGCATGTTTTGGGGGGTGGGAGGAAACCAAAGAACCCAGAGGAAGCCCACATGGACATGGAGAGAGCATGCAAAACTCCGCACAGGCAGTCATTCAGGTGTGACTGGGGACCCTGAAGCTGTGAGGCAGCATTGCTACCTGCCTTCGTGCTGCCCTATGTATAAATTACTTTCAGTTAATAGGAAAGCAGCAGGGATGGAAAATTCTTGGACTATTTGTATTTTACAATAAGCATTATTGAGTAAATACTTGTATATACTTTATTAAAATTATTTTTCCCAGATTTTCACACTATATTAGTCATGGCCAATTCCACACAGACAGTAACTTCTGTCTGCCCCCTTTTGCATGCATGAGCTCACAGACGTCCATGATTGGCTAGTGATGCTGTGCTTGATAGGGGAGAGAGAATCCCACCTCTCCCTCCCACGAATGGCTGTGGAATCATTGGAATTCAAACACATGATCTCCGGATGATACGGCAAACGCTTTTCTGTTGCACCATTCAGGAGCTCAATACTTGTATTCTTACTCCAAGTCATTTACAAAGAAAAAAAGTTTTACTCCTTATATTGTTATTTTGACCTTCAGTGTACCTTCATAATTCAGTTAGATATTTCTTCTTCTCGGGTATTAAACCAATAAATTGTATTCTTGTTTATTTAAAGGTGTAATAGTTTTTTTTCTTCTTCGTAGTACAGATAGCATCAAAAAATGTGTAGAACATGATTTTAAAAAATGCTGTTTAAAAAACACAAGTGTATTATGTTACTTAGGAAACATGTTTGGAGAAATGCCTACTGGTCAAGAAGGCTTGTCTGTGTTTGGATGAGCCTCTTGTCCATCATTTTATAGACATTTCCCAACACTCTTTCACTCTGCCCAATCTCAGTCTTCAATTAGTGAGTGCTGAGTGCAGCCAGATAATTCTCCTGTTAGCAAGAAACCTAAAGACATGAAACATAGTAAAACCAGAGTAAATGCTGGCAGGATTTTTCCATGATGGAATATATATAAAGTTTTGAAATGCTTGAATAGCTGGCTTTACATAGCAAATCAATTAGATACTTTTTTCATTACAAAGAAAAAAGGACAGTGACTGCAGTCATGACTATTCTCATAAATCATTATGAGCTTAATATTTTGCATGTTTATAAAGTTATAACTTGGCTTTTAAAAAGCACCTTTTAGCTAGTGAAGCTTACATGCTAATACCATAGTTTAGAGGTCATAAGAGCTTATTACAAAAAAAAAAAAAAAAAAGACAGCAAATGCAATTGTGACTATTCTCATAAATCACTATGTGTGTACATAAAGTACATTGTGTTTGTACATGCAGCTTTGTTTTTAAGCAGCTGAATGTCAGAGTGTGCTTGAAAGTATTGGCATGACAGTTTTTGCTAATGCTAACTCTAGTTAAACCACAACAGTTTCTGGGGTGGAGCTTTGTGTACCTGGGTGGGCTCAAGGAGTTAAAAAAAAAAAGCATTCAAGTCTGATTAAACTCCACTTATGTAACTGTTAGTTACCTAATCTTGCCAAATGTTGTGTAATGCACTGTTAAATGTAAAAACTTTTTGACCTTTTCTCAAGTAGATTTTTTGCCCCGTACGTCTACTTTAATTGAGTAAGATTTTGCCACAGTGCCTACAGTATACTTTTACTTAAATACAGTTTCTTTGTATTTTCCACTGCTGGAAAACAGTGAGGACCTGAGGAATGCATTACTGGCACATCTTTGTGTTTTCCTGAGGATATTTCAGTGCTGTTAAACTGGGTCAAGAAAAAGGAGTAAAAATGTGAAAAAGAGATTGGGGATCATGGCAAAAGTGTGTTTTTTCACTCTTTCTACCCTTCACATTATGTGAGTGGAGTGGGCACAAAGTGTAAGCTTTGATTCTATGCAATTTTGGACAAACCTGATCTTATAAAAACAGTCCATTGTACTGACACTCTTGTAGAACACTTAAGAACACTAAGAAAATATAAAAAAATATATTAAAAATTATAAATATTATAAAAGCATTATATTAATCAAATTTGGTATATTATTTAGCATTTTCCTGTCATTACTTGAATGCAGTATATACTGTAAGGTAGTGTATTTGTGGTCACATATGCACCTTCCCCCTCTCAGAACAAACTATATGTTTTCAGTAAACAAAAAGATCATGGTGTTGGAAAAAAAACCCCAACTTACTGCATTCACACAGCCAAGTCAACTGATCTACACCTTTCAGTACAAGACTAATTACATGATTATTTTTATTATTAATGATTATTTAGCTTTCTTCAGTATATCATTACTTTTTCTTTGTCACACCCTTATAGATCACAGGCCTTTGGCTGGAAGGATGGCAGATAATATAAAAGGTGAAGCAGATGGACCTAGTGACATTTCAGCATGTGGTGAGGACTCATTCCCAACTGAAATGACAGAAAATAACAGAACTCAAATAAATGGCAAAAAGAAGAAGAATAGCATAATAAAGTCCTTCAGAAGAAACTTTCAACGAGCTGGAGAGATGAGTCCTTTGTCCCCGAAAAACAAAGCGCCAAATAACAAAATAGACAGGGCAAGTACTGGAAATGACCTTGGTAATTCCTCTGACTCTCCAGTACAATCTCCAGCTTCACCAAGTAAGTACCACATTTCAAAAGTGTTAGGAAAAATATATTTTTAGACTTTGTATTTTCCAAGGACAAGATGAGTAATGGTCTTGTCCAGGTTTAAATAAATAAAGATACCACTGACAAAAACACTTCTCTTGTGAAGCCTATAATTTACTATCCAAAGTGTAATTTACAAAAAGTGGAGTTGACCATGTTTCTTTTTAATAAGATTAGCTAAATAAGTGTAATCAATTTCTAATACTCAGTTTTAAAAGAAATTACATTATTCATAATAACTTGACAGATAGCAGGCATGCTTTAAATGCTTACATACTGAGAGATGTGTAGAATGTCAGCCGCCAATTTGTGGTTCTTTGTACACTCTATATATCTGTCTTTTTCTACTTCGTCTTTTTATTTCGTTTTGCATAGGATCATTGTTGGCCACCCTAAAGGCTTTAAGTAAACTGTGGTCTTGTAAATATAACGTGATTTTTTTTACTTGTCCTTTTGCTTATGACACAGTAGAAGAACAGCTTACAAAACAGGAATCTGCCAGATGGAAACTGCGTTTTGGAAGTAAGAAAGAAAACACATCCAAGCAGGAGCAGCTGGAGGTGTGCACAGAGGTTGTTATGTCATCAGAGGAGAAAAAGTCAGAGGTTACAGGAGGAACAACAGAGGTCTGGAAGTTATACTTCCTACCTGAGATCCCACCAGTACCTTTATCAGGTAATTGTGTTTATTTTTTAAATAATTTTTAGCGTCTGCGTTTATAGACACAGGAAGGGGTGGGCCCTATGTCTCTAAGACGTCACACTTTTACATTCAGTTGGCAGCCCCCCACGTAAGGCATCTTCCTACATGTCTGATCCTGTTGTGCCTGTTCTCTTAAAAAAAAGAAAAAACAACTGTTTCTAAATCAGATGTTTTCTGTAGACACAGATGAATCATTTAGTTTTCTGGTTTGTGAGAAGTGTCTATTTGTGAGGGTAACATTTCCTGTGTTACCTAAATATTCACTTTAAAAACAACTGAAGTTAATAAAATGTCAAATATTTGTTGTGTATCTTCATATTTGTGACTGCTTTTCTCTGTCTTGCCTATCTGTTTGTGTAGTAATGCAGATTAACAATCTCATTAAGAATAATGCCTTGGAAGATGCCTATGTCAATATACTCTCTTTGCGGAACGAGGTTCAATGTGAGCGGGATGAATTGGGTGAAAAAGCTTTTCCAGTTGAACTGTTAAATAAAGAGAAAGACTTAACTCTGCTCTACAACAACCTGAGAGATAAACTTACTGAAATTGTCCAACAATCCTGTGCCCAGCCTTCTTGCAATAAAGAGCTACTAGTGCAGGTGGCTGGCATCATCCAAGAGGAGGAAAAGAGAGAAAAAGATGAGGAGAAGATGGGGGAATGGAGAGATGTTTGGAGGGCTGCAATACAGAGAGGAGTAAAAGAGACACTCAAGGAGATTCATCTGGACAGCCATGAGCAAAATGCTTCCTGGTTGGCAGTACATTTAGGACAAGTGGGAAAAGTGATTGTTGTGCAGTTGGGGAAAGTAAAAGCAGAGCTTATGAGCTCTTACCCACCAAGCTTTAATGTGTTTGAAACATACGTTTCAACCTTTCATAAAGCTGTGGGAGAACACCTGAAAGGGCTTCTGGAAAAAGTGACAGAAGTGAAGGATTACTACGCCCTTCTGGATTTTATTTTGAACTGTTACCAAAGGTGAGGAGCTGGTTTGTGATTAATAGAGTTCATTCTTGAGAAATTGCATTCACATTATAATTGCAGTCACATGTGTGATGCACAGGGAGTATCATTTTCCATTATCACAATAGTACAATTTGTACATCACCTATTATTCATTATTAATGAATTCAAAGCTTGTTACAAACCGATTAGCTGTGAGATCTAGCATTTTATAAGCAGATTGGAAAGTGTTAGTGTCATAATGACACTAATGATCCTATTTTTAGATATGAGAAGAAGACGTTAGCATTTTGTAGTTGCTAAATTAGCTTTCTGTTGTCTGTAAAATTGACTCCCCTTTGAATTTTTGATTCACATGGTATAAAAGCTATGATAAGTAGTGTTATAGTATGTCTGTATTCATCAGTTTTGGATACTGTTAATGTGCTTCTGTCATAGTAATAAAACATTTAATGCTGGTAAACATGACCCCTTTTGCAGGTTGTGGATTTAATTGTGAATGTCTCTGAAGAACTGATTATTGCTAGACATTGTAAATACATTGTGACTACACAGTTCCCTAAGATACCTAAATACTTCCAAACACATGAACAAATCTTAAACTCAAATGACAGAGGCATTTACAGCAAATGCTTCTTAAAAATACATGATCTCATAAAGACCAAAGATTATTACCATATTATTATACTGTTATATTTTTATATTACTACCTTAATAAACAGTCTACAAGTTAATTTATAAGAAACATTCTAATGGATATAGAGATGATTAATCTAACAGTGTTACCTTTACCACAGTGAGAAGATTATGGGAAGCAGTTCCTTGCAGCCAGAATTGAAGGAGGAGCTGAAGACTCTTAAACTAGACAATGATTTTCTAGATCAGATCAAGAATGCATACTGCAATCGCTTACAGGTAAGATACAGATGCATACAGGTAGTGTTGAAGTTTTGTGCCGCTGATACGAAGCTACTGTGATCACATAACGCACTCGTAAGTGAAAGATTCTTTGTATGTAACAGGCAGATGTGAGATCATCTCTGGACAATATAATTAAGCTGGAACATGATGAGATGTGGAAAGACAAAAATAAACCACAGATTAATGAGGAACTTTACCTCTCTCACATTCACATGGACATCCTGACGGTATGCACCACAGATTTGCCCACTTCATTAATATGGTTTAATTTAAATTTAATATGATGTACAATTTCACTGAGCAGGCAGATGTAATAATCTTAGATGTAGTCTTAGTACATGCAAGGCATCATTTTAACTCTAGGGGGCAATCAAGTTTTTATATATACTGTATTATATCAATGCCTCACTTTGTCCTCAACTTCCCTCAGTATATTACAGGACCAGTCCAGGCATCCAGTATGCTTGATGTGGAACTGGAGCACAGAGTTATGTGCTGCTGCCTTCATGAGCTAAAGGAATTTCCTAAACGGTTTGTAATTGGGTATATTGTTTTAGGCTAAATACTTACAATATATTTATCATGTACAATATATTTAACATCCTACCGGCTCAGATTTTTGTTTAACATATCATATATATAATTGTTCGACATATCATTAGTAAAGTTACCACCCAAATATACTGTAGATCTATGGTAATTACTGTCACTCTGAGAAATTGTCTGGAAAACACTGGTTCTTTATTTCCTTTCACTTTCATTCTCTATCATCTTTCTGTGTTGTGGTAAGATTGAGTTTTCTTGCATATTTCCGACCTCAAACTGACATATTATCGATGAAATCAATGTCTGTGTTGAAATGCTAAGCCGAAGTAAAAATTTTGGATTTCAACATACCGTGCTTCACTTTGCACTCTATATCTCCCTTTCCAAAGATTTGAGAAAGCCTTTGTACAATGGAACAAAACTCTTCTGGATCCCACCCTATGGGCTGAGTATCACATTACTTACATCAACAGCTTCAGAAATTTAAAGTAAGTTCATTTATCACAAACTGTGAATCTCTAACACAAAATATGGAACAAATTATCAAAGAATGTAAATGCTGTAATCCCCTAATCCAGTACAGATTTTTTTTTTCCTGAACTCCCACATATTGAGTTTGGAGAGTTACTTTGTGTTGCTATTCTCATGATCATAAAATGAAAGAGCCTAGGTTGAAGTAGGTGAATGGCGCAATGTGGAGGTTTGACATTTAAATCCGCCAGCACAGTGCTGTTTTCACACCCACTCAGATCCAACAATGTTATTATGTTACTACGCTCTGCAACACCCTTTTTGTAAATTTGAAGTAACTTTGACAAAATCTCGAGATAGTGTTTTTCTGACTTCAAGTCAAGCCTTATTTGTCCTGTCCCATATCTTACAACCCAATTCTGAATTATGTGGCCCTGATCCAAACATAAATCAGATAATCCACCTTAATACCAACTAAATAAAAAAGACATCATTATTTTATTCATAAATAAACAGTTGCCACTACTAAATGCCTGTTCATACTTAATACACGTGCCATGCAACATAAAAGCTGATAATTACACCAGATATGAGACAGACAGTGCAGTGACTAGTGCTTTTTAAATGTTAACTAGTACAGAGTTGCATAGAATTATATGTGCTAAATATACAGGATTTGTCATTATAAAGAATGATGAATTATAAGAAAAAAAAGATGCCACAATGGTTCAGGTAAACAGATTCAGGTACACTTGCAGTTCAGTGGACTTATATTTAAGAGCATCAGTTTCACAGAATGTTACATCATGTGATTATAACTTGCAAGAAGTCACATGATTTAATGGAAGCAGCACTACTGGCGCAAGGCTTTCATATAGCTCACATTCAATGTTTTGTGGGAAAGTCCCTAAAGCTCTGAAACAAAATTGACTCTACAGACTACAGGCTGCAAACCGGTTTGTATTGCTGCTCCAATCCTTGCCAATAGTTAAATATAAGGATTAGCAGTAATGATTTCTCACAATGCACAGCATACTAACATAGTCATAATAAAAAAGAAATCTCACAAAATGCTCAACCTATATATGTTCGTTCATTCATTCATTCATTCATTCATTCATTCATATTTCTTCCTTTTTTTCCTGGCACACTGGCTACAGGCTGAGAAAATCCCCAGCCCTAACCCAGACTAATCTCTACAGTATGTCCTGGGTATTCCTGAGTTTCTCCAATTAGGGACTTTTTTGCTCTGGGACATACAGCTCTAGTGGGAGCCAACCTGGTACTAACTGGGACTTCTCGTTTTGCAAGAGTACTCCAGTGCTCTCCCAGATTGCAAAACTATCAGAAATCAAGCCAGCCATCCTGTGGAGAACCTCATTTGTGCTGTCGATACTCGCAACCATATTCTTTTGGTCTCTACCCACAGCTCATCACCAAAGGTGAAGATAGGGCCGTAGAATGATCGATAAACAGAGTGTTAAATCCAAAAACTGAGCTCCTGCTTCACCACCAGTGCAGTGACTGTAACACTGCCACCACTGATCTGATCTGTTTATCAGTCTCACACTTGACTAGGGGCAAGGTCTGTCCCCTCACCACTCATTTCTGGAAGAGAATTGCCATGGACTTGGAGGTGCAGGCAGTTTACATGGCTTTGTGGATACCACACTGAGGCCTGGCTCCAGGAGTGGCTTCTGGTAACCCTAATCTAGGCAGTAATAGGTGTCCCTACTGGGAATGTTAAACTCCCAGTGAAATTGCCCTGAAGTACACAAGCCTTTTCATTATGGAGGTGTCTCAATCCACAAAGGGGTCCATATGTTAAATGACTGATCTATTTTCTAACTAAGCGCACTACATGGTATGGAATAATGGCTTCTTTACATTGGGGGGCATGAAATGTCCAGTTGTGACCTCAGTAATAAAAGGTTCTATTGGGACAAATTTTGGTCTAAATGAGTTAACCACACAAGCTTAACTTCGTATTCTCCTGTACTGTGTTTTTTTTTTCAAAGTTAATGGACTAATATTTAAAAAATAAAATGCTCTACCTCCAAACTCACAGCTAAACTTAAGGTTCAATCTGCTAGCCAATCATCGTCTTAGATGAATACACAACATAGACAGCTGTGGTCAGTCTGTATCAGTGTTCTATCTACGTCCTGGCAGAAAAGAGCAGACTAGAATTACGGTGAGGTGAAAGAATCTTTTAGCTATTAATATTTTACATATACTCAATGAGATTAATATAAAGTAAGTGGCATGGGTGATATAGAAAATCATATAACGATATTTGAACTCTTTTTCAATACATGATATACATGGCAATATTTATGTTTGCCAACAAAACCTATTAAAAAAAGCCAGCATACAGTAGTGGCATGTTTTAAAAAGCCTCTGGAACACTAGAAGGATATTGTTATATTTAATGTCCATTAACATTTATTATTTAGAAAATAAGGGAGATTAAAACAACTGGTGCAAAAATAGAGTTTACCATCCAATCAGCTACTTGTCACCATGAGTAACCATGGAGTCAGTGTAACAGCAGTACTGACAATACCCATGATATCTCAAAAAAAGCATACTGTGACATAAATTATAGCAATATAGATATATTATTAGACCCAGCCCTAAAAGTAAGTGCATAAAACTATATTGGTCTACCGTATTCACTGGTCTTATGACTTGTAAAAGTTGTGGTACATTGTAGCTAGCATTAGATTATATTATCATTAAATATTACTAATATTAGGGGGTTTCTTTGACATACAATGTGCTTAATCAGCCATATTGTCAAATGTTTTATATGATATTTTAAGGTAAACTATCTTGTGTAGGAAAATATTCAGATTCACTAAAGTAAAATTCATCTTACATTTTAGATCTCTGAGAATACATTCAGAAAAAATATATAAAAAATTAAAAGGGTATACCTGTGTTTGGCCACTGATAGAAAATCCACATTTTAATCTTCTCAGCATTTTTGGTAAATTTGAAGTAATTTTGATGTGTAGGCCTTGTTGAGCTGTAAATGTAAATCACAATACTTGTAAGAATTTTGCTGAAAATGGCTGTAAACCCAGATAGTAGCAGAAACTATCTGAGATTCTGCCATAATTACTAGGCTGGTACTATTATTGTTATTGTTATTGAATACTACCGTCTCTGGGAAATGAAGGTCAGATTGTTGAAGAGAGCTGTATGATTCCATATGACTTGTCCTGCGATATTTAAAGTGTAGAGCGAGGCCTTTACTATTTTTGAGAATGCTCTTAACATCATTCATTATTAACTAGCTTGTTTGTGTGTGTGTGTGTGTGTGTGTGTGTGTGTATGATTGTCTAGAGAGCAAATTGAGAGCTACAGACAGAAATGCCCAAGTCAGGTAGAGCAGCTGGCCAAAGAGATAAATGGACTGGTTAACATACTGAGCCAGGCTCTTCTAGAGCATTTCAAAACTGACACTAAGGTAAAGAAAATCATGAGTGGGCTTCTCTGATTAATATGACATATAATAATATATTTTGATAAATGAAGTTGTAACCTTTTAATACTCTTCATAGCCTCTTCTAAAGATGATGATGACAAGGAAGTGGCTGTCCTCTGAAGAAGACTTTCAACAATTGCATAAGAGAATTGAAACTCTGTCCCAACAATGCAAACACATGAGTCCCCAACATGCACAGGTATGAACACTTACATATATGCCATGTCTTTCTCTCTTTATCTGCCTGTCTGTTTGTCTGCCTCTTTCTCTCTCTCTCTCTCTCTCTCTCTCTCTCTCACTCAGACCTACACACACACACACACACACACACACAGACTAATTTGACAGGTTATTGCATGGGACACAAAAGGTTGTAAAGCATTATAGAGCTAAGAGTGAGGAATATCACCAGCGTGGAATTACTCAGTTTTGGAGGGGAGCAGTTTATGTGAATACCAAACAGGTCCTGCACTCTAGTAAAATACTTTGATATACATCGAAGTGTAAATCATAGCTTGTCATAATGGGCATGAAAATTAATAATAATGATGTACTATAGTGCTCTACAGAAAAGTATTTTCATTTCAAAATTGTAAAATGTTTTTCTTCAGTCATTTGATTTTTAAAGTGTCATGGAAGGAGTTCAGGTTGGATACAAATGCAGGTTTAATTAGAAAAGCAGACAAATCCAAATGAGGTTTTAAATGACATACTCAGAAACAGAAACAGGTCAGGCGATCTGCACACAGCATGGGCAAGGGCAAAACTATGAGCTCAAACAGACAATACAAAGGCTTAGTAACATCACTAGTATGCACTTCGTAATGATTGTGTGTGTGTGTGTGTGTGTGTGTGTGTGTGTGTGTGTGTGTGAGATTGAGGATTCTGGGCATTGGAGTTTGTGGAGGATATAAACGAGGATAATCAGAACTTATTTTGATATCATTTTGGTGACAAGTGACAAACAGGGAATAGCAGTGATCTACATACAGCATGGCCACCCAACTATATGTTCAAATAAGCCATTCACACAGAAATAGAAATATCAAAAAACTGTGTTAACCACATTTTTTTCATGATATCTGAGTTAAGAACTTATTAGAGTAGCACACAATTTAAAAGGAACTGTTCCCACATTGTTACCACCTATGTATGACTCCTCCACTTTTTAATTCCTGGTTTAACCCCTGAATGCATCCAAAAAAAAAATAGCAGAAAAAAGTGTCACAACAGTCTTGGGAAATCCTGCATATGACCAAGTAGTCATAGAGAAACTGTTAAACCCACATAGTTACAGAAGACACACAAACATAAACATTTCAGCTATCCACAATGAAAAGTTTGCAGTTCCCTATTTTGTTGCTGAAATGGGTTCCCCTTAAGTTATAATGATATGGCAAAAAGGAACATTTAGCATCTTAAGAGAAAATATATCACAATAAAACACAAATGTTTTCTTTCTTTTTTCTGTCTGTGTATATTTTGTATGTTTTACTACAGGAATTTGTGAGTGATGTGCATTACTTTGTGGTGAGGGAGTATATATCTCAGTTGATGAAGAATAACTACTCATGCAAAAACAGGAAGAATGAAAAAGCTGCCACGAAAATAAGAGTGCAATGGAGTGAACTCTGTGAGCTCTTTCAGGAAATGGTACGCCAACCACAATTTCTTTCTTTATGTTTCCCAGGGTTTATTGCTTTAAAAAATTTTTGTGAAAACATCTGAAGAATTATACGAGGTATAAAAATATTCCACATAATAACCATTAACCAGGAGTATAATCTCTTTTTCTAGTTTAAGTGACTTTTCTGTTCATTTGGACTAGCATAGCAACAGTCTATCTTCTGACTAATCCAGAGCAAAATATTTCAAGTTCACTACAAAAAAACACTTTCAGTGATAAGACTCACATTGCTCTTCATAGTGTTAATGTTTACCGGATAATGTGCACATTGCACCATGATAACTGATGATTCTTTTAAAATTTAATACCAATTAGTGTCAATCTGAACCTTAAACATTTTTACTATTATTGGTGTTTGTAATGTGAGTAGCTTTATGTCGGTTTACAACTAAGGTTTGTGTCTTTTTGAGAATTGTGACAACACAGTGATTAAAATGTCAAGCTGCAAATAAGCATCCTAAAGGTACCCAATATGTGGGGAAAATGTGCTTTATATGAGCCACAACTTATAATATAGTTCTTATAAGTCTTAGGAAGAAAAACTTTACATTTCCTGAGTAAATGCTTCATTGTTCGTTGTACACCAAATTAATAAACTTGTTTATATCTTTTAGTGGCTTGTTCTGGTTAATGGCAGAATAAATATAACTGAGCTAGTTTACTCATCTGTATTTCTGATAGCAGATTTCTCATAGCAGATTCATAAGCTTTAGCTATTTCACATGGTTTTGTGTTGGGCCATTGTGTTGACTTGCATCATTTGGATCTTGCATCAACTGTAAAAAAAAAAAAAAAAAAAAAATCGACAGAAATATTTTCTAGAAATGAAGGTTAGAATGTGTCTTTCACATTTAAACACATTTTTTCCCATATTCCGTCTTATACTACCAAGGCAGATAGGTCATCTGGTCCTGTGATTGGTGTCAAGTGTAAATTTTGGATTCAGTCATAATTTCAAATTACTTTACACTGTACACCAAAAAGCAAAATGGGCGTTTGAATTGTTTATTAATAAATTAGTATTTTCTTGGTTGGTTTGGTATAAATTAACATATTAGAACTTTTATGTTATTTGTGATAGTAACCTAAAAAAAAAAACAATAAAACTATACAATCATCAAAAAAAGTCCCTTAGCAGATTTAACTGTTATATGTAACTAGCTTTTCCAGGCAATCCTCAAAGACCCTATGCCGTGGATGAAATTTCCCGGAGGTTTGTTGAGCTTGTTTAACACCTCGCTTCCTTCCTCTCTGAATATCTCTGGCACTGCTTTGTGTTTGGGGTCATTGCCAATCATTACTCAGAAAATAAAAAAAGCAAGATGATGGTCTACAGGACTTGATTACTACCTTGTCTTGCTTTTGTTTCTCCATAGAATTCTGTTCAACACTGGCTCTATCCAGTAGGGGACCACCTGCAAAAGATCATTGGAGAGAGAAAAGAGAGTGAAATAAAGAATTACCTACAGCCATTGGTTGATGACTATCCAGATTTCAGGTGAGGTCTCTTTTTTAATCTAGCCCCACAGCTGTTCTCACCAACAAGGTTTAAATGATTGAAGTCAAATTCCATACTGAAAGAAAAATTCCTTACTTAATATTCCATTCAAGAAAATATATATATATATATATATTTTTGCTCTGTAATGACCAAATGATTCACAGCTCTTGTTTTCCATCAACAAAACAATATATAACTCAGGCTATAAATATAACTCAGCTAATCTGTCTTTCTTTGCCAATAGTGAACCCATTTTACACAATCATAGCTCTTGGCCAAAGTTGGGTGTTGCTGCTTGGATTACAGTTTTTTGTTTGTTTGTTTACTTATTTGTTTGTTTTTTTTTTGTTTTTTTTTGGGGGGGGGGGGGGGGGATTTCTACTGCTTTTAGACTTCTACTCCTTTTTCAAGAAATGTGTGCCAGGTCTTAGTGAGTCACACATATTTAGCGTAAATGGTATCGGATCTGTTCTTTTAAACACATACAGGAAATTGTGGAGGAAAGGATTTAGAAGGGAGGGAGATGGAATTTCCAGTTGTGTTCCCAGAAGCTTTAGGAGTTATGCTATAAGTTACTGTACCTCTATCAGAACCAATTCAATTCAGTTTTATTTATATTAACATTAGACATCATCACAAAACAGCTTTGTAAAAAAATCCATATGTAGATTTATATTTAGATCCCTAATAAGCAAGCCAGAGGTGATAGTGGCAAGGAAAAACTATCTGAACCAAATGTGGACTCACCCTGAAATGTTTCCTCATTTCCAGCAAAAAGCATCTCTCGGCAGTATTGTATTTTCGTGGAGTAACACGGGGCAGACAGAGACAGATGATCCTGCAGAAGCTTTCTGACCTGAAGCAACATGCCAATGCTGGAAGCGTGCAGCATGTGCTATTCAATGGGATGGAGGCAACAGCGAGCACAGACCTAGTCAACATGCCATGCGCTTGTCTTTTTCCTAACACAGGCAACTAGGCCTCAAAATGCTTGATGTTACCTGTTGAAAAATCCTGTTTTAGCCATATATTTTATAGTCCAATACAAAAGTAACATCAGGGCTTTTGAAACCCAAGTGCAATGGTTTTAGAACAAGCACACTGTGAATAATAATTTTAGGATGATAAGATCCTTCACTGAATTCTATGCCTGCACTGCACTCATCTTCTTGGCTGTGATAAACATGTGGTCTGTGTGCTTTTTAAATGGCTAGGTAATAATGGATGATAACATTATTCAAAAAGAAACCAGACAATAAGATGCATTTCTAATTTATTTTCCAATAACAATATAGATCCTTTAATTATATGGTGTCTTTTGGGGAAAAGATATGATGCTGTGTTCTATTTTTGTCTGCTTTTGAAATCCCCCAGCAATCTCAATAACAGAGAAAGATAAAACAGCAGTTTCAGACCATCTTGGCACACACAGAAAGGAAATGAGCAACTAAAAGAGAGAGATCAACTGGGATAAAACTTGGACAAAAACAGAAATAGGCAGTTGCACAGACTTTACTGGAAATATTTAAAAGAGGCTGCAGATAGGAATCATAAGGCATTCAGGAGCTGCAGCAGGGTGATACCAATACAGAGCCGGTGACAGTGCCCACCCGTGTGTGACCTGACTGCAGAAAAAGGGGGAAAATAACCACAAATATTTCAAGATATGTAGGCCTAAAACATTTTGTGTAAATATTATTATTATTATTATAGAAAAGACAGCCTGCATTTTTGTTAATGTGGTGTAATACTACATACTTTTTGATAGCCAGGCACTCTTTTTGGTCCATACTGTATATCCATGGAGTGACAGCTGTAATCTTTGTTAAACAATATAGCTTGAGTATGTTGACTACTTATATAGTTGATTACTTAGAATTTTTTATGTGGGAACAACCCCCTCACTCAAAATGAAGCAGTGTGTTTGATAAATCTGAACATCTTTGGGATTCACACAGTATACAAGCATCTTCTAAAACGAATAATGCAATATCCTTGTATATTCATGAATTTTAGCTCCATTTATGTTGTCTATGGACTTCAGTGAGCAGAAAGCTAGAGAATTAAGGCATTGGGCCTCTATGAAATCTAATAAACTAATGTGTCTGTCATGAAAACTCTTTCTGATGAGTGATTTTATGCCACCATATATATATTTCAGTTACTGAGAGTGTGTCATGTTAATGAGAGTGTCATGCTTTGCCTCCCCTACACTGACCCTAACCCTCTGAATTGCTGCCAATCACAATCACATGATGCTCACATTAAAGCAACAACATTACCAATGAAATACAATGCTTTAGTATTAATGTGTGGTGACATGTATTTGATTTTTTTAAGGATTTTTTAAGAGACGGAAAGTTTCCCTATCTCACATAAGAAAACCCACCATGGTCTCTTATCCACCTCCCCTGACATTAACAAAAAAAAAAAAAACCCTTTGCTGTTTTATATGCGTTACATTAACACATACAACTCAGATTGCTATACTGCACCTTCTTACTTCAAACTGTGAATATTTGCACTGGCCCAATTTTGCATATCCTGCAATATTGTACAGTTAATGTCTCTATTTTTATTTTCCTGAATTTTTATATTTCTATGTTTGTGTACCTTATTAATATTATTTTAGTTCTTGTATTTTACTGTTACTAAGCACCAGTACACCAAGACAAACTCCTTGCACATGTAAACCCACAGTACTTGGCAACAAACATGATTCTGAATTCTGATTCTGAACATATGAATGTAAAGTAGTGAAATCTTTCACTCATACTTCTCTTTTCTTCAGTAGAGTCTTCACTTCATACCACAGTCTATACCATGTTACTACTGCCACTATGTAAGGATCGTGAGTACAGTTCCTAGTACAGATATTGCGTGTATTGATGATCTGAATTTCAGTTTGGAATCTAAGATTAAATTCATTAAATGGTTTAGATAACACATCTTAAAGGTTTTCAAGAAATGATGAACAAAATTCAATTCAATTCAATTTTATTTGTATAGCGCTTTTAACAATGGACATTGTCACAAAGCAGCTTTACAGAAATAAATAGATTCACAAAAATATATTGTAAATTGTATGTTAATTGTGAATTTATCCCTAAAGAGCAAGCCAGAGGCGACGGTGGCAAGGAAAAACTCCCTGAGATGATATGAAGAAGAAACCTTGAGAGGAACCAGCCTCAATAGGGAACCCATCCTCATCTAGGTGCAACGGATAGTGCAATTATAAATAAATCCATTCTATTATTGTGTACTATATGCAATTGTGCAACCAATAAATTCATCACAGTTTTTGCAAGAAGTCCGGTTGGTTAATATCTATCCACTGTCCCCTGATGGAGTCCTGAGTACGAAGGTGTTCGTGGCAACCGCAGCACCAAAGCCACTACAGCAATCACAGTCCCAGGCCATTACAGTACAGCTCCCAATATGTGATCCCCAACCCATCTCCACAGCCCACAGGTGGGACTATCCCCAGCAAACCAAATGGTTCTTCAGACCGTCCGTATGCCCCCCCCCCCCCCCCCAGGGCATCAGGACGGGTCAGGCAGCGAGGAGGAGCAGAAGGTGCATGGGGGTCAGGATCACTGGCATCTCAGAAGTAGCATGTGTAGCTCGACAGAGAGTGAGGGGGAGAGAGAGAGGGAGAGATTGTTAGGTAAGCTTTTGTCCTCTAATGGTTAAGGACAATGTACTTTGCGTGAAGAGTGCAAGCAGGGACTCCGGCAGGACTAGCTATGACAGCATAACTAAAAGGGAGAGCCAGAAGCTAACACAGACATATGAATAGTTTAGGTCTGTGACATCTGGTAAGAAGACAGTAATAGGTAGAAACCACAATCCACATCCTTCCTTTTAAAGTTTTCTCACATGACCTTCTGTATGTACAAATGCACCTGTTACCATGATAGAAATTACATTACTGAAGCTCTCTGCCCTCATGGCATCCATTTCATCTTGCTGGAGGCTACTGAACTGTTTTGGCTCAGGACATAGATCTGAGCAGAACGGTAAGTACACAATAATAATAATAATAATAATAATAATAATAATAATAATAATAATAATAACAGTTATAATAATAATAATAATAATAATAATAATAATAACCGTTATAATAATAATAACCGTTATAATAATAATAATAATAATAATAATAATAATAATAATTGTTGTTGTTGTTGTTGTTGTTGTTAGGCTTACACTACACAAAAAAACAAACATAAATGAAACCCTTGTGTGATTGATTTATTTGCTGAAAGAGTTTTTCCCCCACATCGCACTGAAAAGATGCTTCCATTTTAACCAAGAGGGTTTTCAAACGCTGTAACAGGATGCTGGATGCTTTGGACAGCCTTGATCTTTATAAAACTGCATATGGCACAATATCGTGACTGTAGAATAATGTAAATAATGTCATGATATAAATAAAGTATTCATGTCGCAAACATTTAGATTCTCAAAGGGTTGGGTCCTGCCTCCTGCCTCCTCCTATGCAGGCTACTATACTAAATAGTTTTCCAGACTATACCTTCAAAAACCATTAGTGGGGGCAAAAGTGGGCATAGCGTGTCACAGCCAGCACCGCGGCGCTCAGGCTACAGCGTGTAATTAGCAGCACAGATGTTTCCTAATCACACCTCTGCCCGGAAAGTTCATGTGCACGGGAAGATGTTTTTCCACGCGCCAATTCTTCCCCCATGAGTTTTAGTGGAGGAGGATGCAGTCTATATAAGTAGCCCAAACTGTTGAACAGAGCAACCGGAGCGCGCGACAGCTGGTGAGTTGACTGCTTCAGCAGTGAAGGGATTTCTTCATAGCACTCGTATTTTAT
Organism: Pangasianodon hypophthalmus; assembly: GCF_027358585.1. Taxonomy (NCBI): domain Eukaryota; kingdom Metazoa; phylum Chordata; class Actinopteri; order Siluriformes; family Pangasiidae; genus Pangasianodon; species Pangasianodon hypophthalmus. The sequence goes on from NC_069712.1 coordinate 18,278,231, forward strand.
AAAACTCGTACGATTCAGTCTCTCTGTATTTTGCGTCCTAACTTACCAAAACCTTGCACATGCCAGTTATTAGGCTGTATATTTGTGCCAAATCAGCAATTATAACACAATTGCCCTAATTAATTTCGTTCCTAAAACTTACTAAGCCAGCAAAGCTATTAGATCTACATATATTTAACAATGCCTGTATTATTTTTAACACTGCTTATGTGCTTTGGTTATTGTAACTATAATCTATGATTCCTGTCTTTCTCAAAGGAGCGATGACTGTTGGATCATCATCCCCCATAGTCAGAAGGGTCTCACCTTCTAAGTCTAAATTTTCCAAATTTAAAGTAAACCTACCATTTTTCAAAAGGAATACCCATGTTCAGGATGACATCAAGTCTGAAGGTAAGAGCATTTTAGTACTTACTTATCTCTCCAACAAGTCAAGATGAAAATAGCTTAGTCAGGCTCTTGTCATTAATGAAATAGATCAGTACACATTATATATAGTTAACTGGTATATTGTGCACTGTGGTATACAGTAAGTGTTCTGTGCAACTGAGTGTGATTTTATGTTGTCCTGGGGTCCTAATTGAATTTCTGTGCTTCTCTCTCCTTTAGAGGTTCTGTTAACTTTTCAGGAGAACCTACAGCAGCATCACTTGGCAATGGCAGGGCAGCAGCTGATATATCGAGAGGAGCATTTATTTGCACTGAAACAAACAGGGGTGGGATACAGCAAGACCATATTGGAGGAAGATGAGAAGGAAAAACTGATTAAAGACTCTGAAGACTTTATAAAGAAAGTTATGTCAACAGTTGAGAAATCTTTTGATATTCAAACTAACGAAGAGAAAGAATTTCTAAAAGAGGCAGTCCTAGCCATATACCAAGAGGAAGAACAGGACAGGAGATGGGAAGGTGTCGAGAAAAATGAACGTCCTCCATGGAGGCCGAGGTGTTGCAGACTGGCCCATGACCACCTGCTTCAGAATATGGTTACACAGCGGATGGAGCAGGCAAAGCTAGATTCAAATGTTAACATTAAGTCTTCAGTTCAATTGGAGATCACTGCCAAGGGTAAACAACTAAAGGAAGACCTGCTACAAATTGCAAAGAATGTGACGAGCTGCTACCCAAAAGAGAATGTGTGCCAACTGTATGCCAAAATATACCATCAGGTTTTTAGGGACAAGCTCAGAGAAGTTGCTGACTATGGACTTGCTGATGATGACTGCTTACATATACTTCAGTGGGTGAACATTCTTTACCCCGAGTAAGTGATGAAAGCCATACCAAGGCATTCTGTAACCTATAAATGCTTTTAAAGTTGTTTATTAACTGAACTATATTTTGTTTTTCAGGATTCTGAGGCATGAAGAGCTCTCTGGGGTGATTGAATATGAACATCTTGAGGCACTGCTCCCTGGTGATATCCTTGAACTGTTGGAAGAGCAGTTTTTGACCAATAAAGAGGTATATGTTGTTGTGTTATTGTTAAATCTCTTACATCTAAGTGCCCAGACAGACTCAGAGAAACCAGGCAATTCACAGTGCTTTGACACTTGACTCTTTCGGACTGACACATTCAATTTGTATTGTTGCTTTGGTGCTTATACACTAAGAGGTTTAAACTTTTATCTTTTTTTTGTCCCTCATTCTCTCCTTTCTTTGGTCATGTCCCTAGAATGAGCTGCAGACATGGTGTCAAAAGGCCTTGAGCAGTGAGAAGAATGCTAATCCTGAACTGATGGATGATTGCTACTTAAGCCACCTGGCTATTGATGTGATTCAGGTACTACTCCTGAAAATACAGTCAAAATACAATGTACTGGAAATATGTGAATGTGTGATATTCTAAATGTAAATGTGGTTCTTTCTTCTGCAGTGTGTCAATGCTCTTCTAACCTCATCAAAGTGTGTGCTGGGCTCTTGGTCAAAAACTCAGAGAATCACACACCAGTTAAAACAATTCCTTATTAAGTGAGTTCCATTTGTTACAAACTGGTTTTAAAATATTTCTTTTTTTATTTAATGTTCATTAGTTACTTCATATTTTGAAGTAGACATAAATATGACAATTTTAGCATGGCCTGTTTTCAGTTACCAGCATTTCCTTGAGAAAGTGATTGAGGATAATCGGGTGAATGCTGATGCTGTATTGAAGGCCAACCTGCCCTGTATCAGAGATCTCAGGTAAGCATCTGGAAATCTACTCTGGAGTTTTGCAATATGACATTGTACCTCTGGAAGGACCCACATGTAACAGTTGTTGTTTCTCTAGGAATTACATAATGATGAATCCAGATCCCTTCCCTCAACACATCAAGAATGACTATATAGATCTGCTCACCAGGATAAGAGACACATGCCACAGTTATTTCACCAAACGGATCCATAAAGCTCTCAAGGTAACTCAGATGCAGAAGTGTATTTATTTTATTAATTATTTTACCAATGTATTATCACATTAATGCAGTTCATGAATCTACATAGCTTTAATTGATTATCTACTTGGTTTGTATTAGTATTCATACTGCTAAAAAAGAGTCTTGATTTTGATTTGCATTCTCCTATTAAGCCTATGAGATTAATGAGAGTAGTTAAACTTTTACTTATGTCTTTGTGCTTCCACAGGGGACATACTCCAAACTGGGTACCCAAGAATGGATAAAACACAATGAACATGTGTGTAGTGAATTGCTTGATGGGGTGCATAGACACATTCAGGAAATCAGAAATCTACATGAAGCATGCGTTAAGGTACAAAGTGCATAGATTTGTTAACAGATTAATTAATTGATGGATATTCTGGTTTCTGCATTCTGATATAAACTGAAGGTGGCCTGCTGGATTATTAAAATTTGATCTATTAACAGGAATTGGTCAGCAAGCTCCATGAAGAAGTGTTGGCTGAGTATGTGAGGAAAATGATGAAGAAGAAGATCAAACTTAAAGATGAGAAGAAACAACACCAAGCAGCTGAAGCATTACGCAAAAATAGTCAGAAAATACACGCTCTGTTTACTGAGGCTGTAAGTTTTATAATACTTCTTTAGGCTGTAACTGTGTTTCTACTTCTTTGGGAACTTTGTTTAATAGTCTTGTTTCAATTGTCTTCATGTACAGGGGTCAGACATGGAGGGCCTGGAAGACATCCTGCCCAAACTAGCTGAACTGCTGACACTAAATGATCCACAGTGCATTGAACTCCAATTGGTCACTCTGTCTAACATTTACCCAGACCTCAGGTAATGCTCTTTCTAGCTATTTATGTGCACATTTGTGTAAAATACAGCTTTTGCGCCTCAGAAACTGATGTAACCATTGTGTTTAACAGTGAAGCCCATGTCTCTGCCTGGCTACACCTCAAGGCAAACCTCTCTCCCTCAGACTTCAAAAAAATTAAGAAGACCTTTTCTATGTATCATGCTCAGACCTCAGAAACCACTGTAGGTGGCCAGGACCCCCTTCCTTCAAGCAGGAATTTCTTCTCCAAAGTAGCCATTAAGTAATCCTTTGCAATACTGTAAAATACCAAATGTTTCTAATTCTCATGCTGTATGTTGTATTTATAATGTTTTATGCAGTGCCCTGTGCAATGTGAAATGATTAAGCTATTGTAATTATTTTAAAGAATTGTAAGTAGGTGTCAGTACGCATGTTACTGTATGTTTTCATGTTTTTATCTGATGTGTCTTGTTGAGTGGGGCATTAGTACAGGCCCTCTGTAAAGTCCAAAATGTAGTAATGATTATTAAGAGACTTTCCTGCCATCCGTAACATGGAAAGTAACAGTAATATACTTTCTATTTAGTATGTGTAAACATTCTCTTCCTGTTTTACTGCGGTGCGTAATGACACTTTCTACTGTGCTGAACAATGAAGTTACTAGACATTGATTCTTGGCTTAACACTTGTTCTGGTATGTGACCAGTATTCAGTGGGAATAGCCTCAGACCTCAGAGAATTACTATAAGATACAGGATATGAGTTTTCCTTTACAAATAAACCAGGCTTAGTTACAGCTATTATGAATTAAACAATAACATCCTTATCCTTTCCTGTCTGATTGTGGGTGCTCATTAAATAGAGGAAATGGGGAAGTTTCTTTGTTTTAGTGTTTGTATGTCTATATCTGAAGTTTGATTCCCAAAATGGTACACTATGGTGACCAGTTCTGAGAAATTCAAAAATAAATAAATGCATTATTCACTGAATAAATGCTTTTTTTATGTTTTAGACAGTACTGCTGAAATTATTTGAATAGAATTAGAGATTACAGCCAACTAACAGGAATAACAACATGCAAATTTTTGTGCGACTAAGATGATACCAACACTTTACAAAGTAACTGTGTTCATTTTAATACTATATTAAGATTGATAGACAAATTTGCTAGAGGCATAGAGCTCCTACTTTCCATGGCGTTACTGTAAGATGACCTAACAAGCATATTAGGTTTTAGGCAGTTTGCTGATCTGGATTGAGTCAATGTAATTTATTCTAACTTGTAGCTGCAAGAAAAGAGGACACCATATGAATGTAGTTGGATATCTCCAAGCCTGCCTTTATTGGTTTACTTTGAAGCTAAGTTAAGTCAAAATATACAATGCTGCCCTCAAGTGGACGTTGCTGTGAGTTTTCCTAAAGGCAATTTTAAAGTTTTAAAGGAGTTAAAATACTCAAGTAACATGTTTCTTGCTTACTTTAGTTAGTTAGGGCAAGGATCTAACAGGCTAATGTGCATGTCTTCGAAAATGTGATAAACCAGAAAGACACAACAAGGTCTAAATATGAATATAAAAATAATTTAATAAAATCAAAACAGTTGTAATAATCAAATGTTGTTACATGACACATAGAGCTTTGCACTTTTGAAGTGCATGAGCAGACACAACATTTCATGTTTATATTTAAACAAATCAATTGTTAAAGCTTAATATCTGTTAGCTTAGTTAGACATTAGGTAAACACAACTGTGCAAACAAGGCCAGTCCAACATGATGAAAAATCATGTAATAACTATAAAATAACGTTAAGAAGGCCAATGCAACATTCTACCTCCTAAGGACTAGCTGAAATACCGAAATATAAACGTTGACTAAAAATCTAAAATCTTTTAGAATTTCAGTTTCTGGACTAGCAACACTGGAATAATTATGATGAGAATTAATACAACTCAAGTACAATAAATCAAGTAATAACTGGAATGTCAAAGTTAAAGTAGTTTAAAGTTAAAGTAGTTAAAAAAGTCAAAGTTAAAGAATGTCAAAGTTAAAGTAGTTTAAAATCAGTGTCATGATTGGTTTTACAATAGTGTCTTTGAGAAAACCTAGGAAAAAAAAAAACTCATGCACACAATAAAGTCGTGGGCCGAACATTGGTCATCTGCTTCATCTATATATTCAACAAAGACAGCACCACCAGTACATACGGGGATGTGGTCTGACGTGGTCTCCATTTCTGATGTGATCTTCAACTTCCCTACTCACAACAATTACTTTCTTAATCTGTCGTCTTGACAATTCCCCTCTCCAGTGCAGTAGGGCAGGTATGTACTCCTCACTACAAGAAAATACAAATACCACATTTTTCAGTTAGGTCTTTATCATTAACCAGAAATGTACCAAAATTTATAATGATTTAATTGTGAATCTAGTTGAATCTGTTAGTGCATAAGAGTGAGTTTGAGTTTACCTCTCCTTAGGGAAAGTGATGTACAGTTCTGAGCAGTGAAGCTTAAGAGTATCTACATTACGGCACTGCAGAATCTCACCGATTTTCAACAGGACCATTTTCTGCTCATCATTACTTCCATTCTGTTGAAAAAAGTTAAAATTACATTTGCCTTGAATAGCATTTTACAGATCAAATTTAGGCATGAGGAGAGTTTAAAATCACGGCAGACATTCAGCAAAATGTAAAACAAATTCAACTAGAAGCAGACGTTTGCAATGCTGTCATACGTTTACATTTACACTGCACGCCAGAAGTAGTGTAAGCACGATAGCGAAATAGATTACTACTTTCTTGATTTATTCATAAACTAGAAAAAATAAATAGTCTACATTTATTTTCATATCTTGCATATCTGTGTGTTTTTGGGTTTTACAACATCCAAAAAGTGTTCACAGAGGTTTTATGATGGTTACGGTTCATGTCTCTTTGCAAAGTTCAATATTACTTGGCGAGAATGTAAAGTATATTAACATTTGTGTTTCTCACCTGTTGTGCGAAGCTGAAGTGGAAACGTTCAGCATCCATCATTATCCTCTTTTCCACATCATTCCATCTGTTTTCCAATTTTTTGTACTTTCTCTGCGTTAAACAGTCTAGGTATGCTCTGGTAACACTGTGGTATGCTGCTTTTACAATAAGCTAGAAAATAGAGAAAAGAAGTGATTAAGAGTCATTGTATTTCAAATTATGCTGAAAATTGGGATAACATTTAACAGGTGAAAAAAATACAGTGAGGTTTAAAATAATGTTAGGTAAGTGATCAGAAGATTCTGACTGACAATTTAAATGTGAAATTATTACAGTATACATACCTGTTTTGTCTCATCTCCCTGTTCCATTTGTGGTAAAGTTGCAAGCATTTTTTGAATTAAGTCGATCATATTATTCAAATGTCCATCCTCTTTGTTGAAATACTTCTTTAAATTGTCCTAAAATTGTAAAATGTAATACTTTAAAATGTAGTAAATACATTTATTGTAAATCTTGAATCTGATTACCTAGAGAAAGCCTAGCAGTGTTTGTAATATAACGTATATGTGACTTTTTTGCATTACATTTGCATTAAGAATGGTAGTTGTTGTTTGGGGAATTCCATTATAGTATTGCACTTTTTTGGTAACATATGAAGAACTCACCTTTGCTATGTTTGCAAACGACTGCTGTACACTGAATAAAGACTGAGTCTCCATGTCTCCTAACATCAGGAGAGTGGATGAATCTGTGTTATTGTTTGAATCAATAATGCTCAGAGCATAGGACCTGCAGCAAAGGAAAGTCATATCAAACTTAATAGGCTAAATTGTGAGTTACATATAGACCACGTAAATCTGCATTCTTGTTTAAAAGATGATTTAAGAAGAACCATTAATCAAAACTAAAGAAAATCATTTTAAAACAATCTCCAAATCATAATACCATTCAGAATGTCTCTCTTATGACAGATGTTTTAGGCTGACAGGAAATTACCTGATAGCCCTTATGGAAATGTGTATGAGCACTTCATATGATCCATTTACATTTTACATTTACATCATATGGCAGATGCACTTATCCATGGACTTATAATGGATGTTAAAAAACATGATCTGTGATTTTATTAGTAAGCTCTTTACCCAGCTAACTATATTGTTACATACTAACCGTAGTAAGGATCACCTTTCAAACTCACCTGAGTTGCCTACAGGTATAAAGTGTCTTGAAGTGACGCAGTAAATTTCCCTCATCGGCCCCCTGTGCATTCGTATACCTGCCAACACATATTTTTTGGTAGAAGGCAGTTAATTTTATACTAATTTATATAATAAAAAAACTGAAAACAGCTGCCCTTTAGTATAGGGCAGAAAATCGAATAAACTCACCTCTGTATGAAACTGTGAAGTTCATCGCAACAAAGTCTCTGTACAGCATTTTTAAGGGTGTGGCTGACTGTTTTACTTGCCTGAATGGGAGCATCCAGACACTTTAGAGAGAAAGAGAGGGGGGAGGTGTTAATGTTGGAGACATTCTGGACATTCCCCAGGATTTTGTGTATTCAGAAATGGGACATCCTATCTGCCTAGTACCTGTATTACATCAAGTTGGACTTGAATGAAAGCCTCCTCATTGCTGTCATCACAAACACGATTAAGCTCATCCTGCTGCAAGATGTTGTGCAGGGTAGTTGAGATATTGTTCTGAAGAAGTGTGAGGAGTTTCTGCTTTGAATACTCCAACCAGTCAGCCAACAAGAAAGGGTCTGATACACTAAGTACACCTTTCTGTGTTTTCAGGCATCCTTTATGGTCCTGCCTGAAATGAAAAATAATGAAAAGAACCATGAAGAAGTCATTTTATATGGTTATTCACTATTCCAGCATATTCAGTCATGATAATTATGTTGATAAAGTGCTTACTTAAAGTATGTCTTTTTCACCCATTGTAGAAGGAAGAAGGAGTCTTTTACTGATGAACTTCTATCCATTAACAAGAACAACATGCCAAACAGGCGGCGAGTATAGCTGTCGACCAGGTAACTTTCTAGTACTGAATCATCTAAGACTGGAACTAAGGAAATCACCTTGCTATGTATCAAACTCATAGCATCATTCAGATATTCCCCAGTGTGTGGCTGTGAGTTTGTTGGCAGTGCAGGAGAGTTGTTATCTACAAACTTTTCCACTGCTGTGAGGTAGTCTTTCAACCTGCACTGAGAATAGCTGCCAGAGCCCCCATTTCCATCAGGTGTGATACCACACTGTTTCACCTGCTCAGCTGCGTCATTTAGCTCCTGGATATATTTGTCTCCAGTAAGTGTAGCTGTGAGAACTGGAAGGACTGAGTCTTGAGCACACATTTGGGGATCTGCACCAAACTGATCTGTTGTGTTCATGACGCAATCATTTTGTTGTCTGGGATCTTCTGTAAATTAAAAATAGGTATGTAAATGCCATCTAACAAATAAAGCTGCTCAGTGAAATTTGATATAGTTCTGGTTTCAACAGGAAAAAAAACATTCTACACCATTCTCAATTCAAAGGAATATGGCTGTCAAACCAAAGCAACAGTCTATTGCAAAGATAAGTCTGATAAATCCTCTCTCGTCAGTGTTAATGCTTGGGATACATGGAAAGCTACAAGTAAGTAAAATAGTTCTCTTTGTTTCTGTCATGGTAAAGTCTACATTATGATCATTCAGTTGGAATGCTAAATGATAGACATTAATGAATGAATATATAACTTACCATCTGCAGGCTCAGAGGGCTCTGAGCACATGTGGCTCACCAAACTTTCTTCTTCCCTAACTCGGCATTTTTTCCTAAACAAGTGCTTCAAGGTTTTCGAAATCCTTGCCATTTTATGAGTGTCCTCTCTACTGCAAAGCTTCTAAATGGAATCAATGTATTTATTATTATTATTGTTGTTGTTGTTGTTATTATTATAAAGAGCTCGGATTATATCAAACCTCGTTTATTATCCACAAGCTGTGAGCAGCCAGCTTTAATACACACCCTGGCTGGTATTCCCCAGACATTAACCAACCAGCTTCATCCACCGCATGCAAATAACCCCAGGAACAGTACTTCCCCATTACCTCAAAGCGCTTTCATTTTTCCAAAAATAATAATAATAAAAATTCCCTAGCTTTTCCTATTGGCTTGTTTATATTGTAAAATGCCTTTTACACAGCATTCTGTAACATACTAGGTACCTAAAAATATTTGATATTTATTCTATAATAGCATTTTGATGAATCACGTGAATCACAGTCAATTCGCCATAAACATCAGACAGAGCTAAAAAGAAATAATGTTTTCATCAATAGACATTAAATATTAAATATTCCAGTTCTCATACATTCACACAGAAATCGCTACTAGTCAGATTACGAGGAAATGTCATGAATGGGGGTTGCAGTGTTTTCTGATTGTGAACAGGGAATATGAGAATATGGTTTATTCCACTGCCTGTTAATAGGCCTTTTTGTCACCTTAATTGTGAACAAGTCGATTCATAGTAATATGCAAAATTATAGGCTAATCAATAGCAAAGCAGTTCACAGCTTTTGGGGGGGATTTAGGTGCCTATTTGGTTAAATAAATAAATAAATAAATAAATAAATAAATAATGTTCGTGTAAGCAACTTGCAAGTACCAGACAGTTTAGTTGAATTCCATATGCCTGACAGGTTCTGGGTATTAAAAAGATTATTACCAGTAATTTGCAGTTTGTACCACACACATACCCAGTTAATGCATAAGGGTTCTTTACAGGTTCTTTAAGCTTTCACTGGATAATTAGGAAACGGTAGATCTCATAAACAATGTATTGCATGTACACAAAGTAGTCTATGAAATGTAATGGCAAGACTGGGGAGGAGGCGATGGGCTTGTGATTGACATTTAAACGGGCCACTCAGGATGAAGAATGTGCCACAATAGGGGAGCTCGTCCAATGGATGCCTTGTAGGGGCGGGGCGACGGGTCCACTCGTCAGGAGAGGAGGGGGCGTGTACTTGCTCGTCATCGAGTTTCGGTTGTATTTCCAAGGTACTCTGCCATTGCGTAGTGGCGCAAGAAGGTTCTGGAGAGGTAAGAGCAGCAGATGATAACCAGATACCAAAATAGTTAATTTGCATTTGGCTGATTTAAAAAAAAAATAATAATAATAAAAAAAAAAAAAAAAAAACATTCGCTTGCCAATCGTGACAAAGCGTCTGAAAATATTTTAGACCTGTTATTGGTCAATTTTCCCAGCTAGTTAACGTGCTGGTTATATAAACTAGCTAGCTACTAGGTCATCACTGCTGCTGTTTCAGATAAATCTCAGCTGTGTTTAGCGTTTTGGGGGGTTGATAAGCGATATGACGTGATTTTATTTTATTCTCAGATTCCAGTATCGTTTCTGGACCTGCTGCCTTGCCCTGACCCGTTTCTCTCCAGCCGTGTCCGGTTACAGTCTTGGATCACGACCCAACAACTCAACTCCAGCTCGACTATCAGCCCTTCACTGCGTCGTTGGACGACTAGCGTTGTGTTTATGTCTTTATTTTACGGAAACGGTAAGCGTTTAAACAGGGTCTCATAGCAATATAGTTAATGCTGGTTAACCTTATATTATATATGCCAGAGTTTACTCTGTTTCTACCATTCTTAGCCAGCTGCTAGCATAAAGGGTGTGAATGACGCCAGGAGCTCGGATCAAAATGGCGCCTTACATACTGTGTGTGCACCGTGGTGGCGCACGTACAGCTCAATTAGCTTAGCTTAGCCATGACGCACTCTGCACCATGATGGAAAACGAGTCGAGGTTGGCGTCCCCCTCCCACTGTTTAGCGCTTTTATATTACGTTCATTCATTCTTTAAGGAACTGAGTACTCGCGCTTGCCTTCCGGACTGGGAAGGAAAAAAAAATAGACGTTGACTTCTTGGTTTTATCCTTGTTCTCATAGATAGCTAAGCGGACATGAGTAGCTCAGTGACTGAAGTATGGAAGCCCAAGGAGTCACGAGGGCGAGTCCCAGTACAACTGGAAGATTCTTCTCCTGAGTCAACACGCACACAGAAGCGTGTAAAGTTTTACTGAATTGTTTAAAGATGCGTATTGGAGCACTGAAAATCGCTCAACTGTTGAATTGAGGTTTCCCTGCTCTGTAAAGTGGGTCATTTTGAACCGACCAGAACACACAGGTTAAGACCAACTAGCTACTTAATCAAAACTCACGTAGCTAGTTGGTCTTAACCCTTGTGTTGTGTTGTATTTCAAAATGACCCACTTTACAGAAAGTGGAACCACACTAAAACATGTGCTTCTTTAATTTTATCTATTGACCGTGAAAAGGGCAAATTTACTTTTGGCGCATTTGCTATACCCCCCTTCATATTTGTATTACACAGGTTGTCAGTGATTTTTACCTGAGAATAAAACAGATTACAAAAAAAAGTGGTGAAATATCAATTGACACCAAGTGCAATTTGCAAAAAAAATTAATAAATAGGTGAATTCACTATGTTGTATTACCTCCTTGTCCTATTTGCACTCCCATCTGACGGTTAGAAAATCCCGAGGCATGAGAAATGGATTTGTGTGTCTTTAGTGTTCCCCAAAAACATAGACGTATTCAAGGTTTCAAGTGGTCTGTTTCAGCTGCCCAAAATCAATATGACCCTTGAACAGTGCACTCATTGCTTCGTAATGAACAGAGCACAAGGGTTGTTGTTTGTAGGCGTATCCCAACTTTGCTTAAGTCTGGTTAAAGTGTTTCGCTCATTCACAGTACCTCTGTGTGGAATTACCATGCTGATACTGTTTTCATTTTACGTGTGGTTTAATTAAGGTCTGTTGATACTGAGGGGAAATTATGGGATGATGTAAGGAAGATAATCATAGGTGGTACTTGACATGTCCAGCGAATAGCAGTTCTTAAACAGTGTCAGTGTGCACTCCTGTTGCCTAATAAAAATGTGTTAATTTTTTCAGAGCTGTTGCGCAGCTGTTGGAACGCAAGCGGTGTAAACCTAGACCACGAGCAAGGAACTTGCAGCCTCTGTGGCAAAATCTTTTTCATGTCAGAGACCGAGCACGCTTGCAGTCGTTTATGTCATCCCGTCTTCTCCAGACAGAAGATACCCAAAAATCCCCATCCAAGATCTTTTTATTTTGCTGATAGTGCCACAGGTCACTCAAAATGTCTGTTAACGTCAACCGCAATGTGTCGGACCAGTTCTACCGCTACAAAATGCCCCGTCTGATTGCCAAGGTATTTATTTCCTATTATGAATGGGGTATTTTTTTTGTTTGTTTTTTATTTTTTATGCTAGAATTGTATGTCTATGATTTGTAATGGGCAGTGGTTTTTGCTCATTTTTGTTCGTAATGAGTCATTCATTTCTCTGACCAGGTGGAGGGCAAAGGGAATGGAATCAAGACAGTCATTGTCAACATGGTTGATGTTGCAAAGGCACTGAATCGGCCTCCAACATGTAAGTTTTAAATGATGTCTTTTTCATTTAATGTAGTCAATTTATGAACAGTGCAATGCAAACCTTAATTCATTCATGTATGGTGATTTGCTCTCTCTCCAAGTTAATAGTGTGTGTGCGCCTGTCATATTATTTCTGACAAAATGTATCTCTCTCTGCCTTAAGATCCAACCAAGTTTTTTGGCTGTGAGCTTGGGGCGCAGACCCAGTTTGACACAAAGAACGACCGCTACATAGTGAACGGCTCCCATGAGGCCAATAAACTACAGGACATGCTGGATGGATTCATACGCAAGTTTGTGCTGTGCCCTGAGTGTGATAATCCTGAGACTGACTTAGTAAGTAGGAGTGGATGTGTTACTTTGACTCAGGTTACATTAATTAAAAAAGAAATTGGGGGGGGGGGGGGGGGGGACTGTGCTCTGTAGAATTAGATTTGTTTTCACAATGCACTGTTGTTCTTTTTTTTTTTTTGTTTTGTTTTTTTCCCCACAGTTGAAATTTGAATTTTTGTCTTTCAGCATGTCAATCCAAAGAAACAAACTATTGGGAATTCTTGTAAGGCTTGTGGGTACCGGGGTATGCTAGACACTCGCCACAAACTGTGCACGTTCATCCTTAAAAATCCACCAGGTGAATTTCTTTTAACTGTACTACTGCTGGCATGAAGATAATTAGTAATAAAGATTTTCATCATAACACCTGACATTGTAGCATGTTCCAGAATTATTTGTTGATTTGATGAAAAGGTGTAAAAGAAAATGTGTTTACAATGAGTAATGTAGGTACTGAAGCATGTTTTGTGGTTTGGGATGCAGTTGTGTTAGCATAATAAATTTTTATAGCCTACCCTGTTTTATAATCACCATAAATGTAGAGAGTGATAGTGGGTCTGTGAAGAAAGAGAAGGAGAAGAAGAACCGAAAGAAGGACAAGGAAAATGGCTCAGGCAGTGGTGATGCTGGGAACCATAATGACATTGATGCGCCGGAAGCTGTGGTGAGTGCCTTTTTACCCCTTTATCCTTGGCGATGGTCATTACAATACAGATTACATCAAGTGGTGGTGATGAATCAATTACAGAGGTTAAATTAGGACTGTGTTTCTAATAAAAACAATTAGAACTGGCATATTTTACTTGAGCTTGTATGATGAATTAACTAATTTTGGTGTTAAAAATCTCTACATTTGATACGAAAAAGACTCTTCAGCTAAAATATGCCCTGTGTTTAGGATGGTAATGAAGATGATGAGGACTGGGCAGAGGAGACCACTGAGGAGGCCCAGCGTCGACGGATGGAGGAGATCAGTGACCATGCTAAAAACCTGACACTCTCAGATGATCTGGAGAAGACCCTGGAGGATAGAGTCAACATGTTTTATAATTTTGTCAAAGTAAGTAGATGAGGGTGTCTTTGGATGGGTACTGAGCAAATAAAACACAGGTTAGAAAAAAGCTTCCTGAACTGAGCTGCAGAATTGACAATGTTCTTTCTTTGTTGTATTTTTGTTCTCTCTGCCCAATTTAGTCTTCATGCATTGGTTTTGAGGCTTGTAATAAGAAATTATTGAAGTATAAAGGCTAGTAATGACTTATTCTTCTATCATGTTTAATTTTTTCTAGCAAAAGAAAGAAAATGGTGCAATAGACTCTGCAGACAAGGAGATTCTGGCTGAGGCAGAGCGTCTGGATGTGAGGGCCATGGGGCCACTTATCCTGAGTGAACTGCTCTTTAATGAAAACATCAGAGACCAGATCAAGAAATACAAACGCCACTTTCTACGTGTAAGTCACTACGACTTCCTTTAGCAACAAGTTTGCTTATTGTTGATGCTGTGAGCAGACATGTTGATTTGACATCACTTGCTGAATTTGAGGAGACTGTCCTGAGTTTACACGTAGGAATTCTGAGTTGTATTTTTCCTAGTCAGCGGTCGGAAATCCTGAGTTATGATTTTTAGTTGAATGCACATATATATATATATATATATATAAATATAGAATTGTGTACTCTTTCCTCTAATACTGAATTAATTCTCAATTGTTCCATCTCTACAGTTCTGCCATAATGATAAGAAGGCTCAGAAATATCTGCTGGGTGGCTTTGAGTGTGTGGTGAAGCTGCATCAAACTCAGCTGCTGCCCAGAGTTCCAATCATACTAAAGGATCTGTATGATGCTGACCTGTTGGAGGAGGACGTCATCCTCACGTGGGCTGAAAAGGTAGGTGTGCGCATAAAAATACAGATCACTGAATATTATGTTTTGTTTGGTGACAAGTTGCTTGATCTGAGTTGCCATATTTGTTTAGTGTTACAATGTGAATTTAACGACATGCGGTTTTATCCCTAAGGTGTCCAAGAAATATGTCTCTAAAGAGCTGGCAAAGGAGATCCATGCTAAGGCTGCTCCTTTTGTCAAATGGCTGAAGGAGGCAGAGGAAGAGAGTGAGGGAAGTGAAGAGGAAGAGGAGGAAGATGATGAGAATGTAGAGGTAAATCAGTTCAACCACTTTGTTTTTCCCTTTTTGTTTGATGCATGCAGATGCAGAACCAACATGATGCTGTAGTCAGTGAGGCTTTGGGGCATGTTGACTTTCCAGTTTCTTTGAAGGAAAAAATGTATAGTATAACCCTACTTGTATCCTGAAAATTAAATTAATTGTATGAATATAGTACAGAACGGCCAGGTTAAATCCATTTTTCGTCCATTTCAAATCTTTTGTTTATTTTTGGGATGATGTAGTACATGTTGCTAATCACATTGATATAACCATCAGAAAAAAAATTACAAAACAGCTGAGAGAATAAATGTGAACATCTCTCCCAGTTCTCCAGCTGAGGCACATGAAATCCATAGTTGTCATATTTGTTAAGCTATTATATGTGCTAGGGCTGATGAATGAAGCCGAAAACACTTTAATTAAGCCAAAACCACATTGGCAAGATAAGTGCTTTCCATCCACACTGACTCTATTTGGTGCACATTAAACATGATGCCCTGCTGTACTTTTTCTCTACCTTTCTTGTAGTTTTCCTGTAAACTCAATGAAACCTGTAAACTTGTTACTAAAGACAAAAACTGAAAGCTTAAAACTAAAGTCTTTAACTCAGTAACCTTGGTCAGATTGTCTTGGCTCTTAGTGACACAGAATTCTCCTTCCTGCCCTCCAGGTTGTATACTCTTCCTCTGCCCGTGAGCTGAAAGTGGAGACCGTTCAGCCAGAGAAAACTGAGGAGGAGGATGACCTTGACATTGATGCCATTTAAAGAAATGACACATCTTTGACTATCCAGCTTTCTTTACAGATAAAAAGATCAAATTAATCCCAGTAGCCTTCTTTTCGGCCCTCTGTATTATCCGTGTATTACTATATTACCCTTTGACTAGTTTATTCTATCTCTGCTACCGAGGCATGGTTTTAAAATTGCGCTTTCAGTGTCTTGCTGCTAAACTATTATGTTCATTCTCTCTCTGTACTGAAAAATTTATATTGTGAGTTTTTTTTTTTTTTTTTTGATGAATGGATTTAACTAAGCTGCACAGTTAGTGTTCAATTGATTGTTTCAATTTCTTTAATCATTAAATAAACAATGCTTTCATGTTACTTGAATTTATATAGTTAGGGTTGGGGCAGGGTAGAGATTCTATGTTTCTAATTACAAACTATTAGAGTAACGGTATGAGCACAAAAACGAGTGAAAGAAAATCAACTAACCACAGTACAGGCAAGTAGTGTTTCCTCTCAGTCAAGCCACTTTCCTGCATTCATTAAAAGTGTTTTGTTGGTTTTTTTTTTTTTTTAATATATAGTTTAGACACCCTGCACTCAAAATGGCTACTACTCTTGGATGCCTTATTTGATTCCACACTGTTCAGTTAAAGCTGTTTCTCACAGTCCAATATGCTAATTATTGAAGGAAAATAACCTAATAATCAGAAATGCTTCCTATGCTTGCTAACTTTAATAAATGTTAGTGACTTTCAGCTTATAAGGTAGAGATGCAAATTAACACTGGGATACTGATATCCCACTCGTGTAAACCTGTGAGGAATGATCGCTAGTTAATGCTAGTAGTATTGGTACAGTCAAACCAGCAATATTTTCTTTCTTGCCTTCTACAAATGTCTGACCACATATCTTCCATATGGAGCTATCTGCTTAATAGCTTGTGACAACAGTCACGCCGCACTGTTCATTGTGGAGCCTGCTATGTTATTTGGATATGCTAAGTCATATACTTGGGCTAGAGCTGGGGTTTCCTCTGTTCATGTCTCATTCTCCCTGCCAGGTTGGTTCCTTCCTCTGTGTTTTTCAATACTCCCTGTCCTCTCTGCTTAGTGGCGGTCCCTGTGTCTTTCCGTTGTGAGAGATGAACAGTTGATCTGATGATTAAATTGACCCAGGGAGGAAACGCATTCTGCCTGTGGGCAATTTGGGGCCACAAGCAGGACTCTGTGGTCTGATTGCTGAATTCTGTGCAGTGTGGCCAAAATCAGTGGTAGCAGCAGAAATGCATAGAGACTGCTTTTCTAAGATGGTCAGTGCCAACACCGCCAGGGAGTTTAGATGTTGTAATCCTGTAGCATGGCTTCTTAGTGATGTCAAAACTGTGTGTATAGTGGAAACCACCTAACTTGGTGGTTAGCCACGAGAAGCACCAAGAATGAGCTACTTGGATGTGCTAACAAAAATCACAGGCCTGCTAGACTTTACGTGGAGAAGAATCTGCCCCAACCCCAAAGTGTTATGAGCAATCCGGATAGTTTGGTATGCCACAGGTCTGCTAGACAAAGGTGGCCCCACTCAGCAGGGATATTGGGGAATGGAGGGAAACCCAGTTCCAGCCACTGTGTACTTGTTAGCAGAGTCCAGCTAACTTCACAAGCTCAGTGATGGAGAGCAAGATATGGCAAGGGAACCCACTCAGACTGACTCTATGCCATAGCCATGTGGTTATAAAAAATTAATCAACATCTCACCAGTCAGACTGAAGAATTCAGCAGTGCTGTAAAGTGACAATAAAAGGTGTCTTTCCAAAAGGTGTCAGTATTTATCCATGAGAAATCTTTCCTTGCTTGTATCACAGAAGTACAGTGGATATAAAAAGTCTTCACAACCCTGCTAAAATGGCAAGTGTGTGATGTAAAAAAAAAAAAAAAAAAAAACTGCAGCCAAGATTAATCATGTCAGATCTTTTTCCACCTTTAATGTGAGATAGCAACCAACAAAATTCAAGTGCAACACAAATAGAAAGAGGTGGAAAAAATCTTACAATAACCTGGTTGCATAAGTGTGTATACCCCTTAAATACTTTGTTAAAGCACCTTTTCCTTGTAATACAGCACTCAGTCTTTTTGGGTAAGAGTCTACCAACATAGCACATTTTGAGTTGGCAATTTTATTCCACTCTTCCTTGCAAAAATGCTCCAGACTTATTAAATTGTGAGATGATTTCCTCTGCACAGCCCTCTTCAAGTCTTTCCACAATAGGTTCAATAGGATTTAGATCTGGGCTCTGGCTGGATCATTCCAAAACACTGATCTTCTTCTGAAGCAATTCCTTTTTTGACTTAGGTTTGTGCTTTGGGTAATTATTGTGCTAGAAGGTGAACTGTTTGTTTATCTTCAGCTGTTTAACAAGCCTGCAGGTTTTGTATTAAAACAGACTGGAATTCAGAGCTATCCACAATTCCCCTGACTAGAGTCCCCATCCCAGCTGAAGAGAAGCAGCCCCAAAACATGATGCTGCCACCACCATGCTTCATAGTTTGATGTTGTTTGGGTGATAAGCTGTCTTGTTTATGTGAAAAACATATCTTTTTATAGAATTATGCCCAAAAAGTTCTCCCATTTTGCCACATGGTTTTTATTTATTTAGGTAGGCTTGGATGTTTTTTTTGTTTTTGTTTTTGTTTTTTTGTGAGAAAGGGCTTCTGTCTAGCAACCCTACCCCATAGCCCAGACATGTGAAGAATACAAGAGATTGTTGTCACAGGCAGTGAGCGACCAGTACTTGCCAGATATTCTACAGCTTCTTCAATGCTGCCATAGGTCTCTTGGCAGCCTCCCAGACGAGTTTTCATTTATTGTCCTTTCATCAATTTGGGAGGGACGTCCTGTTCTTGGTAATGTCACAGTAGTGCTCCATTTTGTGCCTTCACAGTTATCCATGGTACATAGATTTGTTCCAAATCTAATATTTTGGAAATTCTTTTGTATCCCTCTCCTAATCAATACCTGACACTGAGATCCCATACATGCTTTGTAAGCTCTTTGAAGACCATGGCTTCAGCAGTCAGCTGAAACCAAGAAGATATCAGGAATATCCTACAGAAACAGCATATCTTTATTTGGGGTTAATCAGAATCACTTCATTGATGTCAGGTGTATGATAATTACTGAACATGAGTCTGAATGTGATTGGTTCATTCTGAGCACAGCCCCGTTATAAAAGGGTGTGCACACTTGTGTGGATTTCACATTTTTTTTCTTTTTCCTCTAAAAGATTTCTATTTGTTTTTCGCTTGAATTTTGGTGGTTGCTATATTATATTACATTAAAGGTGGAAAAAGATCCAACATTATGTATCTTAGTTTCTTTCTTTCTTTTTTTTTACATCACAAAAGATTTTGAATATCCACTGTATTTATCTCAGCACTGAAATGGATTTTAAATTAATAGTTTGTCAGCATTCACATAGGCTATATATAACTGCTTGTTGTGTATATATCATAAAGACACACATACAGTTGAGGTCAAAAGTTTACATCCCCCTTTCAGAATCTGATTTCTGGGAAACATGTAACTTATCTTCTGTAGCCTCTGAAGGGCAGTACTAAATGAAAAAAATATGATATTTAGGCAAAATAAGAAAAATGTACACATGTCCATTCTGTTCAAAAGTTTTCACCCCCCAGCTCTTAATACATGGTTTTTCCTTCTGGAGCATCAGTGAGCGTTTGAACCTTCTGTAATAGCTGCATATGAGTCCCTCAGTTGTCCTCAGTGTGAAAAGATGGATCTCAAAATCATACAGTTATTGTTGGAAAGGGTTCAAATACACAAAAATGCTGGAAAACCAAAGAATTTGTGGGACCTGAATGATTTTTCTGAAGAACAGCAGGCAGTTTAACTGTTCAGGACAAACAAGGGACTCTTGAACAGCTATCAGTAAACAAAAAAAACACAGCTGTGGATCATCCAGGTAAGAACACAGTATTAAGAATCAAGGGGATGTAAACTTTTGAACGGGGTCATTTTTATAAATTCAACTATTATTTTCTCTTGTGGACTATATATAAACATCTTTTATGTGAAATATCTTATTCAGGTCAGCACTAAAAAAACAATAACATGCATTTTGTATGATCCCTCTTATTTTGGTAAAATAATTAACATTTTGCAGATTCTGAAAGGGGGATGTAAACTTTTGACCTCAGCTGTATCAGGGTGTCAGAAAGCAGACTCAGACCTGCAGTAGATAGGAGAATATTACGTCAAATGTATGGTATTTTACATTTAACTTGTGAGATGACTGCTAGTTATTCGATTTTGATTTATATCAGAAGAATATACATGCTTCACTACAACTTCTATTAATTAATTCTATTAATACCTGTAATACATACATACATACATATATATATGTATGTATGTATTACAGGTATTAATAGGTTTTAATTAATATATATATGAACAAAATAAAATAAATGAACTAAATTAAATGTCTTTGTCCTCATTTTTTTCTAAGGCTATTCAGACTTTTGCACTCAACTGTATTTTAAGAGTTTTTAAACTGCTTTATTTCTGGGGTTGATTTACTTAATTTATAAATACAAAGTTGACCTTAACCTTAAATTAGAAATTAATTAGGCTATACATATGCTCTTTGGAATATCCAAAGGCAACAAAGGAAACCCCACAAAACTCATCAGCTTCAGAGTTTCATATTAACTGAAAGGAATATGGCAGATAAAATAGTTTTGTTGATAGAATTTTAACATCTTATTTAATTAGCCTACTTTAAAAACATTAAAGTCTAAAAGTCAAACAGATTGTTTGCACCAAACATGTCTTGACTCAGTAGATATTTGGGGTAAGGTGGGAAAAATGTGTAAATTTAATTTTGATCCATCCAACTGTTCATTCAATTAATGTCAGTGCATGAAAGCACCAAATAATGTTTAAAATAAAGACTGATCTAAGCTGGGTTTGTGTGAAAGCAGCAAACAGTTAAAGGGAGGTACTGGCATCATGATGATGGTGAAGATGATGAAGATGATGAGTATGTACTGAGCTTCTTTAGCTGCACTGTCATATTTATGCAAGACAGTAGTGGTGCAGTATTCTTCCCCCATCCCACCCTGAAAGCTCCTAAAACTTTGAAAAAGTGGACGAGGGGTCTCCGACGAGCACAGAAACCAGCCTCTCTGCCTTTCCTGTGGTTTTTCACAGCGCCGCCTCATTTCCACGCCTGTATTTCCACAAATCCCCCTCCCTGCTCCAGGATAGAAAAGTAGCTGCTATTCGCCATATATACACACAGTCCTTTTCAACCAGTCTCCTGATTGGACTGTTCACTGCTCTGTTAGCTGCTAGAGATGAGCAGGGAGGGATTTGTCAGAATACGAGTAGGGGGGAGAAATAAGGCTTGAGGTCTTGGCTTGTTTGCCATTGGGTGGCCATCTTGGAAGGAAGGAGCTATAACGGAAAGCGACAGGCAGAGGTCGGAAGAATGAAGCTGTCAGAGAGCGCCTCATTCCCAGGCCCATAACACAACTGCTGTATTCAGACCTGTCGAAAAGGAAAGTTTCAGGGCGTGACTGTAGTTATTTGTTTCATAAAGGCACCGTGGTGGGCTAGTCAGGGCCTTGTGGGGGGATATTTTTTTCTTCAGTCCCGCCGGACATCCGAAATGTGAATCAGAGAGATAGTCCTCAGACAGTCCATCGTGCTGCTAGTTGCGCCTTCTGTTATTTAGGAGTTCAGTTTTCCACACTAGCTAATGGCTAGACACCGACGCTGGGTTACAACAACATTTTCACCTCGGGGACAAAGTCTGTAGCCTGGACATTATTCCAGAGTGAAGTTTTTCACAAGTTTGCGCTGACGGTGCGCTTCATGAGCTCAGTACAGTAATGGTGTAAACAGGGTTAGGCAGTGTCGCGTTATTTCACCTTAAACATCAGTGCGGCTTTACAGTTCAGAACCCAGACTCGATTCAGCGATACGATGTCAACGAAAACAGCACTACCATCCGTCAGCGAGCGGAAAACTGAAAATGTAAGTAGCCAGTTTCTTTCTCAGTCATTCATTAACATTTCACGGTGTATTCCTGGCATTACAGGTAGAAAAACAGCTAGCTGAGACATACCCTGTATCTGGAATGGTGTCCTACTCCCTGTTCCCTGCATTAGCATGACCGTGTTCTCTACCAGACAAACTGGAACTTTTTGTCCACACACCTATAGCAGAGCATTCACTGACTGATTCACTCTGGGTGTTATGCAGTACGCTTTCGGACATGACTAGAAGATAGCACAACTCTCCCAAATGGTGCACTAACTAGTCAATAAGGCGTGATTTCGTACATAGACATTGCTGTGCTTTGTTGCTGCTTTGCCACAGTGTAGCATTTCAGGTCAATTATTAACCGGTTCAGCTCTTTAGTATGAGATGGACAGATGGACCCCCAGCATGATGACACACGCATGGGGTCTGCAGCATCAGGGAGTGGACTTTTAATCTACCTAATGTGTGCAGCACATGTTTAAACAAACACTCTCCCCATGCAGTGTGTGTACTGCACCGTTTTTTATGACCTGTCTGTGTAATTTAGGTGTATAGAGGTATACACTGTCACTTTGACTGATAAGAGCTAATGCGCATTGGTGTGAGGTAAGGTAGGGGGGAAGTCAGCTGTCTGCGTGGTGAGTCACGACTAGGAACTGCAGGTGAATGCTTATTGCTGCAGTTTCTCTACCCATTCATCTCCAGCCTCATACAGCTCTAAAATGTCGCAACACAAACACTGTGTCTTATGTCATGTGTGCGTCACAGGCTTGTTCGCATAGTGTGTAGGTGGGTGGCTGGCTGGGTGTGATGTGATGTGATATGCAGGTGATTTGACCATCACTGACTGCAGCTTGTCGTTGGAATCAAATTTGCTTTGCATCGAACCGTTCAGTCTTTCAGAACCACTGCATTTTTCTACTCACTGATTACCATTCGTGTATCACCTCTACAATAAGAGGAATGCCCTGCACCTATAGATATATACTCTTAAGATTGAAGGAGTTTCCGAATATCACTAAATTCCTATGTAAATAAATGCAAGTGATATGAAGAAGGTCATTGTACACGTATCATATATACGGAAACCGCAGATGAGAACTATCAAAATGCCCTCTAGGTTTTATGCATACGTCAGGGGTGTTAGAATCCGGTTCTGGACGATCACAGCACTGCACATAGCACTGAACCTCATCTAATACACCTGAGTAAAACTCATACACTAAAAAACAGTGTCATCATGGACTGAATTTGACCTGTTAGAGGAGGGGAAACCCAAATCTGTGGTGGAGTCTGACACCACAGACATAGATAAACATAATAATGGGAGGTGTCGGTCAGCATTAGCTTTAATGCACTGACTCATGCCTGTTACACAGATTTCAACACCGATGTAACCTGTCTGATGAGTATCGCCAGAAGCGAGTATCAGTGAGCCCCCACTCAAAAGAGGCACAGCAGTTTGCTTCCAAAGCTCTTGATTTGTAACACAAAAAGAGTCTCAATCAATTATGCATCAAAGCAGTATTTTAAGTACCTACATTTTAATCACCTTGTCCTAGTTAATCTACCTGTTTTATTATTGGTGTGTTAGTTTGGTTTTTATCTTTGGTTTTTTGCGTTTTAGCAATGTGTTGTTTTAGTATATTTCTTATTGCTCAGCATTGCTTGCCGTTATGCTGTGGCAGCATCTCTCACAGGATTAAAAAAAAATCCATTTACATGGATACTCAAAAAGCAGCGCAAGGCTTGCATTTTAGATCAGACTGTACAGATAACACTAAAGCTGGCACAAAAGACAGTCAATCTGGGTTAGTTAAAACTACACATAGTGCAAGGTCAGCTTTCTGTGGAGACAGTGGTGTGTTGTTAGAGTATCACATGAGGCACACCAACTTGCTAAGTTATTTTCTGAACAAATTACTGAAACAAATCAGTCACTTCTAATGTGTCTTCTACTGCCTACGTCACTAGGTATGTAATGCTTTAAGAAAATAGCATGTTACAAATGTGTAATGTTATGTGATAGGTTTGCTTTTGCCTTAATGCCATAGTAAACTGAAGTAAAAGTAAGTACTACATGTTTATCTGGGAAACAGATCAGTGTATTTAGTGTTTACTTATTCATATTTAGTACATGGTATGCTGCACTCCAGTGGCTTTGCGGATTGCTGGAAGATACGTACCTTTTTTTTTTTTTTTCTTTTTTCAGTTCTAACAAGGTCAGAACTTCCTGCACCAATTCATATTTGTAATTATGTAACTTATCAGGACCTTGTAAAATTCACAACAGTTTAAGGTCTGCAATGCTTTCTCCAAGCTCACTGTTCAGTGGCAATAAGACTGTGATGCAGGGGCTTTATGCTCGTCATACTTTTGTCAGGTAAAACCTTGATATTTGTATCAAATGGATAATCCCTATATCATTAAAAAATCTAAAATATAACTGGTAATGTAGCGCCAAAGCAGGATTTGTGCTTTGTAAAACTTACACCATATACTGAATAGAGCTGCACAAAGCTGCAGTATTGTTAGCACAGAAGGCCACATTATGCAAATGAACACAAACAAGGCAGGTCTTAATTGTGTGTTCTTAACATACAGAATATTTTGTCATAAAACTAACATAACTAACAAGGCATATCGCATTTGCAATATGAGCAGTCAGCTCCAGAATCTCACACTGATGAGAAATCTAATCTTTAACTTAGAGAGAGAGAGAGAGAACATTTTTAATAAAACAATGTGTCATAATTATTGCCACCCTTGGAGCTTTTTATGAACAAAATGTACATTTTTGAAGTTCACAGAGTGTTTAGGAACTCTTAAGCAGGCATCCACAACTTCCTGTTACACTAGGGTATAGACATGAGGTGACACAGATGCTAAATACCCTTAGTAATTCATCAGCATGATGAAGTTTAGGGAATACACAAAAGAAGTGAGACAAAAGTATGTTTAACCTCATAAACCAGGTAATGACACTTTTTAGAAGAGGATGCAAACTGTGGCAAAAATGCATTTTGCCCCCATGCACAGTGACAAATATTGTTAGAGAGGCAACATTTTCTCCAAGCATCACAGTTGGAGGTTGAAGTTCGTAGCATTTTGGCATTTACTTCATTTAGCAGGTGCCCTTACCCAGCGTGACTTACAAAAACACATCCTCATACTAGTTCACTAGGTCAGGGACTAAGAATACCATCAGCCTAAAAACCCTGTTGGGGGTTAGTACAGCATGAAAAGAAAACAGAAAACAAGGTGTTTTTTCCCACCAAGTCTCTAACACTACAATTAGATGCCACCTCCATACCAATAAACTATTTGAAAGGCCTGGAGTTCACTAGACACTACTGAAACTAGTGTCTATGGCCAGATGAGACGGAAATAAAGCTTTTTGGCACCAAACACTAAAGGCAAAAAAAAAAGAAGGAAAATAATCTAATATCCATTGTTAACTGTGGTGGAGGACCTGTGGTGTTGTGGAACCATTTTTCCTCCAAAATCCCTGGGAACATTGTGTTGTACACATGGCAGTCTATGATGTTGCTCTCATATTTTCAGTGTGAGAGTAAGCTAATTATCCACAAAGACTTTTTTTTAACATAACCTTTAAAAAAAAAAATCTTTACCGGGGTACCAATAATTCTGGAGCTGACTGCAGCAATGCATTTCAATTATTTTGTACATATTAGTTGCTCAAGTACATAATTTATGCATGTATTTCTTTGTATTTTTACACATCTGTAGACTATATCTGAATCTTACTGGGTAGCTTAAAACCAAACTTGATCCCTTAACTAATATAGATCATGATGATAATTTGCCATTTCACTTTCACAGCACACATCTAATGGTCACAGTCGTATGGAGGGGGCCTCTCGGTCTGCAAGGTCGGGTGGCCGAAACCGTAATTCAGGCAATTCAGGCTCTGAAGACCAGAATCCTCATATTGGGAATTACCGGCTCCTGAAAACCATTGGAAAAGGCAACTTTGCCAAGGTCAAACTGGGTCGTCACATCCTCACTGGCAGAGAGGTGAGCGGTCAGCAGTGTCCTTCCTGTCACACAGTTTTTACTTCTACTGGAATGTAACAGCTGTAGTTTATTAACATATTAGACTGTACATGTAGATTTTAGTTACACCCTAAAATACTCTGTTAGCACATAGCCAAATTTTTATTCTTTATTTAGCCATCGTTTAATACTGGTGCCTTAGCAACTATAACTTTAATGTAGACTAAAGCAATTTCAAGTGGATTCATTTTATTTTTAATTTTTTCTAATCTCTGAGTGATCTATATAGTAATTTAATAAAATGTACCCTAGAATAAGTAAGAGTCCATACTTCCAATGCAAATACTGTTAGAAAAATGCTAGAAATTTTGCAGAGTGACTCCTTGTTATGTGAAAAAACGTCAGTCATTTTTTTTTACAGGTGGCAGTAAAAATTATTGACAGGACCCAACTGAATCCAACAAGCCTTCAAAAGGTGAGCTATATTATGGGTTAAAACTAGAGTTATTGTGTTGGACATGAGTATAGCTTGTTTTTATTACATGTATTTAAAATGGGCATTTGGAGAAATGATTTATTTGGTCTCACAAAACTTCAGGCATGCCTTGAATCACCAGGTTTGTATCCTTCTCAAGGAAATGATGTCATCCATGTCAGGAAGGGAGGTCACTGTGGACTCGGAAACATTGTTTTAGTCTGTGGGAAATTATGTCCATAGGGCTTTGATTTGGTGTAGATCAGAGTTGGTCTATTAGGTCAAAAGCACTAATTTGAGTTTTCTAGGGTTTATTGTAGAGCTTTTACAAAATCAGTATGGCATTCACCACTGTGCTAAGTAGTAAATAAAGGCATTTTAAAGGGCTACTTTTATGAATACTTTTATGGTGGTCTAGGAATAATTAATACAATGCAAGCCTGGTTATGGCAATTTGGGTAATGCCCCTATTGACAAAGTTATACTCCTGACATTGCTTTATGGTTCATCTGGGGACTGCTTACATGTGCAAGCATTTTTATTTGTAGTGCTAAACACTGACAGAATCTCCATCTCTGTGTCTCCTTTTCTCAGTGTTGGCAAAGTCTGTCTAAACAATTTGCAGAAAATCTGCATTATGCTTGTTGTCTGCTGGCCCATACTGCTGGGGGGGTGGAGCCAGCAGAATGATTTTTTAAGAGGAGATGAGGAGAGCCACAGAAGGGCCAATGTTGTGGGTGGTGAGGGATTCAGAAGAGACCCATGAACATAGATGAAGTAAAAAAAAAAAAAAAAACAAGCTGGAGCGGAATAGAGTAGAAACCACTCTCATGCTTTCCTTCTCTCTGACACATGCATTCAGAGACCCTGTCTCTATTATTAGCTGGGCGCAGAAGCGCACTGCAGTTACCATTAGATTTTCCACAACACTATTGTTTTGAATACTGCATATATTCTGCCTCTCCTGCCTTCTGGTACTGGGCCAACAGAGAATAACTCTATATAGCGCTTCATCACCACATAGCCAAATCATCCACTAACCTTGCTCGCCTCATATTTTTATATTTTTCAAATTTGCTCTGATGCATTGCCAGTGCACCTCTTCTTTAATCCTGCTGCCTCTTTTATATCTCTGCTTTACCCTGCTTCCACTCATTCCCCTTGGTTATTACTGTAGCAGTGTCCTTGCTTTCATGGGTTATTTATTGTTATGTTCCAAAGCTCACGTGTCTGGATGAATGTGTGAGAACTTCGTTGTCAATAAACGGTTGTGTAATTATGCGTGGGTGTGCATCTTGCACTTCTCCCCTGACTGAAGTGAGTTGTCATGCCGCAGTGTTCTTTAGCAATCATGTAGGTGTTAAGATTTTGGATCAGGGAGAGAAATAGAGGGCAAATGGAGAAAGATGGATTGACAGATAGCTTTCAAGAGCAAAGAATACTTAGTGTATCATCAGATAATATCTACATGCTTTTCAGAGTGCTAGAAAACCACCATGATAATACCTATTTAGGATATGTTATCTTGGAGCTAATTTTTAGTAAAATCCTGCCATTGCGAATAACAATAATTTTTCCTTAATTTAGCAATTTAAAATCATTACAGGAACCTGTGTTAATTTTTAATAAGAACAGTGCTGTACTGTATTCTCTGTACTCTGCATTTTTGTCTTTCATTTTATTTGCACTGTTTTGGTTTAGTTTTGCACTGTTATGGTTTACAGGATGTTCACTGTGAGCTGGGATTTTTTTTTTTTATTAAGCAGTGAGAGTCTTGGCATCAGACTGATATGGAAAGGCCTGTAGAAGCATTGCATTACATTTAGTCAGTTTGAGGAATGTATTGGAAGGATAATAATAAACCTATACTACTACTACTACTACTACTACTACTACTAATAATAATAATAATAATAATAATAACAAACCTTCTCACTTACTTACATATTTGTCTTCCAGTTTGACATCTGTTGGTTTAAAAGTTGTTTTTGGAATATGGCATTGTAAAAATTCCTTTTAGGGTAAATCTGACCAGTGTTTTTTCCTGAACCCACTGACCTTGTTGCCATTTCCGCCTCATTCTGCCCAACCCCGCTCTGCCCTGCTGTCTTTAACAGCCACTCCTGTAGTCCCCAGATGGATTCGTAGAGACATATTTACATTTAAATTTACATTTATTTGTATTTGTTTGGTAGATGCTTAAATCAGTGGTGTTCATTAGGCCAAATGCTAATGATATATAGGTACTGTATTTTATGTATATATATATATATATATATATATATATATATATATATATATATATATATATATATAATATTACTATACTATTAGTATAGTATATTATTACTATTAGTATAGTATATTTATATATATATATATATATATATATATATATATATGTGTGTGTGTGTGTGTGTGTGTATGTGTATATATATATATATATATATATATATATATATATATATATATATATATATATATATATATATATATATATATATATTAGGTTTAAACAGGCAGATTTGTATACTGCACTGCAAATGTAACTTTTAGCTACTGCCTCCATTGTTTCTTGTTTTTAGCATGTACACAATGGTTGATTTAGCTTTTGCATTTTTTTTTTTAACTGCAGGTTAATACAGTTTTACTGTAACAAAACAAATGTTACTGTGTCCTTTTTTTGTCTCTTACACAAGATTAAAAACTGCATTTATGTCCATGTTGAGATGAGTTTTGTAGTGAACAGACCACTACTGCTTGTACAAGAAGGACATCATGTTCCAGAAGTGTAAATTAACACTTGCTCAGTGTCTTTAGCACTCTCTCCAAGCTAAAGCTGGTGATGTCTGTGGCTTGTGTCCCTTCCTGGATTTATAACTCAATATCATGTTTTTTTTTTTTTTTGTCCATCAGCTCTTCAGGGAAGTTAGAATAATGAAGATTTTAAACCACCCAAATATTGGTAAGTTGAAAAGAAAA
Organism: Pangasianodon hypophthalmus; assembly: GCF_027358585.1. NCBI lineage: Eukaryota > Metazoa > Chordata > Actinopteri > Siluriformes > Pangasiidae > Pangasianodon > Pangasianodon hypophthalmus. Next base: position 18,307,691 of record NC_069712.1, read on the forward strand.
AGTAACTTGTCAGTAAATGGTGTGTGCACATTTCCTGCTCCTGTCTGCCTTATAGTACCATGCCTTTCACGGTTAGGATCCTCTGATTTTGCCCCTCTACATTTGTTCTGATTTTTATGCTTGCACAAGATAATGAATCGTTGGAGGAGACGTATCGTGAAGTATACACAGAAAGAAGCTCTGTGTCTCCCTTCTGTCAGTTTAGACTGACTGCTTTAAATGCTTTTTTTTCTGAAGTCTTGAATCTGTGTGAGAGAGTGCAACATGTTGCCTTGGAGACATTTCCTTACTGCTGCTGTCTCTACTGCAGAGTCTAACAGGCATAACGATGGAAGTACAATGGAGCACTTGTCTACCCATTTATAAAATTGGAAGCTCTGCCACATACCTGATGGTCTTAAACAATATGAATGCACACGTTGTCAAGTCATAGAGTAATTGCATGTTCTTCCAAATACAATACATATTGTGATACAGGAGTTATTACTTGCAATTTTTCTAAAAAGATTAAAATAGGGCTAAACAAGGAATCAATTTCGTATTTCGTATTTCCTATATTACTTAATATTAGTTTGTAACCATTTTGCCTTTTTTTTGTTTCAAATCATTCAGCACCAAATGATAACTCATATAAAAACAGATGTCGACTGGATAGTATTGTGCTCCCTAAAATAAGGGAAACAAAGCATCGCCAAAGGAAATAGTTAGCTGGAACTAACATCTATAAATATGGAATTGTGCAACCTTATATGCATACCCCAGGACAGGCCAACCACAAGACAACCACGGAGTTCCTGAAAAATAATGAGGATTTGCTTGTGTTTATTTAAAATAGTCCTTAGGGATGTCAAATCTGGTGTACATAATTTAGAGAGAAAATGCTACAATTTTTTTTAAAGTAGTTCTTTTGAGAAGGATTTTTGGTAGAGCAAAGATAAATAATTTGACCTGTTGTTTGGGTAGAAATTTGAATTGTGTTTGAACATTTTTGCTCATTTTTATGACTGGGTGCATGTCAGTAGAAATGCAACACAATGCTGTCAAGGTGAAATGTTCCCCCTCTTCTTTATTTACATTTTTCTTTCTATTTAAAAATATATGAGCTATAAAACAAAACAAAGGAAAGTATTGTAAATGGAAAATTGGTTGAGAAGAAATAATACATGTTAAAACTAGGGCTAGGCAATATGACATATGATAAATGATCACATTACAATTTTCAGGAGTATTGCAGGCATTGGTGTATCTTTTTTTAATCTATCTAACATATTTTTTTCTTTAAAAGAAGCAGCGATGAATCTGAATGCTAAACTTTTTTACAGATTTCTATTTATAAAGAAACATCTATAAGTACAGTGATATGGTATTTGTGTCATATTGCTGATCCCAAATTAAAATCTCCACTTACAGATGGGCTATGCCTGTGCATACTACATTAAGTGCATACAGTATGCCTGCTGAACCCAACACATTCCCATGTTTACCAGAATAAATCATGATTTCCAGTGAGAAATCCACACTAATGCATCATGCCTTTCTGGAAGGCAGGAAAGAGAGGTCATGAAAATTACAGATGGAGAGAGATTTCAGTAGAATCAGCCTTTATGAATAACTGTTTTGTTTCAACCATTATTCAACCTTTAAAGGTTTTCAGACTTTGTTACTATTGAAATTAAGAGAATGAATCTCCCAACTTTAAACAATTATTATTCAATCATTCATCTTCAGAAACTGTTTTATCCTGGTTAGGGTCATACTGTCAGTTTAAACATTAAAGATTATTCACTCCAAATTAGTAAAATTAAATAAATTAATTTGTCCTATGTCTCCTTATCCCCTGCAGTAAAGCTGTTTGAGGTGATTGAGACAGAGAGGAATCTTTATCTTGTGATGGAGTATGCCAGTGGAGGTGAGTGTATGCACATCTGTTTGGTTGTCAGACATGACCTCTTTTCTCTTATTTGTGTGGTCTTGTTTTAGATTTTAGATTTGTCTTGCTCTCATTGTTTTTTATTGCTTTCATTTGTTTTGTGTGCAGGTGAAGTTTTTGACTACCTTGTTACTCATGGCAGGATGAAGGAGAAAGAGGCCAGAGCTAAATTTAGACAGGTGCCGTGCTCTTAACATCTGTTTTACATTCACATTCTCACATACAGTTTGATCACAGAGTGGGGACTTGCCACATAGACTCAACCATAAATCTCTAACATTCTGCGGGAGTAATGAAGACTATATGAGCTCTTTTATCCCACACATATACTCTGCAGTGTCTGGTGTAATATTAGATTTCTTGAGACTGGCAAACTAAGTGAATTAAAATATGTTCCTTAATTTTGTAGCCCTAGTTAGGTCCCATTAATTCTCAGTTTGAAGTCCCATTACTCATCAGCAGGCTATTCAAACAGAATAGCAATATGGACTGGCACAACCTGATGATATCTTTAATACCTGGAATAAAAATGTGTTTTCTAACTGGATATTGTTTAGATATAATATTTACAAAAGATTGGTTCCTGTTCAGAATGTGGTTGAGTGTGGTTGCAGATTTAAGATAAAGAATGGTAAACAAGATCCAGTAGTAGCCACATTGACTGGGAAATGCAGGTCAAGCAATTCTGTTCACTGGGATAAAATATTATCCAGTCTGTGAAAGCATATTAACCCTGCCTCCTGTGCTGCTCAGAGCACAGTGTGCCTTTTATTCAGTTTAGTTAAAAGCCTTCCTGCCAAGCAAAGATGAGATGTAATAGGCAATAAATGGAAGGCTATTTAGATATTAATATCTCTAGATTTTAAGTTTATTTAATGAAAACATTTTTGTTCTTCTCAGATTGTATCAGCTGTGCAGTACTGTCACCAGAAACACATTGTTCACAGAGACTTGAAGGTAAGTCTGCGATCATATGCATGCTCATGTGGCTGAGGGTGAAAATGCTCATATTTATGCTGTAGGTATTTTTGCTATGTGTGTCTGTACTGCATGTGAGAAAGCATAACACGTTTTGTTGAGAGCTCACTCATTATCTAGATTTGGCCATGCTCACATGCTGTCATGCTTTCTTCACTTCAGACTGCCATGAATAATCCATGAGAACAGATACAAGGCTTTTGGCTGCATGTATGCCTCTATGTAAGTGAAAGAAAGAGATAGGAAAGGGTCATGGCATGTTCCTGAGGTTATTAGTAACATATATATGATTTGTCATGCATAATAGCATCTATGTTGAGTGAGGAGAAACTACTAGAGCATGGAATATAGTGTATTCCTGAGGAGCATAAGATTGTAATAGATAATACTACTACTCTAAAATATTATTATTATTACTAATTTTATTATTATCAGTCATAATAGTGTTGTCTAAGACATTTGTACCCTCCTCTTTGGAGCCTACTCATGATGCCTTTTGTTTTGTGAAGTTAAGCTGGTAATACACAGCAGGAATTTTAGCTCAGTTTTATCCTCAATTTGCACTTTCTGACAAATTTTAAAAATCAAACTATTTTCCATGTGATTTAGATTTGTTTGCTTTTTATGACTGAAAACCTACACAAATATTGCAGTGTAAGATGGTGAAAAAAATAACTGTGAGAAAACTCTGCATTGGCAGTGGACTTCAGAGATTAAGGACCTGCTGGAGTGTATTTATCATGTAAAGATGACTACATTTTAAAGGGCACGAACAAGTTCAGCTAGATGCAGCATTTCTGGCTCCATCCTTTTGTTTTTTTTAATCATTGATAGTAATGTGTGCAGTGTTTTTTTTTGGGTTTTTTTTGCCTAACCTGTTCTGGTTTTATACATTGTGTAGTGTATGCCCAGCTTTAGGCATACACTGAGCAATATGCCTCTATTTGTTACTGAATTATGACAGCGCATTACTGCTTTGGAATTCTTTAGATACTGCAACTTTGTCTCTGACGCTAAAGCGACAAACTGTTCATTTCTGTGTATCAGCAATTTGTCTGTTACATATTTAGAAATATTTGTGATTGGGGAGACTTTAAGACTTTTTATAACAGTTTATATTTTAAAAGGTTGGAGAGACTCAGTAACTCCTCTATATCTATTGTGTTATCTTAGGCTGAGAACTTGCTGTTGGATGCTGATATGAACATAAAGATAGCAGATTTTGGCTTCAGCAACCAGTTCACAGTGGGGAATAAGTTAGACACGTTCTGCGGCAGTCCTCCATATGCTGCTCCTGAGCTCTTTCAGGGCAAGAAATATGACGGGCCTGAGGTGGACGTCTGGAGTCTGGGGGTCATACTCTACACTCTGGTTAGCGGATCACTCCCTTTTGATGGGCAGAACCTCAAGGTCTGAATTTCCATGTACAGTTCCATTTATAGTTTGACATCCGTAGCTGAAATTTGAAAATTTGTAATTTATGTTTTCGTGTGTGTTCTGCAGGAGTTACGTGAACGTGTGTTAAGAGGTAAATATCGAATTCCCTTCTACATGTCTACAGACTGCGAGAATCTCCTCAAACGTTTCCTTGTGCTCAACCCTGCTAAGAGAGGAACACTAGAGGTTGGTATCTCTGGCTTTTTTTTTTTAACCTCAACCTAGTCCCAATCCTGTAGAACAATGACTAATGCAGCTGCAGTTTGTGCTATGTGAGCTCTCTGTATGCGTTGTGAGTGCGGAGAATAGTGAGGGAGCACACAAAAAGCGTAGTCTGCAGCTCACCGTTTCCTAGTTGCAAGACAAAAAAAATCCATTATTCTCTTTCATACTCCTCCGGTGTAATCACAGTCCTGCAGTGTATTCCAACAATGAGTATGTCAATATTTGCCAACTTTTATTTATATGGATGTGCTCTTTCATATTTAAGAACAGAAGAGACTGTTTGTTATATTGTGAGCCCTCTGCTGCCTGACAGGCAAACTGCAATGACAATGAAAACAAGCTTTCTCCTTGTTTTCTGTTTTTTTTGTTTGTTTGTTTTGGTTTTTTTTTGAGCTAAAACAGCCAGGAAAATGTTGAAATAGAATGGTGATATTGCAGATATGTTTTCCAAATTTAGTTGTGGAATTACAGGTCCAGAAACACCTAAAAATTACAAACTGCACCTTTAGGTTTTAGTGTGTCTATTGTGGATTTACTTTACCCAATGTCTAAAGACTTGGTTGTGGAATGATACTTGTTCTGTTATAGCAAATCATGAAGGATCGTTGGATCAACTCAGGGTCAGAGGAGGACGAGCTCAAACCCTACATTGAACCAGAGGCTGACATCTGTGATGGGAAGAGAATAGGTATGCAGCAAAGTTGGTCTCTGCCTCCAGTGTTGTGTTGTTTGTGAATGTCACAGCCTTTAAAGAATGACAGATCTGCCTGCGTAACCACATTCACACACAGACCCAGTCTTTCTCTCGCTTCCTCAACTAAGGCTTCCCTCTTGGTTTCATGAACATCACATGCAACTGCATAGATATTCATCGACTGAGGGATGTTAGGGTAGTGATAGACTGAAGTAGACTGATAATTAAAAGCCCATTAAGTGCAGTCTAGTGTGTGCTTGTTAGTGAAGCCTAGTTCAAGTTACTTTTGGAAGAAGGCACTTAGCTAGTACATGAAATTCCACAATGGTGGCATGATATAGTCACTATATCCATTTTCCTCTGCAGCCAAATAGCCATCTTTACTGTTACATATTATTCAACACCTATATATTACCAGGAAAAACTCTCAGGCATACATAATCTATATGTCTCAAGCACTGTAAAATATCTGATCTTATTTATTTTAGAAGGAACCACCTTATTCATATAAAAGCATACATTTTAATATGTGCTCTTTATTCTGTCACTGATTTGTCACGTTTGTCTTTTGATTTGTGACTTATGCAGATGTGATGGTTGGTATGGGCTACACCAGGGAGGAGATTCAAGAGTCTTTGTCCAAAATGAAATATGATGATATCACTGCCACCTACTTGCTGCTGGGCAGGAAGCTCAATGAGGTGAGGACCTGCACCGCTAAAGCCATTTCCTCCATGGTAAATTTCCATACATTCTGTGGATATCGCCACAGAAATCGATGCATAACCACTGTGCAGGTGTCAAAGAGTCCATGAAGAGCAGGGACTTTATCTTACATTCTGGGTTGTTTTTTTTTTTTGTTTGTTTGTTTGTTTTTTTTTCTTTTTTTTTTTTTCTTTTTCTTTTTCTTTTCTTTCCAGGAGGGAAATGACTCCAGTATCAGCAGCAATCTCTCTGTGGTGAAAAACAGGCCTGCTAGTGAGATGAATGGCCAGTCACCAGCTCACCAGAAGGTTCAGAGAAGTGTCTCATCCAGTCAAAAAACTAGACGCTACAGTGACCAAGGTGGCGCTCAGCTTGACAGTTTTAATTCACCCAGTTCATATAGCAGTTCCACATGACTGTTTAAGTTTGTGCATGTCATAGAATACAAAACAATAAAGTATACAAATAGTTATTCTAAAGCCTATAATTCACTCGGATATTATAACTAATAACTTTTTGGGCCAAAGATGATGATTCAGTTCTCTTGATTCCTGAAAACCATTTTAACTGCATTTTAAATTAATACCATTCATATTGTAAATATGAATACAGACATACAAAGCTGAATGTTATTGTCTCTTTATTTCTTTTGATCCTTCTCTCTCTCTCTCTCTCTCTCTCTCTCTCTGTCAGTGGGTGGTGTTGTAAACACCGGGCTGAGTAATGTTAAGAGGGCCATTCCCAGCACAGCAGACGTTAACACTAAGCAGGATGGAGGAGTTGTAGTCCGTAAGCCTCCATCACACAGCCCCCCCAGCCCATTACTGGGCAACGCAAATAACCCTAACAAAGCAGACATACCTGACCGCAAGACGGGCAACTCTCTCACTCCTAATGTGAGTGCTTGTGTTTAAGTCTAATTTTTCACTGTGCAATAATGACTTATTTTTTCAGCATGAATAATCATTACCACTTTACTCAGAATAACTCTGGAGGATCTGGAGGAATGGGTCGGAGAAACACATATGTGTGCAGTGACAGGAACAACACAGATCGTCTCTCTGTTGTTCCCAATGGAAAAGAGAACAGGTACAGTTAGAAGGAAGTCTCTCCTTGCATCCTACCTGGCCCACTTGTAATGGTCAAAAAATGTTTTTAAACTTATATAATTATTACTAAATTAAATTATAATTTAAAAGAAAATATATTAGAAACATTAGAAAAACAGTGCTGATTCTAGAGTTTAACCTTTTATATCCAAACAATGAGGAATTTGGTAAAAAGGTATCTTTGCAAAGAATGCAAAGGGGCACAGTTAAGAGGCCCATCGCCTCCTTTCAT